>NC_090992.1:5161515-5464545 GCF_041146395.1 Eulemur rufifrons | reverse complement strand
AACCTGTCTCTCCTCCCACCTCTAATTTATGTGGCCCCTTCTTCTTATCCCCAAGTCCCCAAACCATACTGACCTCACCCTGGTACTTTCCTTTCTCCCAGTTGGGCACAAGTTCAGGAAGCAAAGAACAGTAACTGGGTGCAGCACAGTAATGAAGACCTGGAAATGAACCCCCCACCTGCAACCTAGCCCTCAATTCCACCTTGATTTTAGAAGGGTCGGCACAGCAAGAATTTAGTCCACTCCAAACAGATTTGTTAGATTTTTAATAAGAACATGGAAATCCCAATCAGCCCTTCAACAAAATTAAAATACAGAAAGTGAAATTAAAAGTATTCTACAGTAAATGACTTTTATTAAAAAAAAAAAAAAAAAGTAACTGTGAACATATAAACAAGCCTGCAGGGCACTACAGTACAGCCGGAAAGATACATTTCCCAACGTACCCATGGGCCAATGAATTCCATCATTTTCAAATGAATTCTTAAAACTCCACTGAGTTGGAAAGTTTTGCTGAAAACATTTCTGGACAAAAAACAAAAAACTTCATGTTGGAAATCAAACTGTCCTTCCCATTTGGAAACATGAGAGGAGTCCCCAGGGAACGCTGGTAATAGGTGAAAATGGTTCCTGGAGTCACCAGTGTGTGCACGCGGGGAACACACCACAGCTCAGACCTGACAAATTCTTTCTCAGATGACTGTTCCCTCAAGATAAGACTGAGATGGGAGGGGGAGAAACTAAAGAATCCTAAAAAGCCAATTCTTTTAAATTCTGCTTTGGCTGATTTTGTGCTATAATGGGCAGCTGATTTCTAAAAATCATATTTCTTCAAAGAGTTTTATCGAAAGGAAGACTAAATGTAATGTGCCTTTCCTCATAATCCAGGAAAACAACTGTGGTATTTCAAAAATTCTAAAAATATCTACTTTCATGAAATAGTAACTATTTCACTACAAACCTATTTTTCACTAAATACACACATTTCCTAATCCTGGAGCCTCCTGGGAAAAGCAGTGGGTTCTCCCTGGGTCCTATAAGACTCCAGTGTTCACGGGAGA
Organism: Eulemur rufifrons; assembly: GCF_041146395.1. Taxonomy (NCBI): domain Eukaryota; kingdom Metazoa; phylum Chordata; class Mammalia; order Primates; family Lemuridae; genus Eulemur; species Eulemur rufifrons. The sequence goes on along the minus strand of NC_090992.1, from coordinate 5,463,484 downwards.
GAGTGTGGGGAATGGCTTCACCCCGTCTCCCGGGGTGGGCCTTGTCAGAGGTCACGTGCAGAGACACTGTTAGGCTTCCACCAGGCATGTTTAAGCAATTACCTCTACCTGTACCAGTTATGTGATTCCCTCTACCTTCAAACACATTCCCACTTAGCTAGGCACAAGAGGAAAAGAAAAGAAAGGTGTGCCCACATTCCTGGTTTCCACAAAATCTCAACTCAGGAGAATGCGCAGGAAAGCCCAGCGATGTTCAGGCAGGTCGGATTCCCAAAAGGCCACAGGATGGGGACGTGGCACCCTCGGCTTGGAGTCTGAAACTGTGTGTGAACAGTGCAACGTTCCTGTGTCAACCTTCGGTGTTGAGGCAGCATAGAAAGAGTGGCTGGAGAGTTTGTAATACTGACCACACTGGCTCCAGGAAGGACCTCTGCTCCGGCAGAGATCCCTGCCGTTCCCTGTAAGTGTTGTGAGTGAAAGGCCTGCTTCACAGGGGAGTTTGGACTCTCTCCATGCCTAAGACCTTGCCAGCTTGGATTCGTGAGCCTTGAGGGTGCCGACAGCATCTTTCACTGCATGGTAAATGATGTTCTTCACCTGGTGAGAGTGATCAGCACAGTCAGTTCACGGCACCCCCCGCTGCATTCTGCAAATGCAGATGTATATTCTACCTTGACTGTAGGACTACTGGTTGAGGAAACCCCCCGCAATGGCTGTGTGCTTCCCAAATAAACCCCCATGATGACCCACAAGTCACATAGGTCTGTAGTCAAAAAAGAACGATGAAATCATTTGAAAGGATATGTAATCACCATCATCTACATGCTCTTTATCTAAGCTCTTTATGTGGACTTTCATTTAATCCTTGCCATAATCCTATGAGGTAAATTCTATCATTATCCCCATTTTACAGATAAGAAACTGAGGAAAACCAAGGTTCCATGGTTAAGGTTCCAAGGAACCAAGGTCCTACAGCTAATACGGACACACTAAAACAACAGTGGAAGGCAGCACTATGGGATATTTTTTTCCCTTTGTGCTTATATGTATTTTCTAATTTGTCTAAAAGGAACAAACATTATAAGTGTAGTTAGAAAATATAATAAAAGTTATTGAAATAGAGTGAAGAGACTTATTAAAATAAAATGAATAGACTGAAGATAGTTTTTAAAAAGGGCTGACATGAAAATTGTGGTTATTTCTGGGGAGGGAAAATGGGGAAACGGAAAGGGGAAGGGTATGTGGGGACTTCAACAATATAGTTGCTGTGTATGTTGTATATGTGTGTGCGTGTGCGTGCGTGTGTGCGTTTTGTTTGTTTGCTTGTTTTTGGAGACAGGGTCTTGCTCTGTTGCCTGGGCTAGAATATGGTGGTGTTACCATAGCTCACTGCAACCTCAAACTCCTGGGCTCAAGCGATCCTCCTGCTTAAGCCTCCCAAGCACCTGGGACTACAGGTGTGCACCACCAATGCCTGGCTAATTTTTCTATTTTTCTGTAGAGACGGGGGTCTCGATCTTGCTTAAACTGGTCTTGAACTCCTGGCCTCAAGTGATCTTCCCACCTCGGTCTCCCAGAGTGCTAGGATTACCGGCGTGTCCCATGTATGGCTATTTCTTAAGGTGAGTGATGGCCACACAGGTCTTCCTTATGATATTCTCTATTCATTTTTTGGCATTACTTCAAAAAATATTTATGAGTACCTTCTGTATGTGTCCAGCATTGTGCTAGGTAAAATCAGTGAATGAAATAGTAAAATTCCTGCCTTTACAGAGCTTAAATAGCTTATATTCTAGTAGGGGTAGTAACAGATAAAATAAATAGTATTTCAGATTATGAAAAATACTACAGAAAAAATAAAGCAGTGAAAGGGGCTTGGGAGTCCTGCTGCAGGAGCTGATGTTGTTAGTCAGGAAAGGTCTTATGGGTAAGGTGACATGTACTAGTAGATCTGAAGGAGCTGAAGTCTGAAATATGTACGCCTGAATATTTATATATCTATAATACCAATGTAATTATACTTTTTTTTTTTTTTTGAGACAGGGTCTTGCTCTGTTGCCCTGGCTAGAATGCCGTGGCATCAGCCTAGGTCACAGCAACCTCCAACTCCTGGGCTCAAGCGATCCTCCTGCCTCAGCCTCCCGAGTAGCTGGGACTACAGGCATGCGCCACCATGCCCGGCTAATTTTTTCTATATAGATTTTTAGTTGTTCATATAAGTTCTTTTTATTTTTGGCAGAGACGAGGTCTCACTCTTGCTCAGGCTGGTCTCAAACTCCTGACCTCGAGCGATCCTCCCGCCTTGGCCTCCCAGAGTGCTAGGATTACAGGCGTGAGCCACCGCACCCGGCCCAGTGTAATTATACTTTGTATAAAAACTTATGGTTGAAATGTTCCTTAATTTTGAAAAAGAACAGGCAGATCAGACTCAGAGTTAAAGACGATTGAAGCTGCCAGCAATTAAGAAAAGCCTCTTCAACCTGATGGATCACCAACCACAGGTCCACCTGAGCCACAGGCATGTCAGAGGAAAAGAGCCACAGTGAAAAGCTATGAGTGTATTTAAATTGCTGAAGCTCTGCCTGGACAATCTTGTTTCCTTATTCTTTGTTCTTTTTAATTCGACTAAAGTGCCCCAGTGTATTAATAATGAAATTCTGCCCTTAAAATTCCAGTCCATTTCAAGACCAGAAGAAACCTAATCTGATGTCCAACTCTGCTCTTCAAGGGGAAAACAATCCTCAGCTCTGTGAATATAGTTCTGAGGGTCATGGACTACAATCCCTAGTAGAGCTCTAAGAAATAGAGTCTGGGCCAGGCGCACGCCTGTAGTCCCAGCTACTCGGGACGCTGAGGCAGGAGGATCACTTGAGCCCAGGAGTCTGAGGTTGCTGTGAGCTAGGCTGACGCCACGGCACTCTAGCCCAGGCAACAGAGTAAGACTCTGTCTCAAAAAAAAAAAAAAGAAATTGAGTCCGCACAGAAATTTGCTATAAGAAGCAGCTTCAGGGCAAAACCTCTTCTCTGAAACATGCCCAGAACACAATGCCATAGAGCCATCCCACCTGCCCAGGGGGGTCAGTTACTAACACTAAAAACACTCTATCTCCCAAGGATGGAGAAACAGGATTGTCACACTGGAAATGGTTAGGTTAAAAGATGAGTATTCTCTAAACAAATCTGGGGAGGACTGAGTAAATGCTTCCTGAAACGGACTCCATATCCCCCGACAAAGTTTCCTTAGTCATTTCTCCTTCTCAGTTAGAACCTGCAGAAAACACCCTCAGAAAGGAGAAAGCGCTTTCTGTTTGCATGTGAATACACAAGAAGAAGAACACAGTGGGGTGAAGGAGGAGTTATTTACCTGCAGTTTATCCTCATGATTTGTGTGAGTGTTAGAGAGATGCCTGAATTCCTGAGTCAGGCGGAAACAGTGCTTTACGTGTTCTGGAGATACAAAGTCTTCTGCTACTTTTATGCAGCTGTACAGATTGTGAACCTGGGAGGCAAAAAGTACAGAAGGGAAATATCAGATAATCAAGATTTAATAACACATGGAAAATGTCCATAATATAGTTTATAAAAAACACTTTAGAAATACTTATAGTATTCCATTTTTATAATAACAACACAGAAAAACTTTTAAGTGCAAATTTATAAATAAAAACATTAGTATTTGGCTGGGCATGGTAGCTCATGCCTATAATCCCAGCACTTTGGAAGGCCAAGGGAGGAGTATCACCTGAGGCCAAGGGGTCAGGACCAGCCTGGGCGACATAGTAAGACCCATCTCTTTTTTTTTTTTTTTTTTTTTATTTTTTATTTTTTTGAGACAGAGTCTCACTCTGTTGCCCAGGCTAGAGTGAGTGCCGTGGCGTCAGCCTAGCTCACAGCAACCTCAAACTCCTGAGCTCAAGCGATCCTCCTGTCTCAGCCTCCCGAGTAGCTGGGACTACAGGCATGCGCCACCATGCCCGGCTAATTTTTTCTCTATATATTTTTAGCTGTCCATATAATTTCTTTCTATTTTTAGTAGAGGTGGGGTCTCGTTCTTGCTCAGGCTGGTCTCGAACTCCTGAGCTCAAACGATCCGCCCACCTCGGCCTCCCAGAGTGCTAGGATTACAGGCGTGAGCCACCGCGCCCGGCCTCATCTCTACCAAAATTAGAAAAATTATCCAGACATGGTCGTGTGCACCCGTAGTCCCAGTTACCCTGGAGGCTGAGGCAGGAGGATTGTTTGAGCCCAGGAGTTTGAGGTTACAGTGAGCTATGATCATAACACTTCATTTCCAGCCTGGGTGACACAGCGAGACTGTCTCAAAGAACCCCCCCAAAACAAAAAAGCTCTTAAAACAATACAAAAAACATAAATATTTGCACAGAAAATGGTCTGGAAAAATATACATCAATTTTTAAATAAGTAGGTAGGAAATTAGATTGGGAAGGTGGGATAATAAGATTGTTAAGAAGGGTGTGGTACAGGTAGCTGAAAGGAGACTTGTCACTTTAATAGTCTGTATTGTTTAAAAATTTTAAAACGAGCATTAAAATTACAAGGAAGAAAATTAGAAAGCAAAAAATGAGTCGCAGTTTAAGAGTAATCAATATAATCCAACCATTTATATCTCTTGCCAGATTAGCAAGAAAAGCAGAAATAAGGAAGCCCATGGAGCTGCTGAACCCAGACCCCCAGCGGAACCCACCTGGTGTGGGGCTCCAGCAGGTATGAAGACGGCATCACCTAGGAACTGCACAATGGCCCAGCCTTGCACGCCATACTCCTCATAGAGTCGCTTGCGGAGGGTCTGGTCCAGGTACCAACTTTGGTCGTGAATTGGGTCATGATCTGGGGGATTCTCTTGGCCTTGCTCTTCTCCAACCTGAAGCCATCATCAAAATCCAAAGATGGAAAATTTAAAAATTATTAACAGCATAAATCCAACTTGCTGCAGCAATATCCCTGGTGGGCCAAAGTTTCTGCTTTATTCTATTCAACATCCTCTAGGTGTGGATTCAGGCCTTCTGGGCTTTTCTACATGGCCAACAGGTCTTTAATGACAAGGCATTCCACAAGAGAAACCCTAGGCAGGCTGTCTTGGCCTCCAGACCCTTGATCTGTGACCTGGGAGCACAGCCCACCATGTGCATACCTTCCGGAGTAGCTCCCGGATCTTCTCTGCATCCTTGGCTGCATAGATGTGCCACAGAGCACCTGGCTTCTCTTTTCCATCATGAATCCTCTGCTTTGTCACCTCGTCAGCATCTCCCTCGTCAATCGTCTTGAGTACCTCTGAAAAGAGCAGAATTACACTTTCAATGTAGTCAGCAATTTCAGTACTTCTGAGTAAAGCAAAATGTCCAGTTTAAACAAATATAATCTCCATTCATCTCCATCTCTCTGGACTAATATAACGCAGAATCAAAGAATCAAAATTCATATTGGGTCTAAGCTCCCTACACACAGAAAGAGCAACACTAAACTTTCCTTACTTAACAGAGATTCAGCAATTTGGAGGTATAGTTTTCCTTTAAAACAAATTTCTTACTCAAACTGTGTAGCCATATCTTATGTTTAACTTGCAGGTTATTTTCTGCTGAGAGTAGATGGAGACTATCTATTTTCTCAAGACCTCTTCAAACTCTAGGATTTAAGCCCACAAAGCTTCTCTGGCAAGTTAAGAGAGTTGGCTGCTTATGCCTGTCTATTGTAATCCCCTAAAAGACAACTTAATGGAAGGGTCCACAGGTGTGTAGCATCAAAAGGAAATGTATAACAGAAAATATATTTAATATTATTACCAAAGTTATCCCTGAATTTTGAGATTTTGAGTTACTTGTTTTCTTTTTCAAGAAATTTCTTTTTTCTGAAACTTCCATAATGAATACATATTAATTTTAACACTGAGAAAGCAGGGAGTACAAATACAGCAAAATATTACTTTTCTACTTTACTTCTGTGCTTTATCCTCTGTCACCCCACAGCTGACTTGGCTGACAGGCCAAGTTAGACCAGTTTGCTCTTCTTCATTCCTCGTTGTGATGCTACACACTCAGTGGAAAAGGCAGCATTCCCAGAAAGAGAATGGCTCTGAGAAAGATACCCAAGCAGCACTCTTTTCTGTTAGAAGCTCCCTTTGTCTAGCAACATCCACTGTGCACCCACTATGCATCAGGCCTGGTAGAAACGTAAGAAAAAGCCACTGGCCCTGAGCGAGGAGGAAAACACCCAATTCTATTGAGGTCAAACCTCATCATCCTGAAGCATAGGTTCTAGAAATCATACCTTCATCATGAGCACCCTCCCCGATGGGGATCCCAACGTACACCATCACATTAACAGCGTCAGACACATCCAAGTGAAGATTTGTTGTGCCAACTCTTCTGTCTTCTGCTGTTATCAAGCCTAACGGTGAAAGGAAAACATGCGAAGTGAAGGGGCAACATTCTGAGGATTCCACAGAGATCCTACAGCTGAGAACATGCTCAAAGATGTCCTTACATGAGTAACATTGGGAGAGTAAAGGATATCTGTTCATCAAGAAATCACTCTCATCTCTTTTATATTAAGACTGATTTCTCGCTTGGTTGACAGTATCTATTAGCTTTGGTCATGGAACCGATACACTTTCAAAAATGACCTCTCCATGAAAAGCAAAACAGATATGGGCACTAGGCACATTCCAATAAAGCTGAGCTTTCACAGTGACTTGGGTCATTACTGGCCTTCACAAAGTGCTGGCTGGGTAGTATGGTACGCAGCCTTCTTCACTATTATTTTATCAAGTCTCTTAGAACTGAAAATATGTCTCCTTGGGTAGGGTTTTTGAGAGGAAACTTTCTCACTATTGGAGACATACAAATTTATGGACTGGGCTCACATGGGTATTACACAAATCAATATGACAAAAGCAAACATATTCCAAACCATCCTGGATATTATTCACTTCTTCAGCACCTGCCTCCTATCCCCAATCATCTCTACACATGACCCTGACCACAGACCTCCCTCTACAGGTGAAATAACAACAGTCCCCCAAAAGGCAATTCTGGCCCCCCTCCCTCGTACCATAGGCGTTGTACATCTTGGGGCCCAGGTCGGGCCTTACAAAGTAGCTGGGTAGCCTAGAGGCCAGGTTGAGCCTGCCATCGCGTTTGGTGTATTCCGGCAGAGGAAGGTTCTCCATCAGATCTTCAAACCTACAATAAGGCAGGAAAAATGACTTAGCTTGTTATAGATAAAGAAAACAAAGAGACAAAGTTCACTTTTCTATAATTACTTTGCAATGGCTTCAGTCAAGCACAAGTCTCTGAAGATTATACCACTGTAGGTCACTAACCTCGTTGGCATCATGTCTCGAAAATCTTCTCCGGGAGGCCAGTCCTTGAGTTTGAGCACCATTGGCTGCCCATCTTCTGACCTTAGTCGCTCTGGAAGAGAGGTGGCACTCCCACAAACATCTGCTGGCTTGGCTGCTGTCCACTTTTCAGCAGCGACTAAAAGTTTTAGGATACTAACCTCTTATTTCAGATTGTAAACCCCCATAATGAACTAGGCAGGCTGTGTGCATGCCAGATTTTCCCATCTCACAGGGATTCTATCCCCCTTCCTCAGAGTGAAAGTGCTCCACACACCCCATGGTATCACATTTAAGCTTAGGTGTGCACCAGGAGCCATGTGATTGCCAAGCAAGCTACCTGGTCAGCACCAGGAAAGAATGTTCCTTTCATGAAGAGGATATAATGTGTTATTCCAGGGAAAGGGCTGGGCATACAGATGCTTATTTCTCAGTCTGCCATTACTGAACTAGATATCAAAGCTACTTACTGCATATAATCTCGAAACCATCCCAAAAATCCCGAACTTTCACATCAGAAATTATAGCACAGTTCCTGCAGTTCACCAAGTCCACATCCTGGTCTCCAAATTCCTGGCTAAAGGCTTCTGGCTTCCAGAGTTCAGACTTGAGCTTTTTATGCACCCCTGAAACCAGCACTGGCTGTGGAAACAAAAATATCCCAATCAGAGCCAACTACGAATACTTTTAGCTCCAGGGCTAATAGACAGAATAGGAGGGTTTCCTGGGAAGGGCCTCTTCTTCTCCATGAAGCTCTATTGTTCCTTCCTAGCTTTACAACCTACGGATTTCAACCTGTCAGCTAAAGTGAACGGAAGCTACTTCTACTACATTATATTTGATCCTGACCCTGGGGGCCATGCCATAGAAATCATCTGTTGCACCGGTATCTACCACTGTTCTGAGGTGAGAGGAAAAAAACTGACAAATGCAACTTTGACAGCACTTCCTCACAATGAAAACTATAAAACTAGACAATTCCATAAGCTCCCCTTCCTCAAGCACCTTGCTAAAGTATAAAAACCAGGCAGTGTGGTCATACTATCACATAAACTTCTGTGGCCTTAAAAAAAAATTTTTTTTTTCAGACAGTCTTGCTGTCACCCCGGGTAGAGTGTAGGGGTTACATCGTAGCTCACTGCAACCCCAAACTCCTGGACTCAAGCAATCTTCTTACCTCAGCCTCCCAGGTTGCTGGGACTACAGGCACACACCACAATGCCTGGATAATTTTTTTATTTTTAGTAGAGATGGAGTCTCGCTCTTGCTCAGGCTGGTCTCGAACTCCTGAGCTCAAGTGATCCTCTGACCTCGGCCTCCCAGAGTGCTACGATTACAGGCGTGAGCCACTGCACCCTGCTGCCTTAAAACATTTACCTAGAAAAGTACCACCTACTTCCACCCACGCCCTCACCTCACCCCGTATCACACTTAAGGATTTTCCACCAAAGGTGCCAATACCAGAAAACACCTAACAGGAATTTCAACTGCCCTGTTAAGAACACAGAACTATACAGCTTAGAAATAAAAGATGCACAGTGTATTTTTAGGAATCTCCTTGATTTTAAAAACCCAAGACAACTCAAAGTAGAAAGGCTATTACAACAAAATCAGTATGTCTAAACATCCCTGGCAAAAGATCTCCCAGAGACACCTGGAATTATCCTGGTAGCTATGGCAGGCAGGCAGACAGCTGGCTCTGGGAACTACTTATTTTTGCTTACCTGACCTTGCTTCCAACACTCCCGGAAGATCTTCCAGTTGTTTTTGTTGCTGGGGTCATGGAGACACAGAAGCCTCCCATCACAGAGCCAGGAGTGAGAAGTATGGGGGTCTAGCACATTTAACCCCATCACCATCTCCTTCACTTCCTTCTGGGTATCAGTTAAGTTGCAGGCCCGCTTTGAAGCATCTGAGGTTTTCTTATTTTCCACCACGGAGGCAATGATGTGGTCAAGGAAGTTGGGTAGGCTGGTCTTGCTCTTCACTCCCTGCCAGACACAAACCCATCAGGGAAGCTTGGCTGAGGCACCACGAGAAGAGCAGTCTCAAAACTGTCTCAGTTTATTCACAGTGAGTTCTGACCTATCTGATCAATCCCACAAAAGTTATTAGGATATCTTTTATAACTGGAGGGGGGGGCGGCCAATAAGTTAATAAAAATCTTAAATTCTTCTATCCTTCATATTTTTGCCTTACATTTATCAAAGAAAAGTACAGAAAGATCCTTTCTGATTTAAGAGATTTGAGACCTAAGAAGTACCTCTGGCACTCAGCCCTGTACTAGGCATATGCACACAGACTGCAGAAACCACAAAATGCTGTAACTGAGTAAAAAAGATATTTAGCTTGGGAGTTCTAAACTTTTTCTAGCCAGCATGTCCAAGGGATATAATACTTCAAGTAAGTAACTGAAATGACTTATCAAGGCAGTGGTTATCTACCAGGGAGTACACCAATAAAGGGTGTACCAGAGTGTCCAAGAGGAACGAGTGTGTTCTGAAAGCAGTCTCCTACTCTCCAGTTCTTCCCTCACTACCGTCCCACTGAGAATCTCTCATCTGTTTCAGCTGATGGGAAAGCTCAGGCCTAGAGATGAAAGTGCCATACCTAACGTCCCCGAACTGAAAGGCGGGGAGCTTTTGTAAACTTAATAATTTTATGCCTAAAGTATCACTAATCACTATTGCCATCAAGTGTATAATCATATAACATCTTGGGAAAATTAAAGAACTGGGAATATGAGCAAGTACAAATAAAATAGAGCCCAAACTAATTGTTTTGTTTGCTTTTTTTTGGGAGACAGGGTCTAGCTCTGTCACCCAGGCTAGAGTGCAAGAGTGCAGTAGTAGAGTGGCATGATCATAGCTCACTACAACTTCAAACCCGTGGGCTCAAGTGATCCTCCCACCTCAGCCTCCCAAGTAGCTGGGACTATAGGCACATGCCACCACGCCCAGCTAATTTTTAAAATTTTTTGTAGAGATGAGGTCCTGCTATGTTGCCCAGGCTAGTCTTGAACTCTTGGCCTCAAAGCAATCCTCCCACCTTGGCCTCCCAAAGCACTGGGATTATAGGTGTGAGCCACAGCACCTAGCCTTGTTTGCTTTTTTTAAAGTTACTTATCCAAAAGAGAAACAAATAACTCAAATTGTACAGGGCTCAACCACCCATAGTTCATCAAATTTCAGCCATTAATCATAATATAGAATGAGAAATGTATTTATTTACTTTTGTTTGCACAATATAAAAAATAGAAAAGCAAGGTGTAGAACATTAGTGTAAAAAGAGGAGGGGAAAAAACTATATACATGTGATAATGTCGCTGAATTAACACTCAAGAAACAACGGTGACCTCCAGAATGGGAAATAAATGGCCGGGAGATAAGGGTGGGAAGCAGACTTTTCACTATGATCCCTTTCGTATTTTTTAAATTTTATACCTTGTGAATTCATTCATTCAATAAATGCTTACTAAACATGACTATGGATCCAGCACAGTGGCACTAGGAATATACGGTGAATAAAACAGTAAAAATGCCTTTAGGAGAAGCAAAAGACAGAAAATAAAACATAGTAGATCAGATAGTAGTTAAGTGCTATAAAAAAATAAAGGAAGGAAAACAGTGTGGAGGATGAGAGTGTGATGGACTTTTCAAAAGGGTGATGTACAAAGACAGGCTTACTGAGGGTGACGTTTCAGGAGGGAGGAAAGCAAGCAAGCCACATGGTTAAATGGGAAAGAAATTCTAGGTGGAGGAAATAACAAGTGCAGAGGCCTTGAAGAGGGAGCATGCCTGGCCGTGTTCAAGGATAGCAAGGAGGCGGGTGTGGCTGCAACAGACTGAGTAAGAGGGAGAGCGGCAGCTGAAGTCACAGAGGTGAGGGGAAGAGGAATAGATAAGGCTAGAGCCTCCGAGTCCAGGCTGTGGACTCTGCTCATCTGTAAGCACTGTAAGGACTCTGCTTGGGTTATGAGAGAAAGAGGAAGCCTTGGAGAATTTTAGGCAGAAGTGACATGATTTGACTAGTATTTCAAAAGGCTCACTCTAGCTACTGTGTTGAAGGTAGACTGTAGAGCGTAAAGGGAAGAAACAAGGGGACCTGTAAATAATTTACTGCAAAAATTTAGACGAGAGATGTTGGCTCAGACCAGAGAGGAAGCAGTAGAGCTCATGAGAAATGGGTGAATACTGGATACATTCTGAAGATCAAATTGAAAGGAGTTGCTGACAAATTAGATATGAAATGTAAGACAGGGGTGTTCCAAATGATTCCAAGATTTCTGACATGAGCAGCTGGAAGGACGGAGATGCCACTGACCAAGAGAGGAAAACTAGGAGGCGCAGGCTGATGGGCAGAAGATCAGTTCAGTCTCAGATGTGTTAAAGGTTTCAGACATCCGTTATATATCCAAGAGAACACAATACGAATGTATTGACTAGGCAAAAAATTTTTTTTTATGTCTGCTATTACCAAGAAAAGCAAGTGATCAAGGTAGTAACTTTTCTGCTGATGACTGAAAAATTTCAATGTCTCAATTTTTAATGACTTCCTAACATGGTAAAAAAGGTTCAGTACTTAAAAGGATCTCAAACATTCCCAAAACTTAATGTAAAGAGAGATCTTGTCGGCTTGACAGACAATGTAGAGAACACAAATCACCATATACCCTCTAACACAGTTATCAGGTGTCTGATGGTTCTTTCGTGGAAAAGCAGCAAAGGCTAGAGTTGTAGAGAGGACACTTACTGCTGAGGATGTAGAGAAGACCGGGGGGAAGGGTATGCCTGTGTCCAAGGGGGTTTGAGGAAGCTTTCCGGGCCCGGAGTGAAGGAGGTCTCGAAGGCTAGAGCCTTCGGTTTTGTTGTTGGAGGCAGTGGGACCCAGTAACAGACTGTTAAAAAGCTTTGGAGTCAACGGAGAGACCTTTGCAGTGGAGTTGAACGAGTCCAGCCCAAAGGGTGAATGAGACTCTTTACTGAGCACCGACCTCAGGGACCCTGCTTCTGTAAGAACATAACCGGGAATAGCATTAGGCACGATAAGGAATACCCCGCAGACAACTGACTCCTAACATCAGCCAAGTGGGAAGGAGGAAAGACTCTCTCCTTTCCCCTGCCCCCCAAACTGTGTATGGTTGGTTTGGGTGAAGCCTCACAAGCTATGAATACAGGCCAAGGAGAAGCTCTCCTACTTTTTCCTTTCTTTTCCGGATCTGGATTTCAAACACCCTTTTATTCCCATCCATCTTTTGTCTCCCTCACTTTCTAAGACAGTGCTTCAAGTGGGCCTCCAGAACGCTTGTACTGAAATCACCTGAAGTGCTTGTTAAAAATGGAGATTGCTGGTTTCATCCCAAGAGATTCTGATTTAATAGTTCTGGGTGGAGTATACAAATCTGCATTTTTAACAATTCCCCAGAGGGTTCCTGTGCCCATTGAAAACTACTGCACCAAGTCCAGCTCTCAACCCTGGCCACGTAACAGAACCATCTGAGAAGCTTGTTGAAAACTTTGTATTAATTCTGACTAAGGAGGTCTAGGTCAGGGCCCAGGCATGTGCTTTTTAAAAAAGCTCCACTTCTAGAAAGAAGTTGAAAGAGATTCCCTCATTTTATGTGATCAGCCAGAGAAAGCAAGTGGCATGTTTCGTAAATGTGGATGGTAATGTGTGAGTTCAAAGAATCCCAGAATAACTCATGAGTTCCAGCACCGGTAGGCTTGTGTTCATCTCACCTTTTGTTTCTTCTTTAGCCTTCTGAGTTGCTAAATCGGCCAACCAGTGCAGGGCAGAGGAGGGTTGGGCCGTGTCAGGGCAAGGAGGTCTAATGGCTTTTTGCTCACTATTGCTATTTGATGCTGAACTGTCTGCTTTCAGGGGCTCTTCAGATCTGATGTCAGTGCTGTCAGCTTTGGGAACATGGTCAGGCTCTGGAGTTGTTACTGATGCAGTTCCTCCTCCACCTGAGAAGGTAGTTTCGTTTCCAGAAGAGGCACTAGGGTTTATGCTAGGAAGCTAAAACACAGAAGGCCAACATGGTTAGGGTGCTGTCCTTGGGTAGGGCAAAAAAAAAAAAAACACAACTACTAATGGCTTCAGACACTAAATAGGTCTGGGAAGAACAATCTGAAACTGTCCTGTAAATTGCTATTTTATCCATTATTTAATTCAACATATATTTACTGAGTCCTACAACATTCCAGAAACCATGCTTGGTTCTATGGAAAGAGCAGTGAGCAAAACTTGAAGTTTATAATCTAAAATAAAGATTTAGCATGCTTGATACAATTTCTGCAACGACAAATTGGTGATTAAAATTTGACGCCATAGAGGTCAAGAGGTTTGAAAATTAAATAAAATAGTGTATGCAAAGGGCTTAGCATAGTTCTGGCACACATAAGTGCTCAATAAATGTTTATTATTTCATTACTGATTTTTCCAAATGATTTGCTCTATCTAGAGTATTTGCATACTTTATATGTCAACTACTGAAAATATTAACTCCAGATCCCTCAGCATTAACCCTTGTGCTGCTTATCCTCAACCACGTGTTAGCAGGATTCCTAGAAGGGCCTTGAAATGTAAGCAGTTGGTTATGGGCTTTAAAAACAAAATAAAAACCAAAAACACAACTGATTATTCAAAATAGTCACTATAAAACCAGAATGACCTCTGCCTCTGAACCCAACTTAGCAGGCCAATCTTCGTGTTTCTGTCAATTCTAAGCTATACAACTCGACAAGATGCAAAGAATCTCCTTGTGCTATTTACCAACCAAGCCTGAATTGGTTTAAAGGTGAAGGGAGAGAAACCATACCAGTCAGGAAAAATTAAAATCCCTTGAATAAGTTTTTCTGGGCTCTCTCTAAAAGGCTTCCCCTCCCTTAATTCCCCAGGAATCCTACAGTAGCTCAGGACAACAGAATTGAAAATGGGGCATTTCCTGGTAGCAAGAATTTAAGCTTCACTCAGTTATACCCACACACACCATTTTACCTGTGACATCCCATTGGTGACAGCAGGTCTCAACACAGATTTATTCTGTCGACTAATACAAGGGCAGTTTGCTTTAATTCCCCACTTGCCCCGGGCAGCATGTACCATGTCTCCAATATTGTAAAGAGCTAGGAAAAAAGACAACAGTAACAGTTAACATCACAGCACTTGTGTATGCCACACGCTGTGCTAAGAACCTTCTTCATGTTATCTCCCTCAGTACTGACCACATTTCAACGAGGTGCTTTTATCCTCAATTTTTGATGAACACACTGAGACTTGGACAAGTTAGGTGATTTGCTCAAGTACATAAAGTTGGTAAATGACAGTACTGACTTTAACCAGGTATATCTGGGCCCTAAAGTTCTGTGCACTCTTAACCACTGAGCTGTATTCTCTCCCTTCTCTAGCAAACAACACGGTATCCACCAAGAGAAACTCTAGGGGTAGATTCCTTAATGTTCAAGTGTTAACATTTTAAATCATATACTTTACACTATAAGTTATACCAAAAAAAGGTAAAAAAAAAAAAAAAATAGATCAATGTAAACTTTACATGGGTAAACATTTAACTACACTTCAACCAGCAGGGAGCAGGCATCCTACCACGGCACTCAGGAAGCCCTCTGGAGTGGTGTGGTGCAATCCCAGCTCACTGAAACCTGGAATTCCTGGGCTCAGGTGATCCCCCTGCCTCAGCCTCCTGAGTAGCTAGGAGTACAGGTGCCTGCCACCATGCCTGGCTACTTTTTTTATTTTTTACTTGTGGAGACAGGTCCCAAAGCTTTGTTAAGTGGAAGAGAATATAGGCAGTAGTTTTGCAGATTCACCATCTTTAATGCATGTATGTTAATCAAAGTACAGAGGCCAGGCATACAGAAACTTCTGGAGGAATCAGTGACGTAAGCTGGGATTCTGATACAAACATGACCATTTGTTCCTATTGTTAAACTAGCTGCCTTCATCATGGATTGAAGAGGTTGGATTACTTTCAGCTGGATTTTTACAAGCCTAAAACCAGAGATCTTTCTGGAAGACTAGAGACTGGCTTTTCCATTCTGGTCTAGCCAACCATAGGAATGTGAAATGGTATCTTGACACATGACCAGCTACTCTGACCAGAAAGGCGGGGCAGGAGTGTGCAGTGGCCACATGAGCTCTAACATGCATGTAAAGATCCAAATTTTCAGAGAAATCTCGAGAGGCTTAAAAGAAAAATATCAGGATAAGATAAACCATTTCATTTTTTTTTTTTTTTTTTTTAAAGAGACAGGGTCTTGCTCTGTTGCCCTGCCTGCAGTCCTGTGCCACAACCATAGCTCACTGTAGCCTCAAAACCGTGGGCTCAAGGGATCCTTCTGCCTCAGCCTCTTGAGTAGCTGGGACTACAGGTGAGCACCAAAACACCTGGCTAATTTTTAATTTTTTTTTTTTTTTTTTGATTGAGACAAGGTCTTGTTATGTTGCCCAGGCTGTAAAAAAAATTTTATTGTATGTGAATATCTCAACTAAAACATTTTTTCCATCAACTCTGAAAAAGGAATTTCTTTACCTGTGCCAGGGATGATCTGTGTGGGCATGAGATTCTCTGGTTCATGGGACTGTCCCTTTGCACACTTCAACCAGGAGAAAACCTCTTCATCACCCATTTCCTCTGTCTCTGAAACAGAAATGAATGATTTTCCTTATTTTATAAGGGTCACAAGGTGGATCCCTCTCAGTGAGCTGAAGTTTCAGAAACCCGAAGGCCAATTTTCTCATGGCCAAACAAGAAAACAGCTAACTTTTTAAAAATCTGCTTTACTGAGGTATAATTTATGTATAATAATTCAACAATTTAAAGTGTTCACCTCAATGAGTTTAGACAAAGGCATTCAATTGTATGAACACTATCACAATCATTATATAGAACATGTCCATCTGATCTTCCAAAAGTTTTCTTGGGTCAATACCCTTCCCTCAACCCCTGGCCACCAGTGATCCACTTTTTAATGTTAAAATTTTGCTTTTGTAGAATTTCATATACATGTAAGGAAATAGAATGTAGTCATTTGTGATGGGTTTCTTTCACTTAGCAGAACACTTTTGAGATATCAGTAATTCATTCCTTTTTTATAGACGAGTAGCAGTATTCCATGGTTATGGAGGTACCCACAATTAGTTTATTCATCAGCTGATGGCCATTTGAATTGTTTCTAATTTTTCACTATTATGAATAAAACTGCTATAAACATTCATGTACAAGTCTTTGAGTGGACATGTTTTCATTTCTCTAAATACCTAGGAGTGGGATGCCAGGTCATACAGTAAATTTTAACTTTATAAGAAATGACCTTGGCCGGGCACGGTGGCTCACGCCTGTAATCCTAGCACTCTGGGAGGCCGAGGTGGGAGGATCGTTTGAGCTCAGGAGTTCGAGACCAGCCTGAGCAAGAGTGAGACCCCATCTCTACTAAAAATAGAAAGAAATTAGCTGGACAACTAAAAATATATACAGAAAAAATTAGCCGGGCATGGTGGCGCATGCTTGTAGTCCCAGATACTCGGGAGGCTGAGGCAGGAGGATTGCTTGAGCCCAGGTTTGAGGTTACTGTGAGCTAGGCTGACACCACGGCACGCTAGCCTGGGCAACAGAGCGAGACTCTGTCTCAAAAAAAAAAAAAAAAAAAGGAATGACCTTAACGTTTTCCAAAGTGATGGTACTAATCTGCATTCCTACCAAACACTTGGTATTGTCAGTTTTTAAAAATTTTATCCATTCTAGTCAACATAATGGTTTCTCATGGTTTTAATTTGCATTTCCTAATGAATAATAATAATATATATATTTTTTTCAGTAGATACAGGGTCTTGTCATTAATATATTGCTCAGGCTGGTCTCAAATTCCTGGCCTCAAGTAATCCTCCTGCCTCAGCCTCCCATGCCTGGGGTTACAGGCATGAACTGCGCCAGGCCCAGGGATTATTTTTTTCATGTGCTAAATTTATCCCTAACCACTTCATGCTTTTATCATGCTACTATAAATAATATTGCTTTTAAATTTCAATTTCTAATTGTTCATTGCCATCATACAGAAATAGAATGGATTTTTATATGTCAACTTTGTATCCTGTAATCTTGCTAATCTCATGAATTAGTTCTTATAGATTTTTGGAGATTTCTTAGGATTTTTTACATACATGATCATGTCATCTGAGAATAAAAACTTCTTTCCAATCTGTATGTCTTTTTTTTTCTTTTGGTCTTCTTTCCTGTTACCTTTTATTTCTTCGTACTGACTAGCAACTCCAATACAATATTGAATAGAAGTTGTGAAAGTAGACTTTCTTGTTTTGTTCCTGATCTTAGGGGGAACAATTCAGTCTTTCATATTACATTTGATGTTCCCATCTCATTGAGTTCCTAGCTCAGTGTTTTTCAAACTTTATTTCATTATCACCCTTGCAAAGAGCCTTAGGCTTTCTTTTTTTTTGGTGGTAACTGTGCTCCCCACCTCAAGGAAAAATTTTTTTTTTTTTTTTTTTTTCTGAAACAGGTTCACCTGGGCTGTAGTGCAGTGGCACTGTCATAGCTCACTGCAACCTCAAACTTCTGGGCTCAAGCTATGCTCCTGCTTCAGCCTCCCAAGCACCTGGGACTACAGGTACACGCCACCACATTTTGGTTAATTTTTCTATTTTTTGATAGAGACAGGATCTCACTCAGGCTGGTTTTGAAATCCTGGCCTGAAGCAATCCTCCTGCCTTGGCTGGCCCCCTGAAGTGCTAGGATTACAGGTGAGTCACCACGCCCAGCACTCAAGGAATTTTAAAGCCAGATATAATATATATCTGTTTATGTACAGTGACCCTCCTAAAAGGCACAAACCATTTTAATGTTTGAGACTTTCCCTTGCCAGCAAGAACCAATTTTCACCCCCATTGAGAATGCATAACCTAGTCTGTTGAGAATTTAGACAAGTGATTTTTTTCTATTTTTAGGGTTAATCATGTGGTTAGTTTTTAGTCTATTAATATGGTAGAACACATTGATTGATTTTCAAGTGTTAAACCAACCTTTCATTAATGGAATAAACCCTATTTACCATAATGTATTATTTTTTTTATTTATCTCGACTTAAATTTGCTTACATTTTATAAAATGTTTTTAGATCTACGTTAATGAGGGATTTGGGGGCTGTAATTTTCTTTGTTACCATTTCTTCATTTGGTTTTGGTACTAGTATAAATGTACTGCTGTAATGCCTTAAGTTTTCTTTCTGGAAGCTTTTTTAAACTACAAATTCAATTTCTAAATATAAAATTACTGAAATTATCTATTTCTTCTTGAGGGAACTTTGATGGTTTTTATCTTTCATTCAATTTGTTCATTATATTTAACCTGTCAAATTTATTGGTATAGTGTTTATAATTTTACTTATCCTTTCAACATCTGAATGATCTGTGGTGGGGTCCTCTCATAATTTTTTTGTTTGTTTTCTTAAAAGAGATGGGGTCTCACTATGTTGCCCAGACTGGACTAGAACTCCTGGCTCAAGAAATCCTCTTACCTCACCTTCTCTAGTGGTGGCTGGTACTACAGATGCATGCCACCATGCCCAGCTTTGTCATTCTTAATATTGGTAAACTACACATTCTCATTATTTTCTGGTTTCTTTAGGCAGAAGCTTAGCTGTTTTGAGACATTTCTTCTTTCCTAATATAAGTGTTTAGTGCTATAAATTACCCTCTAAGCACTGCTTTAGCTGTATACTACAAATGTTACATTGTGTTTTTGTTTTCATTCATTTCAAAACTTTTTATCTTGTGATTTCTTCTTTGATCTATGGGATATTTCGAAGTGTGCTGTTTAATTTCCAAGTATCTGGAATTTTCCAGATATCTTTCTGTTAGTGATTTCTAATTTAATTCTTTTGTGGTCAGAGAACATACTCTATATGATTTCAATCACCTTAAATTTACTGAGATTTATTTTATGACTCAGAATATAGTCTAGATGTAAACGTTCCATGTGCATACACAAAAATGTATATTCTGCTGTTGGATGGAATGTTCTATAAATGTCAATTAGGTCAAGTTGATAGATGGTGTTAAGTCTTCTATGTCTTTACTGTTTTTCTGTCTACTTATTCTTTTATTGAGCTAAAGTGTTAAAACTTCCAATTATAGTTGTGGATGTTTCTTTTTGTCCTTTCAATCTTAATAGTTTTGGTTCATATGCTTTAAAGCTCTGTTAATATGTGCACAAATATTTAGGGTTGTTATACACTATTGAGGAAATGCTTCCATTATTATGAAATAGTCTAACACTCTACCTTCTATCTATTAACATTCTTTCCTCCGAAATCTGCCTTATCTGACGCTAATATAGTTCCTCCAGCCTTCTTTGGAATAGTGTTAGCCATGGTATATCATTTTACATCTTTTTACTTTTAACTGATCTGTGTCTTCATATTTAAAGTAGGTTTCTTGGCCAGGTGTAGTGTATCATACCTCTAATGCTAGCACTTTGGGAGACGGAGGTGGGAGGATCACTTGAGGCCAGGAGTTGGAGACCAGCCTGAGCAACATAGTGAGACACAACTGCTACAAAAAAAATAGAAAGTTAGCCAGGTGTGGTGGTGTGTGCCTGTAGTCCCAGCTACTCAGGAGGCTAAGGCAGGAGGATCCTATGAGCTCAGGAATTTGAGTTTGCAGTGACCTATGACGACACCACTGAACTCTAGTCTGGGCAACAGAGCGAGACCTTGTCTCACAAAAAAAAAAAAAGAAAGGAAAAAAACCCCACCCATAGGTTTCTTAAGACAGGCATGGTGGCATGTGTCTGTAGTCTCAGCTACTCAGGAGGCTGAAGCAGGAGGATTACTTGAGCCCAGGAGTTTGAGTCCAGCCTGGGCAACATATAATAGCAAGACCCCAAGGGAAGAAGGGAAAGAGGAAGTAAGGGAGGGAGAAAGGAAGGAAGGAAAGAAGGTTTCTTACAGATAGCATTAGAGTTGTTTTCTATTTTTCCCATTTCTTTTTCCTTTCATTTCTCCTTCTTTCTTTTGAATTACTTGAATATTTTTCATGATTTGATTTTGTCTCCATTTTTGGCTTATTAGCTGTATCTCTATTTTTTAGTGGTTGTGATAGGATTTGCAGTATTAATCTTTAACTTATCACAGCCTATTTTCACATATCATACCACTTTACATACACTGTAAGACCCTTCCAAAACTATACTTCCATTTCTTCCTCCTTTCCTTTGTTTGCTACTGTTACTGTACATTTTAATTTTATACATATTATAAATCTCACAATGTACTATTACTATTTTTGCTTTAAACAATTCTCTTAAAAAGATTAAAAATGAGAAAATATTTTTTATATTTATTCATATATTTACCATGTAGGATGTTCTTCATTCTTTTGTGTAAATTAAAATTTCCATATCATATATTTTTCTTCTGCCTTTAATTTTATTATAGTGTAGATCTGCTGGCTATGAATTCTATCAGATTTTCTTAATCTGGAAAACTATTTTACTCTTATTTTTGAAAGATGTTTTCACTGGGTATAAATTTTAGTTTAACAGATTTGTTATTAGCACTTTAAGAGGTCATTGCTGTTGTCTTCTGGCATGTAAGGTTTCTGACTAGTTGGCTGTCATTCTTATCTTTGTTACTCTGCACAAAATGTGCTTTGGTGTGGTTTTCTTAATGTTTTTTCTGTTTGGGGGTAGTTTTGTGGTTATATAGTTTTTGTCAAATTTGGAAAATTTTTGGATTTGTTTAAATATTTTTTCTGTCTCTACCCTCTCACCCTTTCTCTAAAACTTCAATGATATGTTTGATAGACTACCTGAAATTTCCTGCAGCTCTATAAGGCACTCTTCAGTTTATAAATTATGTCTTTCTTTTTCTATGCTTTGTTTTAGATCACTTTTATTGCCATGCCCCCAAATTCACTGTTTTTTTTTTCTTTCTCTTCTGCGGTGTCTAATCTGCTGTTAATCCCATGCAGTATATTAATAAATATTTGAGATACTTTTCATTTCCAGAAGTTTCATTTGGGCCTTTTATAAAATCTTCTATTTTTCTCATGTTCATATTTTCCTTTATGTCCTCAAGCATATTTATAAGATTTATAATAGCTACTTTAAGGTTCTTTTCTACTGATTCCATTATTATTGTCATTTTGGGGTTTGTTTCTATTGATTGATTCCCACCCCCAGCTTATTGGTAATATTCTCCTGCTTTTTTGCATACCTGATAATTTTTTTTTTTTTTTAAGAGATAGGGTCTCGCTCTGTTGCCCAGGCTGGAATGCAGTGGCCCGATCATATTCCTGTAACCTTGAATTCCTGGTCTCAAGTGATCCTCCCACCTCAGCCTCCAGAGTAGCTAGGACTACAGGCACACACCACCATACCTGGATAATTAAAAAAAATTTTTTTTAGAGACAGGGTCTTGCTATCTTGGCCAGGCTGGTCTTTAACTCTTAGCCTTAATGATCCTCCTGCCTTAGCCTCCCGAAGTGTTGGGATTACAGGCATGAGTCACTGTGCTTGGCCCATACTTGATAATTATTGACTGAATGCAGCACTTTGTGACTTTTGTTTCTGAGTGCTGGCCTTTGTTGTAATCCTTTAAGGAGTATTTGGTTTTAGTGTGGTGCACTGGTAACTTGCAGATCAGTTTGATTCTTTTGAGGTTTGCTTTACACTTTGCTTTGGCAGTTCCAGAACAGTTTGACCCTTCTGGACTCTATTGTCTCTTCATGTTGGCAGGTAGGAATACAAATTGTGAGTTCTGTGAATTATTCAGTCAATTGCTTTCTCATGGTTCTTTCTTGGACCTTGAGGAGTTTCATTTTATACATGTGCAGATCATTATATAGAAAAAAAATTGAGGAGATCTCTCTGCAAATCTCTGATATTCTCTCTGTGTAGTTTCTACCTCTTTAGCACTTTGCCTCACTTTCTCAGACTTTGATCTCCGCCTCTACTTAGTGGGGTTGCCAATTTCTACTTTAGTTCCCTTTCTTTGTGCTATTGCCTAGAAACTGCCCCGAGGCAGTACGCCAGGGGCATTATAGGGATCACCTTGTTTTTCCCCTTCTCTCAGGGATCATAGTGCCATGTTGCCTGTTGTCCAATATCTAAAACTGTGGTTTCATATACTTTATCCAGTTTTCTCATTGTTGATGGCTGAGGGCAATTCCTGTAGTAGTCAATCTTTCATGGGCAGGAGTAGAAGACTCTAACATCTGACATTCATGGAGTACCTAGTGAGTGTCAGGTCCTATTATAATCACTTAACATATAACATCTCATTTAATAACCATAACATCACGAAGCAACAAGTACTGACATCATTTTTTTTTTTTTTTTTGTAGACAGGGTTTCACTCTGTCACCCAGGCTATAGTGCAGTGGCCTCATCATAGCTCACTGCAACTTCAAACTCCTAGGCTCAGGCGATTCTCTTTCCTTGGCCTCCCAAAGTACCAGGATTACAGGTGTGAGCCACCACGCCTGGCCACTGATATCACTGTTTTATAGACATGGAAAATGAGGCTCTGAAGGATGAAGTAAGTAGCCCAAGGTATCACAGTTGGTATAATAAAACGTGGAAGTAGGTATCTGAGTAGCTTAAACTCCAATCCACTATTATAATGGTTACACTGTATCTCTGAAGAGGAAAAGAATGAGGAGGTCAAGGGGCAAGGAGGATTCCTGGCATGTAATAAGATAAAGCAAGAACCAAAGGAAGCAAGAAATTTAATAGACATTTCTCAACAGAAAACAAATGACCAATAAGCAAATGAAATGATACTCAACATCATTAGTCATCAGGGAAATGCAAATCAAAACCATACAATGAGATACTACTTCACATCCAATATGATGGCTATAACAAAAATACAATAACAAGTTTTGGCAAGAATGTGGAAAATTCCCTCATACATTGCTGCTGGGACTGTAAAATGCTACAATTAACTTCAAAATACAGTTTGGCCGGGCATGGTGGCTCATGCCTATAATCCTAGCACTCTGGGAGGTTGAGGCGGGAGGATCACTTGAGCTCAGGAGTTCCAGACAAGGCTGAACAAGAATGAGTCCCCGTTTCTACTAAAAATAGTAAAAATCAGCCAGGTGTGGTGGTGCACGCCTATAGTTCTAGCTACTCGGGAGGCTGACACCATGGAACTCTAGCCCAGTGACACAGTGAGACTCTATCTCAAAAAAATAAAATAAAATAAAATACAATACAATACAGTTTGGCAGTTCCAAAAGGTTAAACGAAGAACTATCATATGACCCAACAATCCCACTCCCAGGTATATACCCAAGAGAACTGCAAACGTATGTCCACATAAAAACCTGTATACAAATGTTCACAGTGGCACTATTTTTTTTTTTTTGAGGCAGACTCCTGCTCTGTCACCCTGGCTAGAGTGCCGTGGTGTCAGCCTAGCTCACAGCAACCTCAAACTCCTGGGCTCAAGCAATCCTCCTGCCTCAGCCTCCTGAGTAGCTGGGACTACAGGCGTGTGCCACCATGCCCAGCTAATTTTTTCTATATATTTTTAGTTGTCCAGCTAATTTCTTTCTATTTTTAGTAGAGATGGGGTCCCGCTCTTGCTCAGGCTGGTCTCAAACTCCTGACCTCGATTGATCCGCCCACCTCGGCCTCCCAGAGTGCTAGGATTACAGGCGTGAACCACCACGCCCGGCCTTGAACTGTACACTTTAAAGGGTGAGTTTATGGCATGTGAATTATATCTCAATAAAGATGCTATTAAAAAACAAAACAAAGGAAGATTAAGAATACATCTTCTTGGCTTGTTTTAGCCTTCTCAATTAGGTTGAGTATTGGCAACTTTAAGGTCTTACAATACAACAAAGACGAATGAAGCCAGGCAGCTAAAGACGGGCACAAGCTCATTCTTGCCTCAATTTTCAAGTTCCGTAACTTCACGGACACGCACCTACAGGCTACCTTTAGAACTGCATGGGAAATATTTGCTTACCACTGCGTGGACGGCTTTTCCTGAGCCGGTAACAGTCAAGGCAGACCCCAAATCCACATTTGCGACAAACCCAGTGGATGTTGAAGAGGGTGGTTTCACATACATCACACATCTCCCGTACACCACGCACAGCTCGCTTCCATGCCACTTTCTCTGGTGGAAAGAAGAGGAGGACTGTTGGCACTGACCATCCTGACCAATAAATAGTAAAAGACCCCAGATCCACTGATCCCTGCACTCAAGCCATTTTGTCCAGCAACTCAACTCAAAGATTCATCAAGCTGTGTTTCTATAATTGTAAGAGAAACAAAATACAAGGAATTTCTAGTATTTATGAACTATACAACTTAATTATAATATGGTATTTCAAGGGCTTATGGTAACACCAGGATATAACCTAGTTTCAATAAAGAATTAATGCCATATATTGTCACTTAAGTAACTATAAAATTTCCAGTTGGGGGGAGCTTGAAGTAAGAGGATTCTACTCTTGAATTTAAGAGCATAATTTCACAGTATAATTTTCCTGAGTCTAGAAATAGGGTATAGTAACTCACAGACATGGAAATATTGTAAATGTCTGAATAATCTGGGTTCTAGGTATGAAACATGGCATCTAGTAGCACTTGATCTAGTCACAAACCATAGAGTATAACTCTTTAATATGAACTGATTCAAAGCAAACTGGAAATATTCAGGGTGAATCAGACTCAAACAGGGATTCAAATCCATGCTATGGCAGCTGTGCTACAAAAATGAAAGACAAGCAGGGAAGGAATTTTTGGTTTGTTAATTGTCAAAGACTGAAAGAATGAGGTCTGTTGGATACAGTTAAGACCTCAACTACAGGTTGCTACAAAGAAGTCTTATCAGTTTTGACTCATCCACAGAAAATGCCACCTGCCACTCCCCCCAATCCTCCCTTTAAGCAAAAGAAAATGTTTCCAACTAGGAGGGCCTGGAGGATAAGCAAGAGGGTGCCTTACGGTGTGGCTCCACCATCATCATGGCCTCCTTCTCAGACATTACAAGCTGGCAAAACTGGTCCCCAACATTGGCCAGGATGTACTTTGAGGTCTCTAGGTCTATCCCTTCTGCTAGGGAGGAAGAGGGAATCCACAGGTTCATGGCATCAGGGTCACTTTGCTGGGGGCTTAGAAATCCCTCCACACGGAGTACCCCCTTTCGAGTGAAGATCAACCTAAGACAGGATCAAATACATGGTAAATAGCAGTAGCAATGCAAACTAACACATACCTAAAATCCTAGAACCTAAAAAGAAATCAAATAAGACTTAGCAGGAGGCCGGACGTGGTGGTTCACGCCTGTAATCCTAGCACTCTGGGAGTCCGAGGTGGGAGGATCACTCGAGGTCAGGAGTTCGAGACCAGCCTGAGCAAGAGCGAGACCCCGTCTCTACTAAAAATAGAAAGAAATGATCTGGACAGCTAAAAATATATATAGAAAAAATTAGCTGGGCATGGTGGCACATGCCTGTAGTCCCAGCTCCTCTAGAGGCTGGGGCAGGAGGATCGCTTAAGCCCAGCAGTTTGAGGTTGCTGTGAGCTAGGCTGACGCCACGGCACTCTAGCCCGGGCAACAGAGCGAGAATTTGTCTCAAAAAAAAAAAAAAAAAAAAGACTTAGCAGGAATCAGGCTAAGAACTTTCACCACACTTAACCAACACAGTATGCAATTTCGGCTAATAGGAAGGCTTGTTAATATAACACTTAGTAGGTCTAGATTCTTTAAAAAGCTGTCTTCAGAGTTGCTGTCAGTTTTTCCATCCACCTGTTCTACACCTGCGCCTGTGCCACTGAACGTGACCGAGAAAAATACAGAGTCATCCTCATTTTAACACTTCAGATTCATGTTCACCTACCTGAGCTGAGCCCTTAAGGTTGCCTGACAGTCACAATAGTTTCCTGATACACTTCCTCTCCTTGATGCCTGTTTCATACCTTCTTTCTTTTCAAACTGCCAGTATTACTTCTCACGAGAACTCTGCTTTCTATTCCACTGAGGAAACAGGAGCCAGAAGAGAACTTCTATAAGCTCCCACTACCACACTTTCCTGCAGCTGAGCCACTGTGCTCCGTTTGATCTCCTCCTACTCTGAACTAGGACTCAGCAAAGCCAATCTTTCCAGCTACATTTTTTGTTTTGGAAATAGGGTCTTGCTCTGTCTCCCTGGGTAGAGTGTAGTAGCATGATCATAGTTCACTGCAACCTCAAACTCCTGGGCTCAAGTGATCCTCCTGCCTCAGCCTCCCGAGTAGCTAGGACTACAGGCACACACCATGGGACCTGGCTAATTTTTCTATTTTTTTGTAGAGACGGGGTCTTGCTCTTGTTCAGGCTGGTCTCCAACTCCTGATCTCAAGCAATCCTCCAACCTTGGCCTCCCAGAATGTTAGGATTATAGCCGTGAGCCACCACGCCCTGCCTTCCAGCTACATTCTATCCCTTTCCCCAACCCAAAGACATTCCTCCACTAATTCTCTTCTCTTTTCGACATCAGCTAATTTCATCTCTATTGTATCATTCTTGTCAGCATTTAAACTTGCTCCAATTTCTATCACAAAAGTCCTCTCAATCCCATACCCCCCTTCACTAATCTGCTTATTAGACCTAAGTTCCTTGAAAGAGTTGTCCACTCTCATTATCACTAGTTCTTTTCCCTTCTATTTTCCCTTAATCCACTACAATCAGACATCCCCCTACTGATCTACCAAAACTATTTTGACAAGGTGATTCCACCTTGCTAAAGGTCATTTCTAGTCCTTATCTCACATGACCTATCAGCAACGTTTGATACAGTTCATTATTCCTTCCTGGAAATACTTTCTTTAGTTGTCTTCCAGGATACCTCACTGCCCAGTTTCCCTCCTATCTCACTGGCTATTCTTTCTCAGTCTCTTTACTAGTTCCTTCTTATCTTTCCCACCTCTAAAAGCTGGAGCATGCCCGAACTCAGTCCTTGAACTGCTTTCTTCATCTATACTCTGACTTCTAAGGTGATGTCAATTTGACTCACAGTTTTAAATACCTAGTGACATCCAAATTTGTATCTCCAGGTTGGACTTCTTCCCTTAATGCTAAAGCTGTATTTCCAGCTGTCCTCTCAAAATTTCCATTTAGAAATATAACAGGCATCTCAAATTTAACATGCTCAAATCAAAACTCCCTATTTTCCTCCCCAAACCTGCTTATCCCTGAAAAATCTCTTATCAGCAAATGGCAATCCCATTCTTTTAATTTTTAGGCCAAAATATGTAGAATCATCCCTAACTCGTTCCTTTCTTTCATAGTTCGTATCTAACCCATCAGCAAATTATATGTGCTCTACCTTCAACCACTTCTCATCATCTCCATTGCTATCTCCCTGGTCTAAGCACCCATCATGTCCCACCTGGGTAATTCCAACAGCCTCCTAACATCTGGGTTTCTGCCCTTGCCTCTGAGATATAACCTATTCTCAAGGAAAGTAGTAAGCTGGTCTTTTAAAACATCTCAATGTCACTCATCAGCTCAAGATCTCCAATGATTTCTTATTCAGAGTAAAAGCCAAGGCCCTTGGAATAGCCCTTTAAAATCTGGACACATCATAAATTCTTTCACTTCAACTCCCCTCCCCTTACTTACTCCACTTTAGCCATCCTAGTTCTAAGAACACATGTAGAATATTCCAGCTTCAGGACTGTTGCATCTGTCTCGAATACCTGTCTCCCAGATAACTGTGTAGATTACTCCTTCACCTACTGCAGGTTGTTCCTTAATCTCATTTTCTCAGATCATCCTATTTAAAACTGTAGCCTCTCTAGCCTCCTGACACTTTAATCCTCTTTCCTTTATTTTTTTCATATTTATTATCAGCTAAAATACCATTTATTTAAGTTTTTTTTTTTTTTTTTTTTGGTGGTTGTTATTTACTGTTTGCATCCCCAAACCTTCTGAGGGCTGGATTTGATGTTTTGGTTCATTGCTGAATCCTCAATGCCCCCAAACAACAGCTGGCACACATTAAGTGCCTGATAAACAATTGCTGAATAAGTGAATCCACACCAAACTGATAAACCATGTGGATTTATTTTAAAAATTAAAGATTCTTGAAAGATCATTGAGAAGAAACTCCTAAGTTCATCAAGTACAGGAAAAGTGACTACATGGCTGTTGTTTGGTAAAAGTAAGGGCTATGCCCAGGACTTATCTGTTACCTCTATTTCAAAGCTGCTTCACACTGTCTCTTAATCTGACTTCTCCTTTTCTCTAACATGACTCAAGGTATTTTAGCACTGAAGAGGAGTAAGTGGTCAGGAAGATCCATAATATAAAATGGAGTCCTTTTGCTTATCCCACTGGTTTCAAATAGAACCAACCTTAGTAAGGAATAACTCGGGATAGAGCGGTGCAGCTAAGACTGCTCAACTTCAATTCGCCAAAGACAAAGCCAAGTGTCATTTTACAATGCAAATAACTAAGTGACTACTATTCCAGAGCCTTGGCACAGACTCGGATTGAAAGGAGGTGAGGAAAGCAAGGCGAGAGATAGGCATGTTTACAGATTCAGAGAAAGAGTGGAAATTATGTGTCACTAAGGAAAACTGGGAAAGGAGGAAGAGAGTTTGGGTACCTCCGAAAATGAAAGAAGCGGCAGGCTACAGTTGAATCATCTTGCTCCTGTTCCTTAAACTTCCGATACCGCTCCAGGCGGCACTCACGACACTTGTGCAGGTGAGGTGCCACATTGATGCACGACCCATCCTGCAGGAAGGGCTCTCCAGACTGCTTCAGCTTCTTCACTTTGCTGACATCTTTCAGCACTGATTGGCCAACTGTGGCAAAGGAGGGAGGAGAAAAGGCTGTCATGAGAGGTATAATTAGGGCCCAATAACATGATCCTCTTGGGGGCGGGCATTTGTCCTGAACTGGGCTAGTCCGCCTTACACTGCTTGGGCAATGTGCCCATTATGTCCACCCTTCACAGAATGGGAAAGCAGGGAGCAAAGAGCCTTCATTAGGGAGCTAAGAACCATGGAGAACTTGTGGCAAGTGCCCTAATATAGCAAAATAATTCTGAGTATGGCTTTGAAAAACCCAAGGCAGCAGAACGTAGCCATCACTTGCCTCTAGTTCGTCAGGATATGGCTATTCTGTTAATCAGGACCACGTGAGCTCCCACAGGTGATACCACTTCCTAATGAAAACAGCTACTTTTACCACCAGACTTTCTCTTACACACTTCTGGACCGTAACCTCACACCACACAAGTTAATGGAAGCAGAGGGGAAATTCTCTTTGCTCCATCAAGTCTACAAAGGGCTGCTGTGTAGGAATGGAGACCAGTAATTCCCCTCAAGTAAATTAAAGAGGATGGGCCAAAGTGAAGTAGAAAGGGATAACAGACTGCCAAGGATGATCAAGAGTCCTCCTTTGTGGGATTATCATTATATGGGACAGATACCCCTCTTACAGTGCTGGTTTAGATGCAGTTCTGCCCTGAACTAGGTTTGATGAGGGGCTTCTGTCAGGTCCTTTTGGCTTCGTAATTCTATGAGATTATAGAACTTTCCATCAAAGTTAGGGTCTATGCTGCACAAGAGCACAGCAGGCATTCGAGCCTATTGCCAGAGCAAAGCCCACGTATAGCCCTAGCAGGATCACCTTTCAGGGGGGCGGTCCGAGGTCGGCCCTTGGGGGCCTGCTTCCCTTTGCCTTTGCCCAGCAACAGCTCAGCACTGCGCTCCCCATTGGGGCCCAGCTTCCCCATCAGGTGCTCCGGAATCCCCTTCAGGCCAGTCTTAGCCTGCAGCTGCTCCTCAGAGTCGCTCATATCTGACAGGTCACTGTTGGTGCTGGAGTCCGAGTCCTGTCTGCAAGCCAAGCTTCGCTCATCCAGTGAGAACCTTTTCACAGCTTCAAAAGGAGCTTTGTTCTCCTGTGAAAATTCTGCCGGGGAGGACAGAAAGCTGCCTGAGTGCCTGCCAAAGACGTTACTAAAGGTTTTGAGGAGGGGATTGTCCTGTTGCCCAGGCCCCACAGTTGGCCTCTCCTCTGTGGGGCTGGAGGAGAGAGTAGGCATCTCAATGGGCTGAGTGAGGCTGCTGGTGGGTGAGCTGGAGCGGCCATTCCCCATGGCAGAGAGGCTTGGGCACCCAGTGGTAAGAGCTGAGCCCAGAACACCAGACACCAGCTTGGAGGGGTCAGTTGTAATGAAGAGAGTTTTCTTCTTTGCTAAAGATGCTGAATCTGCAGAGGAGTGAGACTCGGGCCAGCTAGGTGCTGCCTTCGAGGTGACAGTGGTAGCAGAGGAAGAGCTACCTGATGCCTGAGATGCAAAGCTGCTGAAAGGGCTATGTTCAACTTTCTCCACAAATGCCAGGAAAGGGTTAGAAGGCTCTTCTCGGGATAGTTTGGGGGGCTGTAAAAATAGATTTTCATGACTTTCTGGGGTGCGGGTATTGAGGAGGCTCCGTGGGAAGGCTGGAGTGAGAGTGGGCATAGACTCTGCAGGCACTTTCCGGTCCACAGAGCTGCCAGCCTTAGAGCCTGGCTTAGTGTCTGTTCCAAGAGTAGATCTGCCTTTACACAGGCCTGAGCTCAGGCTCTCAAGGCTTTGTTTGAATGAGTCCCGACTAGAGGAATCATCAGCCAAACTCTCTGAAACGGTAGTGAAGTAGTTACTGGTGGGTAAAGTTTGGGACATGCATTGAAAAAACAAGTTTTTGGAGAGATCAGAGTCTTTCTGAGACTCTGGTGCAGAGCTACAGCCAAAAGAGAAGCCCAAAGGTTTGTTCTCTGTGGCTAGAACCCCATTGGACTGGCTCCTTCCACTTCCAAAAGTCAAAGGTTGCAATGAACTTGGGAGAGGTGCTCCAAATCCAGAAGAGGCCAGAACAGAATTTCTTGAATTCTGAAAGGAAGACAGCCTAAGTTAGTGATGCAGGCTTCTCATGACAATCTAAAGATCTCTTTCTTGGACCTACCTATCACTAGATCAATATTTACTGTGGGTCAGTCAACTTTTCTCTAATTCCATGGATCTGCTCTTGTAACTGGATTTCACCAGCAGTGGGGAAGAAACCTGCCGCAGACCACATCAAGGGCATCTTTAGCAAGGTGAGCCAGAGATAGCAGAATGTCATTCATCCTGCCACTCCCTTGGTGCTTATCCAGTTAGGTGTCATAGTATTAGGAGGCTGTGTAAGCTTCTTAGTATCTATGTGAAGTGGACAGAGACTTCACTAGAATGGGGGAAAAGGGTTCCTGAATAGACATCAGTTTTTACTTTGAAATATACCCAGTGACTCCTATAATAGTAATATATTTCAATGACCTTAGTAGCTATTGTTAAAGTTTTGATTTACTTAAGCCATTGCAAACTGCCCGTCTTACAAAAAGTGACTTCCCTCCCTGACAAGACCATTGTACATTAAAGAAAAGTATTCTCTTTATTAATCTGAAACTCTATGAGAAGGACCCTTTTGGAATTTAGCCATCTATTAATATTTATGGCAAGTCAACCTAAAAGCTGAACATACATAAGACCTAAAGATGCTAAATTAAAGAGAGCAAACTATTTACTGAGACCTTTTATTATAATTAGGATCTAACAAGGCTCCAAAGAGGAGTAAAGTATATACTGGAGAATATCCACCAAACAAAAACTCAGCATAACAAACTGAAGACTGAAATGATAAAACACTTTCCTTTCCTTCTTTTACCTTGAAAATGTTAATTTCTGCATGTGAATGACTGCGAGTATAAAGAAGGATGGGGGGATTTTCCTATATATTCGCACCCATATGCATATACAGAGACATTATGAGTCCTCACTTAATATTTGTTAATTTAATAAAATCCAGATCCTAACATTTGACTTGCAAATCACATACTAAAAAAGTTAATTTTCTAATAACAGAGGATGATATCCCTCAACATTCACTTTAAAACATGAGAAATATTGGTGCTGTTCACTTCTATTGTCAAAAAATAAATAAATAAAAACATAAGAAATAAACATTATTCCATGACTGTTTAACGGACATAGGGTTTCCTATTAGGATGATGAAATTTCTGGAACTAAATAGTGGTCATGGTGTGAATGTACTAAATGCTACAGATTTGTACATTTTAAAATGGTTAAAATGATAAATTTTATGTTACCTGTATTTTATCATAATTAAAAAAAAAAAATTATTCCAGATAAACAAAAGGGCCATTCTTTCAACATTCAGGTTTTCCTCGAGGGCAGCACAGAGGCATCAGAACAAGGCAGGCCACCTACAGCTTGCCTCCAATTGACACCTGCTACTGAGACTACTCTGGGGCATTTTAGAGTTAAAACATTACAGTTCACTTTCTTTTTCTTCTTCCCACTATCCAACAAGCCTTGTCTTAAACCTCCTTCCCACAACAGAGAAAAAGAGAATAGACACAGCCCTGAGGTTTTGCCGTTGTTTCACTTGCAGGATTTGGCCAGAAGCCTTGTCATCTGCATGACTGCAAGGAACCAGCATGGGTAGCTCATGTTTCACTCCTAAAGTTTCCCTTTAAAAATAAATACATACTTAATGATTGGGCAGACATTTAAAGAAAAATAAAAGAAATAAAATAAAAATACATATATACATGAATGAAAAATAATTTGGATGGTCTTTCATTTTCCTTCAAATGATTAAATTCCAGATCCTTCTCTTACAAGAAAGTGATGACAAACTGATCGCAACCCAGTTTTTAGGGTAAGAAGTTTCCTGTTGGTTGTGCCCCTATTTTAGATTAGGCAGCATTCACTTGAAAGCATTCATTTCTGTACTTTTAAATCATATGCTAGGAGAAGACCCAGGCTGAAACATTAGCAAAATGACTGATATAGTCACAGAAATTTCTTCAATCTGTTTGAAAGAAAATACCCTTTAATTTCAAATTTCACCTATTCAGCTTTACTACTCCAAGAATAGCAGCATTTGGTGGATCTCTTACTAGTATGTAACATTTGGTCTATTTTGTAAGCCCCATTTACGTTCACAGGGTCTTTGACATGGAGTTGATAACTCAGGTACTATGATGACTTACACTAGAAATCCACATAAGATCGTCACCTGGTTTTCTTGGGAATGTCGGTCAACTAACAGAGGACAATCCATGAACACTGTGAAATTTGCATTTACAGGCCTTCTTTGATATGTGGACATTTTATCTCTCTTCCCATCCCTGCACACTAGGGATTAACAATTTGCATTTGCTGGGGGAGGGGAAGAAGTCCAATGAAATGTATATGCCATGTTTTATCCAGCATTGTTATACCTGAAATGATTCCATTTTAAGATGTGAGCCCCTTTAAATACTCAATTCCTTATACATAATATACAGTGCTTAGCACACAGTAGTTTCCTATATATAATTCTGAAAAGTCATTAAGTATTTCTTCTTTGTATTTGATATTCTAGCTTGAATTAATTAACAGCCCACTTGAAAAAAAAATATATAACTGGCACCATATATATCATATTTTGGTGACCAAAATTAGTCAAAAAGACTATATAACTGATTTTGATACTGTTTCAAATTTGGATTGAGGAGTCAACTTTATGTTAACTTACATTTAACAAAAGTTCCATTTTAGCAACAATATATGCATATCAAATAAAAGACATAGTAAATTGGATACTACTATGATTAAATCCCTCAATTTTTCCAGATAAGGTCAAAAGATGAACTTGGGGAGAAAAAAAACTTTTATGTTTTATGGCCCTATCAAATGATGGAAAGTAGTAACCCAGCCTCAAGGGAAAATATCAAAGAAATGATGAACTGAAAACAGGGTAATGGTAGCTTGCATACATAGCCTTAATTATAGTGTTCACTATTAACAACACTGTGATTCATTAACCTTGCCTCTCACAGGCCTGGTGGAGGCTCAACCACTCCGTGAACTAAATAGATAATTGAATCTAAAAAATTCCCCACCAGATCTATTTTAATATCTCAGTAAATTGGGTTGTATAATCAGTTTTTGATTAGCCCAATTGTTCAGGTGACTTTTAAGAGCAGATTAAGTTATTAAAATATACATATTTGCCCAATGAGCATTAAAGGCCTAACCACAGAGTACAATTTAAGCACATCTCAGAAATATTCCTTCCCTGGGGCATTTGAGATGCTTTTCAATGTTTTAACAATAGAGGAGGGTGAAAGAGTGAACCCAAATCTTGCAAATCTGCCCCTCAAGCAACTCACCTCTCCTGAGGCCTGCGACCAGCTGCCTTTCTGTTTTTCCGGCCCAGTCCCTGCTGCAAGACCAGTGTCTGAGATCCTCACCGTAGTTGGGGTGGAGTTGGCGGTAGTGACCACAGCTGCTGAAGCCACCATGCCCTGGCCAACTTGTTCCAGTGTTTTTCCTGCCTCTTTATTTTCGGCTCCACCCACCTCTGGGGCCAAAGGTGTCTGACCTGTGGCTGCAGAATATGGAGTGAAAGGTACAGGTGTGTCCCCACCTACAGGCTCATCCTGCACCACCAGAGTCCTGCCGTTTTCTTTGGTGTAAGTGGCAAAGCGAATGTTGCGGTTAATCTGGGGGACAAATGTAGACGGTGGCTGCTTGGCTCTCTGATCCAGACCTGGCTCTCCACTGGCATTCCCTCCTTTCCAGGGCCCTCGGCTTGCCTCACCTCCATCGCTCCCATTACTGTCTACTTCACCCCTGTCTCCTTTTAATTTCTTTGATGCAGGGTCACACCCAGAGTCCGAAGCACTTTTTCTCCTCCGGCCATCTTTCCCCTCTATGCTCTCTCTCTTCTTCTTTCCTTTGGAAGATTTTACTGCTTTTAACGTACCCCCCTACAAAACAAAATTCAAAAAAGATTTATTACAAGGACCTTTCATCCTGAAAACCATAAACCATTAGCTCTTTCCCATCTCTAGAAGCAGACAAAGCAGGCACAGATTGCCAAATTCCAATGCCAACTCTAAGTCATCCCCTTTGTCAAAAAGCTCCAATCTTTATTTACACACATTTAAGACAACAGTCACTGGAGGTTAACTCACTTGGCAAACCTTCTCTTCAATAAAACACACTACTTCCTCAAATGGACTTTTTTGAAGATACGAACAATTTGTGAAATTTCTTTTATAAAATAGACTGCCAGAGCTAGGCTGGGAGCTCATTTGCCCGTTGAAGAAATAACTCGCTTTATTACGTATTTATCTCCTTGTTTCACAGAACCTTGCATTTCAAGTATTGAAATACAAATTCTCTTCAATCCATAAGTAACTAAAACCAACATTTGTGAGTCTGTGACCAAAGGAAAAGTGAACTTGACAGAGATGGGCTTGGATTGCTCATATAGACACTATGAAAATAATCTTCAGACTTTATTTCAAAGCATTAGACAGAGAAAAGGAAAAAAAGCAGGCTGCCACAGGCCAAAGAGCCAAATCTCTTATTTCTTCTAGTAATTTCAGACTATCTCATGAAACCTTGCTTGTGCCTTGTGTGAGAGGCCACACAGACGCTGCAGGATGAAAAGGGGCAATTCCTATACCTGACTAAACGCCTCCCCTGAGAAGAATGAAGGGAGGGGGGCATGGGACACAGCTAACATTCTCTCAAGCAATCTTTGGGCAGCAAAGACACAGTTACAACTGGAACATTTTCTAGATCGGTATTCCACTATGAAGCAGGTATTCGTTTTAGCTTTATTCAGATAACTTTCAGAGAGCTTTATTCAGAAATGTATGTTGGGGTGGTAACAAGTGACACAATGATCTAACCATGAATATTTACCAATTTAATTAATCTACTCCTACTGCCCTTGAAGACTTGTAGATTCTTTACAGATCTACATCTTTAATCACTATTATAGCTGTTAAAATGGAAACTTTTTCAAATTTTATGTTTCTTCTCGTCAGGTCTAGTTTCTGTATTTTTTCTTTTGCTGCCTTCATTTCCATTCTTTCTCCTTTAATTTCACTCTACAACTCTTAAATAAAGCTCAAGATTTACTTCGATTTCTCCCATACTTCTGGTAATATTATCTAAGTTTCCAAATTTTTCATTCAAGAACTGTTTCTGATTGCTAAGTATTATTTTCTTTTGATCCGCTTTTAAAACTCTTTTATTCTTTCTTCAATCTCTATCAACACCCAGTTTTCAGTGTTGTGAATTATGGAAGTACAATCAGTGAAATCTGTCCATTCTCTCTTGCTCATTCACTTATGCTCACATTTAAAGGAGACAAGGTGGTCGTGGACCTCTAAAAACGGTTACTAAAACCTTGGCAGAACTGTCAAAAATAATTGTACTTTGCTAGTCAAGGAGATAGTCACAAAATGGCAATGCCAAAAAGGGAAGCACCAACATCTATTGCTAAAGACCACAGATCCCACCTCTTTTTTGTTTTTGAGACAGAGTCTCACTCTGTTACCCAGGCTAGAGTGCCATGGTGTCAGTCTAGCTCACAGCAACCTCAAACTCCTGGGCTCAAGCAATCCTCCTGCCTCAGCCTCCCGAGTAGCTGGGACTATAGGCATGCGCCACCATGCCCGGCTAATTTTTTCTATATATATTTTTAGTTGTCCAGATAATTTCTTCCTATTTTTTTAGTAGAGACGGGGTCTCACTCTTGCTCAGGCTGATCTTGAACTCCTGAGTTCAAACGATACACCCTCCTCAGCCTCCCAGGGTGCTAGGATTACAGGCGTGAGCCACCGCGCCTGGCCCACAGATCCCACCTCTAACTCACCTAGCTAACTTGAAGAGACTGGCTCACAGCAACCTCCTACCATTCCTTAAACAACTTCTATGTATGTCCTACTTACAGTGAGCTACTCACATAGGAGTAAACAGCCTAGGACACTGAGACCGGCACTCCCCAGTTATATCTGTCCAGCTGAACAGTACCTGGCATACAATAGTGCTTAATGAAGGAATAAAATAAGGAAAGGAATAAAAAGGGGGGCCCAATACACCACCAAAGTAACAAGCTGTTTTCAGCCATGCATACATAGTCAAAAGACTTAAAATTCGTGGTAACAGAATATGTAGTAAAGAGCTATTAAATTTAACCCTGATTTTCCTTCTTCTTCTTCTTTTTTTTTTTTTTTTTTTTTTAAGACAGAGTCTTGCTCTCTTGCCCCAGGTAGAGTGCATCATCATAACTCACTGCAACCTCAAACTCTTAGGCTCAAGTGATCCTCTTGCCTCAGCCTCCCAAGTAGCTGATACAACAGGCACGCAGCATGACACCTGGCTAAATTTTCTATTTTTGGTAGAGATGGGGTCTCAATACATTGCTCAATCTGGTCTCAAACTGCTGAGCTCAAGCAATCCTCCTGCCTTGGCCTCCCAGAATGCTAGGATTACAGGCGTGAGCCACCACACCCCACCTTAAATTTAACCCTGATTCTTCTTTTCCTACTCTGGTCTTTATAAAGAATGACTAGATAAAGACGATGAGGAAGTACTGTATACTAAGCAGGAGTGGCCAAGACAGCATTACTATAGAGTTGCTAAGATACCATGAGGAATATGTAGACAGTTGGCCAACTGAAGGAAATTCATGGAATTCCTTGAGTGGTTTAGGCAGAGATTTATAATGTATCTTTCTTTGGGCTATAATAATTCTGAATGAACTAAGAGTTGGCCTGGTTCATAACAATTATGGAGTAATCCACTGTGTGCTGAGCACTGAACTGGGCACCTGTTTGATTTGCTTCTACTTGAAAATGCAGAATTTCACACTCCCTTGGAGCTCACTGCCATCTAATGGGGAAAAAAAGAGAATGTAGCTTCTCCATTTCTCTCAGGGCAGGTATATTTGAAAAATATAATATAAATTTTAATAAGTGGTCTTAATATGATTTGTATTTACTAATACTGCTAGTAAATAAATATAAGTATTACTACCACACTTTCCCCCCCACTATATTTTGTTACTGGGTAGGTCATGAATATTACTACTTACTGCACTTTTTTTTTTTTTTTTTTGAGATAGAGTCTCACTTTGTTGCCCGGGCTAGAGTGAGTGCCATGGTGTCAGCCTAGCTCACAGCAACCTCAAACTCCTGGGCTCAAGCGATCCTACTGCCTCAGCCTCCCGAGTAGCTGGGACTACAGGCATGCGCCACCATGCCCGGCTAATTTTTTCTATATATATTTTTAGTTGTCCATATAATTTCTTTCTATTTTTTAGTAGAGACGGGGTCTCGCTCTTGCTCAGGCTGGTCTCGAACTCCTGACCTTGAGCGATCCACCCGCCTCGGCCTCCCAGAGTGCTAGGATTACAGGCGTGAGCCACCGCGCCCGGCCTTACTGCACTTTTTTTTTTTTTTTTAAAGAGATGGGGGGTCTCATTCTGTTGCCCAGGCTGGAGTGCAGTGGCATAATCATAGCTCAACTATAACTTCAAATTCCTAGGCTCAAGCAAACCTCCTGCCTCAGCCTCCAGAGTAGCTAGAACTACAGGCATGCACCACCACACCCAGCTAATTTTTTCAATTTTTCTTAGAGATGGGGTCTCGCTTTGTTGCCCAGGCTGGTCTAAGACTCCTGGCCTGAAGCGATCTTCTTGCCTCAGACTCCCCAGTCGCTGGGATTACAGGTGTCAGTCAGTGGGATTACAGGCATGAGCCTCCGCACTTATTGTACTTTTAACCGTTTATTATATCTTTCAAATATACCAGCCCTGAGAGAATATAAGAAGAAAGAGTTAGGCCTTGGATTCTAAAACAACCAGAGAACATAGCCATGATTAAAAGGGTTTGCTCAAACTAGGTCTCTTTCTTGAGACTATCCACCCTTAATTAAACAGACTGAAGACAGCAAAAAATGTACAGTGGCCAGAGCTGAACAACTCAAAGGGCATCCATAGGAAACAAACATATAAAGAATCTACATAACAATATAATGCAAGCTCATGAGTCTGCTCAGAGACTCGGTCCATTACGATACCTCGCTCTGAGGTGCTGCGTTATCCATCAGCATCACATGGATTAGTCTGGGATCTACCGACTTGATCTCACCACTCTACAGCAGGAGCAGGATAGCAGAAAATATGAAAAATGGGGAAAAAGATATTTAATGCCTTGCCCATCAAGACATAATTATGTTATTCCCAATTTATATAATCATCTCTTTATTGTTTTCTACTCATCTACTACAATGAAAGCTCCAGGAAAGCAGGGATCTCTACTGTCTCATTAACTGCTATAACAGTAACATCTCAAACAAAACCTAGAATATGGTAAGCATTCAAATATTTGTTAATGAATGAATGAAAGAATTGAGTTCAATGGCCAAGTGTATCTTTTAGAAATGTTAATTTCAAATTCTGCATCTCTGCTTTTTTCCTTCAGTTTAAAATAAAAAAAAAAAAATTTTTTTTAGAGATGCGGTCTCATTGTCACCCAGGCTAAAGTGCAGTGGCACAATCATAGCTCACTGCAGGCTCAAACTCCTGGGCTTAAGTGATCCTCCTGCCTCAGCCTCCTGAGTAGCTACAACAATAGGTGTGCACCACACCCAGCTAATTTTTTCTTTTTTGTAGAGGAGTCTCGAACTCCTGGCCTCAAGCAATCCTCTCACCTTGGCCTCCAAAAGTGCTGGGATTACAGGCATGAGCCACCGTGCCTGGCCCAAATTTCCTATCTCTAAAACCTTCCTATTCTGTATATTATGAAAACAAAAACCATCAGAACCAATAATCATTAAAAGAATCACTCTACAATTAAAGAATAAAAGAATAAAAATTGCACGGGTTGGGGAGAAGGGTAACTTGATAGAGTGTGTCAAATTTATTGTGCCTTTTTTTTTTTTTTTTTTTGAGATGAGGTCTTGCTCTGTCCACCTAGGCTAGAGTACTATGGCCTCATCATAGCTCATTACAACCCCAACTCTGGGGCTCAAGCAATCCTCCTGCCTCAGCCTCCCAACTAGCTTGGACTACAGGTGCACACCACCACTGTCAGCTAATTTTTCTATTTTTGGTAGAGATGGGTCTCGCCATGTTGCTCAGGGTGGTCTTAAATTCCTGGCCTCAAGTGATCCTCCCACCTCAGCCTCTTAAAGTGCTAGGATCATAGGCGTGAGCCACCATACCCAACTTGTGCATATCCTTTGACCTAGAAATTATACATACAGAAATTTATTCCAATAAATTAAAAGGATGTTCACTGTAGCATTATTTGTATTACTGACGGTGATTTAAATGTCCATCAATTTTAGATTATATTAGTTATGATACATCCATTTAGTGGAATAGTATGCATCTATTTTAAAAGGATCAGGTGGATCTTCATATTCTTATGTAAAGATGTTCATTATAAACAATTAAGAAAGGTAAATTATATAACTATGTATTACATGGTCCAATCTGTTACTAAAGTTTGATTTATATAATTATGTATAAGTACATAATATATAAATATTCTTATACATATATATACACTCAAAATATTTGGAAGAATATGGAATATATACCAAACAATTAATATTAATGATGGTTACCATTGGAGGAAGTGATATTTGCCTAGAAGGGACAGTTTTCAATACCTACTTTATAGATATGTATACTGTTTGAAAATTTTAAATGAATATTAATTTTTTAAAAAATTTAATAAAGACAAAATAAAAGCACTTATATATCACTGCTAAAGGCAAATCTAAAACCAATTCAAAGATGTCATAAATTTGTTTGCCTCAAAACACTTATCTACTGTTTTTCCTAAACAATTCTCCAGGTACCTCCAGATGCTATGTTTTTTCTGTTTATTTCATTTAAAACAATTTTTTTCAGCATCTAGAGTGTAAAGTGGCAGAAGTACTACAGAAGCAAATGCTAATTGACTAGTCTTTTAACTACTAACCTTTATGGATGTGATAAAATAATAACACCATGTCACATTTGTATATTGTTTTACAGATTTC
The DNA here is from genome assembly GCF_041146395.1 of Eulemur rufifrons. NCBI lineage: Eukaryota > Metazoa > Chordata > Mammalia > Primates > Lemuridae > Eulemur > Eulemur rufifrons. The sequence continues at coordinate 5,422,188 of NC_090992.1, read as the reverse complement.
AGAGCACTTTCAAATACATTATCTCAGTACCCAAAACAGTGCTGTGAGATTAGTAGGGGTTTACATAATTACCTCTAATTTACAGATGAGAACAGTGAGGTCAAGAAAGTTGAACAGCCTTTCTCAGGCTCGAGCAATCATTTAGTGATATAGCAAGGATGCCCATCTTCTTACATATAATAAAGGGCTCACTTTGTCTACATGATCCTCTGTGAGGGGACAGATGGACCTTAGAAAGAATAACCCAGAGCCTTACCTCAGTTACAGACACCTCCATAAGACGGGTGATAGAGTCTTGATGGCTTACAACACCATAGAGCCACCCCTCTTCCCCCTCTGGCTGGTATACTTTGACCCTGTGACCTTGAACACTATAAGGACCTGAAGGAGAGACATCAGTCAGTATTGAATATTTCTGGCTAATCTATATTTCATAATTGTTTCTAAAAGCAGAAGAAAAATTATATAATGTAAATATCTGGCACTTTTAGTCCCCTTGTACAGAATTGAATAAATAAGCAATTCCAGATTTACCATATTTAGCAATTTAAAATAAAATATAGATGGTTTTTCCCAGTGATCGTTGTAATTCTTCATTTATTTGGAGATTCCTTAGAATTTCGCAGTCCCTCAAGCCCACCTTTTCTCAATCTTCTAATTCTGAAACTAATATAGGAAAGGAGAGGAAACTGACACAGCAAAAACTATAGGTAGTATGTAAATATGGTCAGATACCTAACATATACATGAAAAAAGTGGAAGGTCACTAAGTTGAATGTGCTGTTATGTTAACTGACCATGGGCATGATATGTGACCATTTACATTCTGCTATCTGATTTCAATAACAGTGGGTAGAGAGTTCAATTTATGAGGTTTCCAGCCTCTGCACTAATAATAGCTTGAACAAATATAGCACCTGTCTTCCTAGGAACACAGAGTTTCAAAGATATTACTTTATCAGCAGGTAATGTTATACTGCAATTTCTGCTGGCCCTTCAACGACAGTTTCTCTCTCACACATATTGTTGTATATTTAAGACTATATAGCTAAATCATTACCAATTTTAGAATATTCTCTTCTCAGAGCTATAATTAAGCTTAATTTTTCTATACATGCTCACATACATTCCTATCTCTCCTTCTGTCCATTCAGTTTTCTTCTCTGCTAGCAATTTTTCTTCACATCCTTTCTCTGCCGTATCTTCCCTTCATTATTATTAAACATCACTTATTCTGATATCCTCTTTCCCCAATAGGGCAGTTTTCCTACCTTTGGATTTATTTTGACAAAAGAGAACCAAGGACACTATTTCACTAAAAGTAATGATTATCATGAGGCCCAGAAAGAAGGGGAATAGATGAATGACATGAAGGGAAGGATAAATGAAATAGTCCTCTACCCTTTGGGTAGAATCCTGGGCAAAACTTGTATCTGAACTTGAAAGCTAATAATTTTTTTTCATTCTTAAAATAACATGCGGTTAATGTGAATGAGTCTGTGAACTTGTTTTATGAACATAATTTTCATTTTGAGTTATTTGCTGGTGTTAAGTCTTTAGTTCTTGAGAGACTTGCAGATAGTAAGTTCAACAAAAGCAAACATTTTCTAGTTCATTGCTATATCCCCAGTGCCTTAACATTATTTCTAGTACATGGTAAGTTCTTAATAAATATTTAAGAAATTTAAAAACAACAGCTCACAATAAAACTATGTATTATAAAATGCAGAATGAAGACGAACAATGGTCTGAGTGAGATCTTATTTTTGCAGTCTATTCTAGAGATCCAGCTAACTGAAGACAATCTTGACTCTACCCACAAAAAGACGATAAGCACAAATGTTTAAAGTTGCATGGTGTCCCATTCTCTCACTCAACATTGATCATTCACCTTATTCAAAGTTCAGAGACAGAACACTACCTGTTCTTACCTCGGCTAAATATCTCTTGTAGTTTTTGGTCACTGATCAAAGCATTAACTGTTTCTCTCAGTGCGGTGTGTTCCAAAAGAATCTGGTTTTGGCTATCTGTTCCCATCTGGTAGAGATAAAAGAAGAAAACAACTGCATATTAAAATGAATAGCAATAATATCTAACCATATTAGAAAAATCATACCCCAAGGAGCTGTATATCAAGATTTGCCAAAGAACATCTATTGAACTCTAGCCTCATGAGATGCTCTGCAAAAATTAAGGATGCTAGAATGAACTAGGCTTAGGAAATGGAAATATTATATACTACAGCTTTCTACATACAATAGCATATTAAAGGTTCTGAGAAGTCATATAGAAAAGAAACCCGTTTAGGCCAGTCTTTCCCATACTTATTTGACTTTTTTTTTTTTTTTTTTTTTTTGAGACAGAGTCTCGCTCTGTTGCCCAGGCTACAGTGTCATGGCATCCTCCTAGCTCACAGCAACCTCAAACTCCTGGGCTCAAGCAATCCTACTGCCTCAGCCTCCCAAGTAGCTGGGACTACAGGCATGTGCCACCATACCTAGTTAATTTTTTCTATATATTTTTAGTTGTCCAGATAATTTCTTTCTATTTTTAGTAGAGACGGGGTCTTGCTCTTGCTCAGGCTGGTCTCAAACTCCTGAGCTCAAACGATCCACCCGCCTCGGCCTCCCAAGTGCTAGGATTACAGGCGTGAGCATACTTATTTGACTATAAAACATCGTATTCCATGTAAACCTTTTTGCTTATTTTGGTATTTATCTAAGTTCTTCAATACTTCATGCTGCTCAAAACCAGCCCAAACACTGCCCAGCGTACCTGCCACAAACACAAGAATAGGCCCTCTCAGACTCAAGTTTTACAGCAGCTACCTCAAAGAAGCCACCTCTTGTAAAGAGACCCTTAGAATTGTGGTTTTAAGTCTTGGGCAGTTTTAGGGTGCGGTGAGGGTGTGAAGGAAAGGAAAGAAGCTTCAGCCATCAAATGCACTTTTCAAGGGAGAAGGGAAATTTTAAAAGGCATAGGGGATTTATTGGAGGAAGTAATAAAAGAAATGCTAAAAGAAAAAGGGAAACACTCATATTTATATCAATAAATTAGCAAGGAGAGAAACAATAGGCTTAGAACTAGAGCAAGTGTTAAGTACCTGGAACAGATGCAACCCATTAGCATCTGACAAGAACCGAAGCTCCCGATCCAGAAGATATTCCACTGGAACCACAGAACCCAAACCCAGTTTATCTACTAGGGGAGTGAAAGTCTGTGAAGCACAATGACAAGAAATTGATTAGAGCTCAGAAATGAAAACAAATAATAATCCAATTGAATCTCTAACTTCAAAGAAAGCATCCATTATTATTATCTCTTTCATCCCAGTAAATACAGAGAGGCTAAAGCGTAAGTCCTTAGAAACACTCCCAACCCAGCATCTGCCCCTCAGATAATTACAGGAAGTAAGCTAAAGCAGAAAGTCAGCACAATATTCTTATAGGCTAAAAAGGACAATAGGAATAAGAAATTCTCCTCATTCTCTCTAGGGATCTGACTAATCTTTCTGTCAGGCTTTAAGGGGGCTAAATTACAGTAAATTCCCAGAATAAAGAGTTACAATGTTACCATCTCTAGAACTTCTGAAATCTTTGTGAACTTTATAAAATAATCACGGGTATAAGTATGCATGGGTAAATTCATATTACTATTTCATAAATAGCCTATAAAAGTCACACAGAGACCTCATATCCATTTATAAGAGAGCCCCTCCTAAAAGTTCAACTCTAAGTGGCCTTAAAAACAAAACATTCTATATACCAGACACTGTATTGAGTGGAAAAAACAAAACAAAACAAAAACAAAGATGGCGAGGGCGCAGTGGCTCCACCTGTATTCCTAGCACTCTGGGAGGCCAAAGTGGGAGGATTGCTTTGAGGCCAGGAGTTCAAGACCACCCTGGGCAACACAGCAGGACCCCATCTCTACAAAAAAATTTTAAAAATTAGCTGGGCATGGTCACATGCGCCTGTAGTCACAGCTACCTGGGAGGCTGAGGCAGGAGGATCACTTGAGCCCAGGAGTTTGAGGTTGCAGTGAGCTGTGATGATGCCACTGCACTCTACCCAGAGCAGACAGAGCGAGCCCATTTCCAAAACAAAACAAAACACAGAAAAGAAGCAAAAAAATCCAACAAAAAACGACAACAACAAAAAATGAGGGCTGGGTGCTGTGGCTTACACCTGTAATCCTAGCACTCTGGGAGGCCGAGGTGGGAGGATCACTTGAGCTCAGGAGTTTGAGACCAGCCTGAGCAAGAGTGAGACCTCGTCTCTATGAAAAATAGAAAAATTAGCCAGGTGTGGTAGTGTGCGCCTATAGTCCAGGCTGCTTGGGAGGCTAAGGCAGAAGGATTGCTTGAACCCAGGAGTTTGAGGTTGCTGTGAGCTAGGCTGATGCCACAGCACTATATCCCGGTGACAGAATAAGACTCTGTCTTAAAAAACAAAAACAAAAACAAAAATAAAAACAAATGAAAGGCCGGGCGCGGTGGCTCACGCCTGTACTCCTAGCACTCTGGGAGGCCGAGGTGGGAGGATTGCTAGAGGTCAGGAGTTCGAGACCAGCCTGAGCAAGAGCGAGACTCCATCTCTACTAAAAATAGAAAGAAATGATCTGGACAGCTAAGAATATATAGAAAAAATTAGCTGGGCATGGTGGCACATGCCTGTAGTCCCAGCTACTAGGGAGGCTGAGGCAGGAGGATCACTTGAGCCCAGGAGTTTGAGGTTGCTGTGAGCTAGGCTGACGCCATGGCACTCTAGCCTGGGTAACAGTGCGAGACTCTGTCTCAAACAAACAAATAAACAAAAACAAAACAAAAAACAAAACAAAAACAAATGAAAGACAGTTTAGTAAGTGATAATATGTACAACCAATAGGTAAAAAATATTTGTTTTGAATATTATTTATTTAATTTGGTTAGTCAGAGAATTAAGATTTTTTTTTAAAAGTTACCATTTATTCCTCTGTCAACTGATCATAGGGCAAAAAAAATGTTACCATTTATGTTTATACTTTGCTAATAGGATAGAAACAAATGGATACTTTCATAATTAAATCTTGTAATACTATTTTGTCTCACTCATAAAACAAAACTGTTTTTCTTTTGAGACAGAGTCTCTCTCTGTTGCCGGGGCTAGAGTGCTGCGGCGTCAGCCTAGCTCACAGCAACCTCAAACTCCTGGGCTCAAGCAATCCTCCTGCCTCAGCCTCCCAGGTGGCTGGAACTACAGGCATGAACCACCATGCCCGGCTAATTTTTTCTGTTTTTAGTAGAGACAGAGTCTCTTACTCAGGCTGGTCTCGAATTCCTCAAGTGATCCTCCTGCCTCAGCCTCCCAGAGTGCTAGGATTACAGGCGTGAGCCACCGCCCAACCCATAAAACAAAACTTGATACTTAAACAAAACTCGATACTTAAGAAAACTAAGGATTACAAACATTGTTTCAAAATCTTGCTATGAGAAAAAACTAAAGGTAAAAATATTCTTTAGTATCAAATGTTATCTAATATAAAAAGTTTTGAAGGACATAGAAGAAAAGATCTCTTCTGATTTTTACTTTGGTAACTTCAGAATAAAAGTGTGTTAAGGACAAAGCATATGGTTTTGGGGAATTCTAAAGAGTTCAGCTATTGGGCAAATACTATAGTTACAGCATAGGAGTAAAGCTCAAATATGTTCCTACCGAATAAAAACCACTCACCAGGGCTGGCCACTGTGCAATTGAGACTCGAGTGCCTTGAATAAGGACTGGATCTTTCCGGGGTGCCCATACGAGTGACCCTTCCAGCAGAAGCACAATAACTTCTTCAGCATGAACTTTAACCCAGGAGTGTTGCTTCCAGTTACAGCCATCAAATTCCACAAAGATCTGGAAAAAGAGATAAAAAGCAGTTTGAAAGTCACATTTGGAACATCCTACACTACAACATATAAACAAACATGAACCCCCTATTTCATGTTTGTTTATATTCACTAACTAGGAATAATTCTAGTAACTTGTTTTTAAGTTCTTTAAATGGATGTCAATAAAAACTGATCTTACTTCAGAACCAGGAAGCTGGTCTCAGCCCCACTCTGGAAAGAGGAAAGAGAGTTAAGGGGGCATGAGTTATCCACAGTCATTCTGTAATTCTTAGTCATCCCTACTGAAATTTGCGACCCAGTTTCCAATTCATATCTACACATACTAGCTGGGGGCTTGCTGTATACAAGGAAGTATGCTAGGATCAGGAATACAGAGGAGAATCTGGCACACTTTTTGGTCTCAAAGAGCTCATAGTCTATTAGGAAATTTTTTATACTTTTACTGAAAATGACTGTGAACTTCTTTTATTAATTTTTGTGAATAGATAACAAATGTACATGGTACAAAATTCAAAAGAGTAAACAATGAAAAAATACAGTTGCCCTCCTATTCCTGCATGTGGATTATTTAAGTGCCACTGCCAGCAACGATCTCACATCTGCTAGCTGAAGCATGCTGTAGCCACAACAATGCTTTGCTTCCTCCCTGAAGCGGTACTCCACTTCTTGAGATACACTTAAGTAGATACTGTACATAAAGAGTTTTTGAAAGCGATTCATATTAAATGAAACTATATTTTTCTAATAAATGTTATGCTTAGATTTGGCTTTCTATGTAAATTCTGACTTCTGAACATGATTCAACACAACATAAAGAGCAAGACATATGCATATAGGTTATCACTGCTTAGAATAGGTATGTCCAGTACCTAACATACAGCTGGTCACAAAAGCAGGGCTGGGGTATTTATTTATATCCCATTTCATCTTCAAAGAATTTTAGTTGGCTTTTGGGAAACACATGCAATAAAACAATAAAATATAAATTAAAATAAGAGCCAAGCAAACTACAACAAGAAGTCACTAGCAAAGTGAAAAAAGGGAAAACTTAGGCAGGCAATAAGAATCTATACAGTTGCTATAATTGAATGACACATTTGGCTCTAAGCTTCCCAAATGCCAGTGTAAAAATGGAGACAAAGTCAGCTGCATAGTTCTCACTGTCCACAAGTAAAGCATGCAGCAATTACTCAAGGAAAGCAAAGCTTTTCCAACTACTTGGTTCTGTAAATTTCTCACATGAAACTTCCTAAGGCAACACTGAGTGATGTAGGACAATATCATAATCCCCACAGATGTGACTCTCAACTGGCAACTGGGGAGTTATCGCGAAGGGCAAACTAATGTCAGGAGGAGACAATGTCTAGAGTACAGACAAGACCTTGCAAATCATGAAAAGCTGCATGGAGTGTTCAATGCCCAGGCTGTATCCGACCCCGAGTGACACAGTACTGTACACCAAGCATCACTCAGAAAACCAGAGGCTGAGGCTGGCTCCATGGTGACTGATGGCTAGGTGCCACACTATAGTTCTAATATGCCAACCACTTTAAAAATCAACATAGGAGTCATAATACTCTAGGTCACCCTAACACATAAACACAAGAACAAAACTAAAATCAACCACTGTGCTAAAGCTGTAATGATTTTTATTCTTTGTACATAGGAAGTTGAACATTTAAAAAGTTAACACTCAAGAATCCTATCATCACATATCTAAAAACACAAGGAAAAGCTGAAGTATTTAGGAGGCAGATTTCACCTAATTTAAGGGCAATTATCTCTTCACCGGCCTGGACAAGAGATACGGAATAAAGTGTTAAACTTGACAACATTCCCATACCATATATTGTGGGGTCAAGCAACAGCTACAGGCCAATGACATGAATTTGTTATGAGAGCAATATGGAATGTGGATATATGTACACACTCCTCCCAACAGTAAGGCTTATTTCTGGCCCTAGCACTGTACTTTACTTCCCAGCTAGAGAAATGAAGGGAGTTAGAACATACGAGGTAAAAAATCATTTAAAATAGAAGTACATAGAATGCATACTCTTTTTTTGTTGTTGTTGTTGCCTGGGCTAGAGTGCTGTGGCGTCAGCCTAGCTCACAGCAACCTCCAACTCCTGGGCTCAAGCAATCCTCCTGCCTCAGCCTCCCGAGTAGCTGTGACTACAGGCGTGTGCCACCATGCCCAGCTAATTTTTTCTATATATATTTTTAGTTGTCCATATAATTTCTTTCTATTTTTAGTAGAGATGGGGTCTCGCTCTTGCTCAGGCTGGTCTCGAACTCCTAAGCTCAAACGATCCTCCCGCCTCAGCCTCCCAGAGTGCTAGGATTACATTCGTGAGCCACCGTGCCTGGCCAGAATGCATACTCTTAAAATGGTAGTGACCAGGCCACAGGAAAGGAAGAAGGGATATAAACTAACAAAAATCAATGGTAGTGGTTGGATTGAGCCAGAAATGACCAGGGGAGGGTTGACAATCTGAATAGGACTGGACAAAAACCGTCTGACATGATTTCTTAAAAGGCTGACTAAATTTCTACTACTAAAGTAGCTAATAGTACAATACATGCTACAGTTAGAACCCAAGGATTAGATGTAAAGTATTTCATTAATTAAGGAGAATTAGTGTTAAAACTCTTGCTTTCATCTCAAAATTCTCTTTATGGTCTACATGTGATTTACATTCATTTTAGTGGCATTAAAACCAAATAAGTTCTTTAAAAAATCAAATAAATGACCTTATGTTTGATTAAATCAGATGGTAGCAATCTGAGTAATACAGGGCTTCATGTTTGTCATGTAATCATATAATCATCACTTTGGATTCTGGCTCTCCCCAAGGCCACTCTTTCTATAATTAATAACATTATTCATTTATTCATTCATTCAACAAAAATAGAATGCCTCCTATACGTGTAGCACTTGGCAGGGCCAAGAATATCAAGGTAAATAAGGTAGCACTTGGCAGGAGGGACTCACACCCTAGATGAGCCAACAGAGTGGTACAGAGATTATTACAGAGCTGTGTAATAAGGGTAATAATACAGATTTGAATATGCTATGTAGGCTACACAAGCCACCTGCCCTGGGAAACTAGAACGGTTTCACAGAAGAGGTAGCAGCATTTAAGCTGAGTCTTACAGGACAAGCTGCATTCTTCTGACAGAGGGAAAGACTTTCCAGCAGGTGCAAAGGCAGAGAAAAATAAAAGCAGATCGAGTTTTCTTGGAGGAAGAGGTGGCAACGTAAGCTATAAAGGGCTCTCTGCCTGGCATGTTAATGGATGATAAATTGAAACCTGTTGGCAAAAGTTATCTTGTTTGGCCAGGAGTGTGTTTTTGTTTGCTTGTTTTTAATGTGCATTCAACATCTTTAGGCAGCATCTGCACTCTCCAGGAGCTGCCAGTCCCTACTACACCCTCTGGTCTATCACCCAGCTGTTTCTCACAAGCCTAGTCCCTGGACCCATCTAAGTTTATGTTGCCTGTTATAGAACTTGGAGGAACGGCTGATAGTTTAAAGGGGAGGTGGGGAGGTGGGTGGGTGGCTGAGTGGGGGACATGGCAAAATATGTTTTAGAAAGAGAATGCCTGGGAGAAAAAACTTCTCAATACTCAGCTGAAATCAGAAATCAAAATAGAAACTATAAAGCATTTTATACTTACAATTAAACAAACACAATTTATACTATGGAATAAATAATAGAGAGGAGTTTTTTAAAATGAGGTCTATCAAGACTAATGTGGAAAGATCTTTGTGATATATTACGTGGGGGGGAAAAAGCAAGTTGCAAATTATTTGGGGGGAGGAGGATTGGATGGGAAGGTTAATAGTATTTTTGCCTCATCAGATGTTTCTTTTTCTTTTCTTTAAAGAATGTATACCTATATTTTTTATACAATGAACATTTTTTTTTTTTTAAAAAAAAGGAAGATAAATTATGGAGGGAAGAAACTGGAGGCAAGGGGACCAATTACAAAGCAATAATAGCTCAACTAAAAGATAAAAAGGCCTAATCCAATAAAAAGACTATATGAATGGAATACGTATTTGAGAAATTAGAGATAAAAGTATGGTGATGATTGTGAGAAAGTAAAGGAAATCAAAGATTAATTTTCAAGGTTCCAAACTTTTCTTTTCCAATTTTCCTACCTACACTCTAAACAAAATGTGAACTCTGTCACAATCGATTTTACAAAACCATGGGATACCCTGACACACAAGGTGGGGTAATGATGCACGTCTAGAATACTGTGGTTCTCAAATAAAAAATAATTTTCTCTTTATGGTTCCTTTGATTTTCGAGAGATAGCTTTCTATCCATTATCCACCCCCACCCCACCCCACCCCCCCTTTTTTTTCTACTTTCTAACATCCGGAAAAAATTTAAAGTGAAGTACTAGAGTACAATAGGGATAACCTGAATAAAAATGCAAGCATACATAGTGCTTTAAGGGGCTGTGGAATCACAAAGATCTAGATTTACATCCCAACGTCCCCATTTCTTAACTATGTAGCCTGGAGCAAGTTACTTTAGCCTCTTTGAGCTTCACTTCCTGTGCCTATAAATAGGAATAATAATTACCTCAAAGGATTGCCAGTAGGATTACGAGAAATAAAGACTTAAAATGCCTAGCAGGGCATGGGCTCCTGACACTTCTTTCTTAAGCAAGCTCACACTGCTAGTCAGGGTATAAATTGTTATGACTTCAGAAAAAAAGAGAAAAAAATTCACTATATATCAAGATTCTTCAACATGTACATACTCTGTTTCTATAATACCACTCCCGACAATAATCCTAGAAAATGACCCTAAACACAGAAAAGGGTTTATTCACAAAAATGCTCATTATGGCCTTATTGATAAAGCCTAAAATCTGAAACAATTTCAATATCCAATGAAAAGGGGAACAGTTAAATTACTCAGCCAAAAAAATTATATTCATAAAATATTCTTACAGAGTATGTATTGTTTCCCTTTCAGTTATGAAAGCAATACACGTTACCTGGGGAAAATACAGAAAAGTACCAAGAAAATTAAAATAACCCTAAAATGAAGGGTTTTTAGTACTAAAGAAAAATAATTTCCACGTTAAATGAAAAAACAAAACTCAAAATTGAAAACACAGTATGAATTCAGTTATGCTTTTTAAAATCCTAAATTTGTAGTTTCTAATGGGTTGTAAGACTACAGGGTCTAACCTTTTCTCTTCTTAATATTATTAAAATATGGCTGGGTGAGGTGGCTCACACCTGTAATCCTAGCAATCTGGGAGGCCAAGGCAGGGGGAGGATCAGGATCACTTGAGCTCAGGAGTTCGAGACCAACCTGAACAAGAGTGAGACCCCTGTCTCTACTAAAAATGGAAAACATTAGCCAGGCATGGTGGCATGCACCTGTAGTCCCAGCTACTTAGGAGGCTGAGGTAGGACTGCTTGAGCCCAAGGGTTTGAGGTTGCTGTGAGCTAGACTGACACCTAGGCATGCTAGCCCAGGTGACAGAGCAAGGTTCTGTCTCAAATATATATAATTAAAATAATTTCTACAATTTGTATAAAAGGCATGCATTACTTCAAAATCAGAAAACATCAAATGCTTCTCATCTAAGAAAACAACCCAGATGTAAATAACCAGGGGACAGTAAACCTTGGATTGGAGTCCCAAATATGATTCCAATAACATCAAGACAAAAAAATTAGTAGTTTTCTGCTTATGTTCAGGAATTTTGGGAAAAAAAAAATTGGTAGTGAGTCCACATCAATAAATATATACAAAAGAAAAAACTTAAAGATCAATTATAAATATCTTATTAACAGGGGGCCACAGAGTAGAAACTCCATAATAAATCAGAAATGAACATTAACCTAATATGGGCTTCTAAATATTCTACATTTAGACAGGGTGGTCAGGGAAGGCTTTTTAAAACAGAATAGCAAAATGTATGTGTTCCCTGTCCTCCATGAACTTATAATCTAATAGAGGAAATAAGCATGTGTAGAGAAGATTTTCCTTCTACCCTCTGTGGGTTCAATGATTGAGTCTATGAAATAAACTGACAGTAGGCAAACTAACAGGGGAAAAAGTGCACAAATTTACTGAAAAGCAACGGAAGCCAGTAAACACAAGGAAAGTGGAGGATCACCAAAGTCAGGGCTGCTTGCTTTAAATATTCTTTTGGTTATAAGCTTTGGTTCTGGTTTAAAAAAATAAAATAAAGTAAAGTAAATATTCTTTTGGCAATACCCAATTTTCCTTGTCTGATTCTTTGCACACCAAGGATCCTTCTTACTTGTAATTTGGTCTCTTGAGTAGGCCAGAAGGGGGGCTCTACACAGATCTCTGGATAAGAGTATCACCCACTGTAAATTAATAACCTTACATGTGGATTTACAAATCAGTCTCCAGATAGTTTGGTTAGTGAGAATCAGTCCCCTAGAGCCTGATTATCCCTGAAGTCACTAAAAAAAAAAAAAATGGAGTTACTGCCCTTGCAAAACTGAGAGAGGTCACACTATTTGAGTCACTACTCAACAATCAGGCAGGTTTTATCCACCTACAGAACAAGTGTAAAAAACACTTTAGCAGTAGAGATAGCCGGGTAGAGGGGGCTTAAAAACCACCAACCTGTCAAAGGCAGTGGAAAGCTGAGAAGGAACAACAGGTGTTGTGTCCCCCAGGCCTTGTGGAAGCAAAGCCTACAGGAACCCACCCCAGCTGTTGAGAAAATCACCAACAGAAAACGCCATGTTTCTTACTCACCATTTTGAGTCTGTTGGTGGAGGGGGAACCAAATCAACCAGGAACAGTTGGAGATGAGATCCAGGCAAGTGAGTACTAAAGGAGGAAATGAGCCCTTGGCAGGTGGGGAATTAGTGAAGAAAGTCACTTAGAAACAAATGGGTGATTAAGACGAAAGATCTGGCCAGGCACTGATGGCTCACACCTGTAATCCCAGCATTTTGGGTGGCCAAGGCAGGAGGATCCCTTGAAGCCAGAAGTTTGAGATCAGCCTGGGCAATATAGTGAGAGTTTGTCTCTACAAAAATTTTTTTAAAAAATAAGCCAGGCATGGTGGTGCTCGCCTATAGTCCCAGCTACTTGGGAGGCTGGGACAGGAGGATCGCTGCAGCCCAGGAGTTGGAAGTTACAGTGAGCTGTGATCATGCCATTGCACTGCAGTTAATCTGGATGACAGAGTGAGGCCCTGTCTCAAAAAATAAAAAAGAGGAAAGATCTGATTGTGTAGTAAAGAAGAGGATGCTGGATAAAATGAATGGTGTATAATGTGATAACTGGTGGACATAAAGCATAGCCCTGAAATAAATAGAATGCAGAGACAAAGATAGAGCTATTAAAAATCACACACAGGCCGGGCGCGGTGGCTCACGCCTGTAATCCTAGCATTCTGGGAGGCCGAGGTGGGCGGATCGTTCGAGCTCAGGAGTTCGAGACCAGCCTGAGCAAGAGCGAGACCCCACCTCTACTAAAAATAGAAAGAAATTATATAGACAGCTAAAAATATATATAGAAAAAATTAGCCGGGCATGGTGGTGCATGCCTGTAGTCCCAGCTACTCAGGAGGCTGAGACAGGAGGATTGCTTGAGCTCAGGAGTTTGAGGTTGCTGTGAGCTAGGCTGACGCCACAGCACTCACTCTAGTCTGGGCAACAGAGTGAGACTCTGTCTCAAAAAAAAAAAAAAAAAAAAAAAAAATCACACACAATCACCATCCACGGAATGTGTGGCAAAAAAAGAAAAAAAAAAATCACACACACACAAAATAAGACAAACTTTTAAAAAAAAATAAAGTATACAAAGTACTTGAGTGCCTGAAAAACTCAACCATGGCTCAGTGTTTCAAAAACAGAGCTGCCAGTGTAAGGGGAGTGTTACAATGATAAGTGTGCTTAGAAGAGCTCACAATTAAACAGCATAGATTCTTAATGTTAAAAAGTACAATCTCATTTTTAAAGTTATTTAAACCATACACTGATTCACAAAAACACATTCTATTTATTTTAATAAAGACAGCATAAGATAACAAGATATCACTCAGAGTTTTATTTAACTTTGGAATTATAAGAAAAAGACACTTAAGGATCAACATTTTAAAAGCCACAAACTCCCATTTCAATTAGGGCTGAAATTCTGTTTGAACACACGTAGAGAATACACAATAATGGATCGTACATAGGAAAGATGGCACTATCCTGGACCTGACTATAATTATTTCATTATCTAGAAACAAAGGAGAGAGATATTTGAGAGTCCACCTACCCTATCCTGAGACAAAGAGGAAAGGTTAGGGGGAGGGTGTTAAAAAAAAAAAAAAAAAAAGGCAGGTACACTTTCATTCATTCCTCTTGGAAGACTCCCAGATAGAAGAAACATGGTATTAGCCTGGACACTGATACAATTATTACATTATCTCAAATCAAAGGAAAGGAGTATTTTAGAGTCCATCTTTCCCAGAGATGAAAGATTAAGGGATAAAAAAATAAGGCAGATATGCTTTTACTCCTCTTGCAGGTTCTGGATAGCTGAGAGAGCTATGATACACATTTGAAACAAATTGATCCTACATTACAGCCTCACTTCATTCTACCACACAGCACGAAGAGGATGGTTTACTTTTTTTTTTTGAGACGGAGTCTTGCTCTGTGGCCCAGGATGGAGTACAGTGGGTCTGATCATAGCTCACTGCAGACTTGAGCTCCTCCGCTCAAACAATCTTCCTGATAGAGGACCCTGAGTAGCTAGGACTACAAGCTCATGCCACCATGCCTGGCTAACTTAAAAAAATAGTTTTTTGCAGAGACAGGTTTACTTAATAAAATTGGTTCTGCCACAATTGGTTACTCAGTAGGAAAAAAGTTAAGATTCCTCCATCTCACATGCCAATTACAAAAATATTCCAGATGGACCAAAGATCTAAAGGTATAAATAAATGTTATAAAAATAAATTTATATAAAAGGTATAAATAAATGAAAATGTTAGAAACAAAATTTGAAGAATATTTATGTGGCTCAAGATGGAGGATCTCTTTCCAGCCAAGTAAACCTAGAAGCTATTAAGAAAAGTTTAGGCTGGATGCAGAAGCTCACACCTGTAATCCTAGCACTTTGGGAGGCTGAGGCACGAGGACAGCTTGAGACCAGGAGTTGGAGACCAGCCTGCACAAGGGCAAGACCCCATCTCTACAAAAAATAGAAAAATTAGCCGGGTGTGGTGGCATAGCCTGTACTCCCAGCTACTCAGGAGGCTGAGGCAGGAGGATTGATTCAGCTCAGGAGTTTGAGGTTTCAGTGAACTATGATGACACTACTGTACTTTAGCCAGGGCAACAGAGCGAGACCCTGTCTCGGAGGGGGGAAAAAAAAAGACTAGTAGTCATGAAATGCTAGATACTATTTTTAACCCAACAGATTAGCAAAAATGAAAAAAAGACTGATGACACCAGTGATGGCAAGGGTAAAGAGAAATAAGTACTGTAAGTAGTTGGTGGTAGGATGAAATGCTGTAATCTTACTGGAAAATAACCAGCCATTACCTAGTAAGATAAAAATACACATATACTCCTTAACCTGATCCCTGGATGGCTAAATTACAGAAATTAAACCTAGATTACATGAAAATATATGTACAAGTATATTAATGACAGCACTGTCTTTATTGTTAAAAAATCTTTAAATAACTTGAATGTCCATCAATAGGCAGAATGATTGAATAAATTATGGTATATCCATTGTATGGATTATAAGGTAGTTATCAGAAATGATGAGTAAGATCTATAGGTATTGATGTCCATGTTATACTGTTAAATGAAAGGGAAAAAAGCAGGCTGCAGATATTGCGCAGTATGACACCATTTGCTAAAAAAAAGCAATCCTTTGGATATGATCGAATGTTTTCATATTTTTTATACTAGTATTAAGAAAGATGAGCAAAGATAACTCACCCTTCTTTGGTAAATGGGAGCTGGAGGAGGACGGAGATTAAGCACTTTTCCTGTATATACCTTTGTTTGACATTTTGCAATTACAGGTTTTCCTTTTATAACATATTCCTTTTTGGTCTATGTGTTTTATCTACATACTGCATATGTGAAGGTCCCTAGTTCTCTGCAACTTACATGGACCAATGATTTAGGAACATAAAGAGGACACCAGGTTAGGAAAGGAGAGCTGGAAATAAATAAATAAAAATCCATTAAACTAATCTTGCAACAGGGTTTTTTTGTTTTTTACATAAAAGGCCTATTTGAAACACAAATAAAGCTACTATTCCATGAGAAAGGGGGGGAAAGCTCTTTTCCTACTTTGGCTAAAAATCTCAGTAGTTATTTGACAGCATAGTTTTGCTGGTGAAGATGCCTACCTATCAGACCCTTATCAACAAAACTCCCAATTAACAGGATCCTGACTTCTGTCTTTTCATATCTCATCTTAAGGTAGCACATGGCTTTGGTATTGTTTTACAAAACAGGTTTCATTAAATGGATCAGTACTATATTCTGAAGGATTTCTGGATCAAAAAGTATTTGGAAAGAGGATATTACCAGAGCCTAAAATTGAGAAGTGTGTTTTCAATCACTTCAGAAACTCATTCATCCAACCCTCAATTACTCATCCTTAACAGGGGGCGCCCTGCTATGCATTACTCAAAACCAAGCATGCCTGAAAACATCTTAAACATAATTGAATGAAAATCTGCCCAATCACAGGCCAGCTCCTTACAAACTCCACCCTTGAGTACAGGAAGAACACTTTTGATTGGAAGACAGTTGTGTTTACTACGGTGTGTGGTGTAAATTGGAAAGGTCCACATGCCAAGGGTCCAAAGGAAATCTCTTTAATGAAAAAAGAAAACAAAACGGCCAGTTCTGATCCTATACTAGTCATTGCCATTAAATAGAACTTCAACCTAACAGCAATTCTTGAGCAATTTTGCAAGCTGATGAAAAAATCTAAAGGCTCTGAATTTTGTTGTGGCTGTTTTCTCATCTACGTCCATTGATATACACACAAGACAAGCATAAATGTACTCTTAAAACCAAAACCTGCTTCCACTTCTATATTCACAAAGCCCCATGCAAGACCTCAACACAGCTGTAATGTACACCTTGCTTTAATTTCCAAGAATCACCGCAACTTTTTACTTGGTTTGAGAACCCAGTTCCAACTGTCCAGTAGTAAAATTATTCAGTATTTAGCTTAGTTAGGTGTCCAGCATGGCAGTGAGCTTCAAAAACTTCTGCCCTCAGGGAGCCCAGCAAACAATAAAATGAATGGCTAGGCATTTCAGGTGCAGAGCTCATTAGCAATTCATCTGAGGGAGGAAACAACCATTGGAAGAACCAGAAAATAAAACCTCAACAATAGCGAGGGCAGATTAGATCTCAGGTCAAAGTATGCATAGAATGGTTGATTTTAAGTACATTTTGCCTCCAAGGGGAGGAATGAATTTCTGGTACTGAGAGGGACACCTTTTCCCCCATCCCAGCCATCTTCTGAAGAAAGCACAGAGGAATTTAGATCCAAATCCCCGTCTTAATCACCATCTCCGCTCCCTTAGATTCCTGGTATCTTTTTACAAATTCACCCCACTGAAGCCTCATAAATGTCCCAGCAGCCTTTCTTACAGAGCATGGAGAAAGATCAAAGCAAGTGAGCTCAAGTAGCAGAAGTAAAGCCTAAGCCAGCCACAAGCCAAACAACCTATAAAGCTCGCATATCAGGAAAAAAAGACATCCTAACACTGTTGATCAATAGGTAGAAAAATGAACATCAGAAACCCACATTACCTCCAAATCTCACAAAATGCGTTCCCATTTATAATGAATATCTGCAGAAGTAAGTTCATCACGAAAATTTACCTCTGCCTGCTAATCTATTACATTCCAAAAGAATTACATCCTCCTCCCCTCATTTTTCATAGATTTATCTCACCAGAGAAGCTAGGGCCGCTATCAGAATGAGGAACTAAAGAGGCTTGCCAAAACTCAGACAATATCTTGCCGCCACATTAACAAAAATAACACATCACGATCTCAAATACTAGTTAAGTTCTATTACTGAACAACTTTAATCACAAAACACACCAAAACACATTCAAAAGCAGCCAAACCCCGTCACAAAGTTTCAAAACAAAACCCCTCCCCAAGGTTGGGGGAATAGCCAAACTGGGATCAAAAAAGCACCAGCCAGCAGCTCCATTCGGCTACTAAGACAGATCTCAAACTTATCAAAAACAGCCACAACTGCAGCTCCTGTCACCCAGAAGCGCAAAGAGAGGGGAGCCTGAGAGAGTCCCGAGAGCTGACCTTTTTGGAGACCGCCAGGCCGAGCCCGGCTCAGACAAGGAGGAAGTAACTGCCAGATAAAAAAGCCCCGAGCAGCTTCAACTGCAGCCTCCGTGCCTCCCACAACTGCCCACATTCTCGCCCCACTCGGGAGAAAGAGAACAGGGCGCAGGTCTCCCGAGAGAGACTGGGGACCACAGGTCCACGTCTTCGAAGGGGCAGCGGCAGCACGGGCCGAACTCTGAGGGGCCCGGGAGGCCAGGGTTCGAGAGCCTGCTCGGAAGGCGTGTTTCGGGGGGGACGCCGAGAAAAGGGTCGCTCAGGAGGCGGGGCCTCCTGGCTGGAAGCAGCAGCTCCAGGCGCCCTGGCCGCCCCCCGGGGGAAACCGGGGCGCACACCCCGACGCGGAAGCCATGCCGGCCAGAGCTCGGGGTGCCGAGGTGCCGGCGGGGGGCGCTAAGGAGATTCGGGGGTGCGGAACTGGGTCACCCCCACCCCACCGCCCCCTCACAAAGGCCCCCGGGGAGGCCGCCCGCAGGCCCCGCAGCCCCGGCCTCGAGTGCCCGCCTCGGCCGCCACTCACCGCCAGGTCCTGGGGCACCGCCCCGCTCATGGCCCGCACCGTGCCGGCCCGCCAGGCTCGAGTGCGCAGCGAAGGCCCAGGATCTCCGCTCGCCGCCGCCGCCGCGGGGGCCGAAGCCGAGGCTGAGGCCGCAGTGTCCGCGAACAGAAGCAGCAGCCGCTTGCCCACCGGGGAGGCCGCCGCGTCCGCCATCGCCAGGGCCGGCCTGACCCGCACTCCCGCCCGCCGCCTCCCTCCACCACCAAGCGCCCGATCCGCCCGCAAGGCCTCCCTCCGCACCACCCGCGGCCGCCGCTCCCCCCCACCCCCCCCAACAGCCACCACCAACCACCGGCACCGCGCAGCGCCCCCCGTGGCCGGGAGCGGAGCCGCAGCCCGGGCCCCGCACAGCGCCCCCCGCGCTCTGGAGCGGGGCGGCAGCTCCGGGCCCCTCGCAGCGCTCCGCCCCAACCTCCCCGGGGCCTGCAGTGCCCCCTGTGGCCGGGAGGGGAATTACAGGTTCGGCCGGGGTTGGGGAAGTGGGCGGGTCCTTCAGTCCCCCATGGCACCATCCCTGGTCCCAATCTTCCTTCAGGGAGTCCCATATCTGAGAGGGTTTTAGCCTACTCTCCTTGAACGCCAAAGACTTTTATGGGGCGGGGGGACTGAGGGGCAAGGTATCCTAGAAAGTAGATGTTTTGAGCTAGGAAGTTAGTGTATCCAATACCCTATTGATTTCCTATCCTGAAAGTATGGGCTACCCTTCCTGTCATCTTTTAGGAAATGTTCTCCCCATTGGTCCATGAGACAGTCTTCCTTCTCATTGGCACATAACATAGTATCCTATTCTATACTGCAAGTAGTTCATAGGTTCCTTTCCAATTGGCCAATGTATTCCATCCACTGGATGTGATAATGGCACTCTTTCCATTGGCTGAAGGCCAGTGTGCCTCCAACATCTTGGTGTTTTGCCTTAAACCCAAGGAAATTCTTCCCCTTCCTAATCTGCCAATGTTATTAAGTTTAGGTGTTTCTCCATAATGTTTAGGGGAATTGGAAAGAGACCAGCAGTAAAGGGATTCTCTTCCCTGATTCAGTAGCACATACTGAATCTTACCATGGAAGTAGTGGGGCTGGGGGCAAAGAAAATTCCCTAACTCCTATCTGAATGCATTTAGTACAAGTGTGAGAGATCAATAGCTCCCAATTACAAAAGGAGGCTGTAGAGAAGGGAAGATGCTGATTTTTTGGCTAGATTATTATTCATAGTAGACAGCAGGAAATCTCTATCATTTAACATTGGTAATGTCAGAGACTAGCATGTTCTATGGTCTCATGGATACAGAGACTGAGTATATACAAACCAAATACAAACCAGAAAGAGAGTCTAGTAATAACCGATGATTATTGCTCTAAAAGTGGCTATTTTTTGCATTGATCTGCCCTACAGATAGGAAAGAGGCAGTAGCTGGTTCTTTCTCCAAGTCTTCTGTGCCTACTGCCTAGTCATCTCCTGTCTACCTTGTCTACACTCTTGACCTATTTTTCTTGTAGCAAAGGCTGGGAGGGGATGGATACCAACTATTGACTTTAGTAAAAGTACAAAACATCTAGGGAAGTCATTCTAGAACAAATCCTGTGGGGCACCAAGGAAACATGTCCTCCCTATTCCTTGTAACTTCCATCTCCCACAGCCAACCTGAGGCCTGACTCAATGTTTTTCTGGGCTGAGAGCCACCTCTTAAAGCACATGGCCCATGAGCTATAATTAGTAGGAGGGAACAAGGGTGAATCCATACAGGCCCTATCTGCCTTGCAGCTTTTCTATCAAAATTTACTGCTGGGCTTTTCCCTCATATAGAGCTTTAATCATTATCCCAGTGTCTAAGGCTGGTTTCTCACGGCACCAGAGACAGAAATGTACCTAAGCTCAGGGATGGGAAGGGCAAAGGGGAAATGCATTCAACAAATATGGCAGGCACTTTTCATGTGCCAGGAACTTTCCAAAGTGTTGGGCACACAACACTGAATAAAACAAAATCCTTGCCCTTGTGGAGTTTACATTCTTTCCTATACTAATGAGCCTTCTGGAGTGAAAACTGAAATCACACTTAGCCTCAAAGAAAATATACAATAGAAAAACTCAACAGAAAAATTCAAAAGAAAGGAAAAAGGAGGACAAAGTCATTTCAGACTTTTAAACTTTACCCCCACTCAAAAAGGTGAAATGAAACAATTTTAAAGGAAGAAAAAACTGTAATTCTAAGCTTCTTTAACCACATGCCACTGCACTATCTCACCTCCCAAAGCCCCTCCCTTTGTTTCCAAGGCAGGTGACAACTCCCACTGTTTCTAGGGTGTATTTGCACCCCAGCAAAGGTTCCTGTTCCAGGTAGTCAAGCCAATCCTGTCCTCCTGCACACTTCATTGGTATTCAACAATGAGTGCCACCAAATTGAAGCAGAAAACTAGGACATAGGCTAAGCAACTTGACTCTTCTTGCCGCCTGGCAAGTTAGCATCACAACTGGTAAAGAAAGGCTAAGCCTTAGGGACAGAGGCTTCTTGCCTGGATCTCTAAGCAACTACACTTCACCCACACACATTGGAAGAATGTTAACACAGAGGGAAGAAAGGGTGGAATGGAAAGCTCTATAGAGAGTGAGCCACACAGCTTCTTTCAGCAAATGAACACTCCAAATTGAAGCATTAAGGAAAATACCCTCTTCTAGGACAAAAGAGATGCTTTGCTGCTAGTATAATTTTCCAAAAGCAGTATTTTTAGGATGGAGAAACTGCCTAGGTCTCTGGAATCTGAATTCTGATGACTAAATCTCCATCTTTCCAGGACATAACACGTGAAAACTCTTAAGAGATTCCTGGCCATCTTCCCCACTGCCTTCTCCCCATCTCCCAAAGCCGACAAACCAATCTAGACAAGTTCCTGACTGCACCATCAAGCATTTCTCAGGGAGATGGAATGCATTAATACTTGACTTCAGCCTGCTGGAAGTGAGAGTGACAGCAGGGAGGAGGAGACAGGTCTAAGTGCCACGGAAACAAAGACCAAACCAGACTGCCGTAAATAACCAAGGACTTAACAGAGGCCTATATGAGCTGCTGTGGCCAGGAAAGGGCCTAGGGACTAGATATTGCTCTTTTTGAAAGGCCTACCCATTTCTTAGAGGAAGGGGCTGGAACAGTTAGGTGGCCTTCTCCTTGTTTTCTCCTTGCCTTTCTTTGTGGGGAAGGGAAGAAGACACTGTAGTACACAAGGTTGCTTGGGAAAATGGATTATTCTAATAAAACTTTATTTTTTCAAACACAGCCACAGAGGCAGAACCTCATGTTTAACACACACAGACTTATGGATTTTTTTTAATATAAAACAAAGTTTACGAAATTTTTTTTCCACTTTTTGTACTTGTAATCCCATTAGCACAGGGACTTTGGCAGCAGGTGGGAGTGAAGGGCAGCTGGGGCTGCCAGTGGGCAGTCACCGGGCACAGGAGGAGAGCACCAGCCTGGGAGTGGGCTTCACTCACACACGCAGGAATACTCACCTACTGGCCAGCCACACCACACACACAGCACAGATGCAGACCGACCCAGCATCAGCCACAAGCCCTGGAGGTGTGCTCCACTCTGGGTAAGCCCAATATGTGAAAATCCACATAGTCAAAACAGCTAAAGTAGAGGGAAGTTGCCTGCTTTACAAAAGAAGCAATCATAGGCTGCTTTTAAATGGTTAGCAGTCCAAATGCATCAAAAAATAGCATTTGGTTTACACAGAACTGTTGGAACAGATCTACAGTGTAAAGCAAAATGAACCACTTCTTGAAAAGGCTTGTTCCAGGGCCATGGATTCTTAGATTGGGAAGCAAGATGATAGTTCTGATAGTTTAACTTTCCAGACTTAAAGTAATAGAATTAAAATAATAACTATAGACTTTCTCCCCTAAGGGTGGTGCCGTAGGGCTTTTGGGAAGCCAGGACGGAGGCAGAATTACTGCCCTCACTTCTTCAGTTTGGAGCCTGCAGAGACTCCATTGGCATTGCCAGTAGCCTTTTGGAAGCTGGCACAGCCAATGTGCAGCAGAGAGACCAGGATGAGGATGCCTCAGGAGGAAAAGATGCTGGCACCAGGAAAATTATGGCCTAAAGAGGGAGAAAGCCAGGGAAGGGATGAAACCAAGGATGGGCAACTCCCGGGCTCAGAGTTTCCCCGGATTCTCCAGAGAGCCTCTCAGGCCCCACTGAGACCTGGAAGCCCAGTGGTAACTAGCCAGGAGATGGGGAGGAGCGCTGGAAGGGGAGAGCCTCTATGGGCCAGAGGCTTACGAAGACATGGCCACCTCCTGTGCAGTGGAGATAAGGAGGCTGAAGCCTCACTGATGCTCCTATCTGCCACATGGGAGACCTAGAAAACATCAGGTTCAATTTTACAAGACGACCTTGGTCTTCCCTAACATGAGGAATTGGGTCCTAAGACACCCTGGAAATTGAAGAGAAAAATGCCCTTCTTGTAATAAACAAGGGCAGGTCCCATTTGGTCATTTGTTCAAAGCTGGACAAAGCCCCACAAGCTATTGTGGCAGCAGCTTCAGTATGCATTTCCACTGGCGCCAGCCCTATCAAGGTACTTAAACCCATCACTGTGGCTACCGGAAACTGCTGCCCTGGCTCAAGTTGTAAGTGAGAAACAAAAAAGTAAATTTAATTCAACAACAACAAACTCCTAACTGCTTCTCACAGGCTTGCTTTACACATCCTCAGACAATCCCTCAGTGAGCCCCAATCTCCCTATGGTCTCTCAGGGCCAATTAGACACAAATAAACATTTCCTGGCAGGAGTGGAAGACAAGCAAACTATTAAATGCTAAAACCCCTTCCTCTTTCTTAAGCAGGTCAGAAAAGAGGCAGGGCCTAGATCTTGTAAGAAAAGGTTTCCTACGGTCTGCTTCCAAAGGGCAGCGCTGGGGTGAGCTCACCCACGTCTGCTGGGGACTGAATGCCACTTCTCCTGCTCCAGGTGTGCCTCAATAGATGCTAGGGACCTGTACAAGCCCTTCCTACCTTGTCTCTGACCTGAAGGACAGAGAGTGAGGGGAAAAGGGTGCCCCCAGTAGCAAAGAAAAGAAAGACATGGAACCTTTCAACCCTGCCTCAGTTGCCCAGGTGTGCTTGCATCTACTAAAGAGAGTGAAAGAGGCAGGTGATACAGAGCCTAGACAATCTGTTGAGAAAAAAAGGCCAGCTCAGAATAAATGTGGCAAAAGCCCCCCCCACCCCACGCAACACTAGATACATCTAGTAGGGAATGGGTGGGGCTGAGGAAATAACCATTAGCTGAGGTCACAGCATTTAAAAGACCTTGCTGTACCCCCAAACAAAATCCTTTGCAGAGCCAGTGATGCTATGGATTATAAGCCTGGTTCCAGAGCTATTTAGAAAAAAGGAAAACTTTGTGCCCCCTCATGACTCCTTGAACAAGCCTTCTGTCCTGTAAAAACTCAAGATCCTGGGGATATCATGATGCTCTGCTATTAAGGAGCAATTGCCTTCCTTCCCTAAGGCTACACAAACACACCTTTCCTCAAGTACACTCCCATGCACACACACACTCTCACACAGTTTCTCTGAGGAGGCTGACTGAACCCCCCACCCTGGCCAAATTCTAAGACACAAGTGCCCTTTGAAGCAAAAGGGCTAGTGAAATTCCCCGAGCTGGGGTCAGCAGACCCCTTCCTTCCCTGCCCATTGCTCTCTCCATGGCAGGGATACTCACACTCAGGGCCGCCATGGTAAGGGTCTGCTCTGGGGCTGTCCCTCCCGCCACCAGCTCCATTTATCTTGTCCCGGCCAGTCTCTCGGCATGGTCGAGCTTGCTGGAGTGAGATGATTTCCGGCTGCCCTGAGTCGGAGCCCTCCACTCACCCCCATTCCCAGGCTGGGCCCCCAGCCTTGGGGCCTCGACACTCGTTAGTAGCCATAAGAGAGTCAGTCTGTGTGGCCCCAGGAAGTAGCCTCCCAGTTTTAGTTCTCCTCAATCAGATTCAAGTCCAGGTCCCCAAAGTCCTGCTGGCACAGTGTCCGCTTGCTCAGCGCCTGCCGCCCCCACCGCACAGCCCCCTCCTCCTCCTCTTCGCTCTCACTCAGCACCTGGGAGGAACCCCCAACGGGGCTGCAGGAAGCAGAGAGGGGTGGAGGGCTACAGGCCATGAACCATGGTGGAGAGATGCTGCTGCCTTCCCGGGCTGTTTCTTGGAGACAGAGACCTCCTGAGTATGGTTTCTGTCAAATAAACAACAAAGTTAAGAAGACAAGGAATGATACTTAACTTTCTGGAGCATCCTAAGATGTATTTCAAAGGGTCCCTCTCAGTTACACTTGAGAGCAAGAATCCTAGGCTTTACGGTGAAGTTTGTAGACTCTCTGACAAAATTTGGCAAATTTAGTGTACATGCACATTCCTCTGAGGAAAGAGCCCATAGTTTCCAACAGATTCAAGAATAGAAGCTCATTTATAAACTCCATGCAGGCAGGAACATCATCTGCTTATCTCGCTATTCTGTACTGCCAGCGCCCAGTCAGAGTCAAGTACATGGTAGATATTCCATAAATGTTTGCTGACTGGTTGGATGACTGTATGAATAATAAATTCTCAAGGAGGTTTGTGACCTAGTGCTCTAGAAAGAATTTGAAAACAGTGTAAGTGCATACAATAACTACACTCACACTAAGAAATCAAAACGCATTTGTTGAACAGATGAATGCTGTAGCAGCCCATCTTGCTTAAGGCCTCACAGGGCTTAAGCAGTGAAGGCAAGTGGCAAAACCAGCCTTGAGCACAAGAAGGAGTGGGGCACTGATGATGGGACTTTGTGGCTTATGAATTCTTAGAGCAGAGGGAAAGTGATTCTAGCAGGACAATCTGGGATCCCTTCTAGAAGGTTTAACATGCGTCTCACCCAGTTTCTGTGAAACTCCCAGGCCTGAGAAGTTTCCCAGGATGGGGGACTTTCAGTGCTAAAACCAAGACAGTCCCATGCAAATAGGGATGGCAGGTCACCCTAGCAAAAGCTCAGACAGGGAGGCCCTGTCAGGAGAGCATGAAGCTAAGGGATAGCTCAAAAGTGGGAACAGAGTACCCCCATTCCCAACCAAGCTCCCCTAGTCTTGCCAGTCCCACCTGATTCATCTTGTCAAAGTCTAAGGAAGGCCGCAGATGCCGGGAGTCCTCCTCATGGCGCCGCTTGACCCCAGTTTTGCGGGCATCCAGATCACAAGGCTGTGAACGGCTTCGGGGAAGGCTGCGAAGACCTCGAGGTCGCCAGGGCAGCTCTGGGGAGGATGCGGGGGAGCTCCGGGCAGAGGGCAAGAAGCGGCTTGCCTGTGGGCCCAGGCTGGGTGACAGGGAGAAGCGGCGCTGAGGTGGGCAAGGTGACAGGGACTCAGCATCACTCTCCCAGGAGCCACTTTGAGGGGAGGCAGCACAGGGTCGAGAGGAATCTTGGGCCAGGGCCAGGCTGAAGAATGGAGGGCTGTAGGGTCTGTGGGCTGGGGCACATTGAGAAGAGGCACTGGGAGCTTGGAGGAACCTGAGGCTGGAGACCCGCTTTGGGGGGCTCTGGTGAGGCACCTGCGGCCCACCCCCTCCACCACTGCCCCGGTGCTTGATGGGAGTCCACAGCTTGGAGGGGGCGGGCCGCCACACCGGCTGCCAGCGAGACAGGTCCACGGGCACTGAGAGTGAGCGGCAGTGCCTCTTGGATGGAGGAGCAGGGGGCACAGGAAGCTTCTCTGGGTCTGGGGGCTCAGGGCTTAGGACTTGGGAAAGGGGCTGCTCCTGCGGGGAGCTTCCCCGACTGGGTGGTCTGAGGTGCAGGCTCAAGCCTGAGGGATGGTAGCTGAAGTTGAGGCTGTCCTGGAACTCAGCACAGGAACAGTGGGGCAGGCCCCTCCAGGAAGCACCTTCTGGAAGGCATTTATAATAAAAATAATATTAATGATAGCTAACATTTTTTTAAGAGCTTACCACAGGCTACAAATATATTGACCGCTTTATGTGAGATTTCCCCAAAACCTCATGAGGTCAGTACTATTACTATCCCCATTTCACAGATGAGGGTCCAGTAACTTGCCCAAATCACATAGCAATCAAATGACCAAAACAGGATTCAAACCCAGGTCTGTTGATGCCATGGCTAGGTTTCTTAAACACTATGCTATACTGCCTCCACTGTGAGAAACTACCTAGAATCAGTAACATATTTCATATACTACCTGCCACTCCCTCTCAACGGTAAAACAAATCAAGAGAAACAAACATGTCTATGTGTGTGCCCCGCTCATTCCTCACTCTACCCCACCTAGCCTTACTTTGCCAAACACCTCCCCTTCCCCTGCCCCAACCCCAGGTGCTGAAAAGCAGGCCTATCCTCTCCTTCCTTGGCCTTTGCTCTTCTCAGATGTCAATAGCACCAAGACAAGAGTTAGGGCTACTGAGAAGAGGTAATCAAGCAGGTATGAGATCACTATTATTCCTAGGGAGGGCAAACAGCGTGGGGAAGGCCTCTGACGGTGGAGCCTGTGTTTGGGAAACCCTAAGACTTTGGGCTACTCATGTTCCTATGTCTGGCCACCCACGTACTCCAATTCCCTTACCCTAGGCCTTTCTTACATCCAAATAGGCGGAGGGACCAACGGAAAGAAGTGGACATGGACTAAGAGGAATGATCCTGACTCACTGTACTCCAACAAAAATTGTGACTTTTTGGAGATAACTAAGGGACAAAGGGCCAACTCCAAACTCCTCTGGCTAGCTGACTAGAATTCTGCAGGGGCTAGATATTTGGAGTAAATGACAAGTATATGAAATCAGATGATGATGGCAAAACTCACATCTGACTCTATTTGTTCAACAGTTTTTCCCCCTGCTAACCTCCATGCAGGCAGGGACCAAGGGTCCTATTCTGTACTTATGGCACAATACCTGGCTCTCAGCAAGTATTTAATAAATAGGAGGAAAAGACTGAATGAATATGCTTATGCCAACTTATTTCCCTTGCCAGGTATCCCAGAATAGAAAATCAGAGGCAGAATAGTTCTGGTTGTTAGTGATCCCTCCATTTAAATAACAACAGGCCCTCTGATTAATTCATCATCTAGGAATTTATCACTTGGATACATCTGCACATGCGAAAAATGACATATGGACAAAGTTATTCACTACAGTTTTAAGTGTCCTAACAAAAGATTGGAAATAATCTAAATGTACAATAGGAGATTAGTTAAATAAACTATGGTACATCCATATAATGTAATAATATGCAGCTATATAAAACAAGAAAATGCTCAGAATACTAATAGGGAAAGATATCCTAGCTATATTATAGTTAAGTTAAAAAAAAGGTACAGAATAATATATAGTATGCAACCTTTTGTGTTAAAAAAGGTGGGAATAAATACATACATGTATATTTGCTTCTATTTGTATAAAGAAATTCCAGTCAGATATTACATACAAGAAAACTAGTAACAGGAGTTACTTTTAGGGAGGTGGTAGGAGCTGGGTGGATAGGGGACAGGAGAGGAAGGGAGACTTTTCTCAGTAAAACCTTTTTGTTATTTTAAAATTTTTGAACCATGCAAATGTATTACCTGTTCAAAAAATTAGAATACAAATGTCCCTACAAGGCTAGAGTAAAGAGCAAACTAAATAACTTTCATGCTGGGGCAGTAAAATGGAGACAAATGCCAATCTCAGAAGGTGACTCTGGCAAGAAAGTTCTAGAAGTAGACTAGTTGTGGTCACTGGAAACCAGTGAAAAAATGTGTGGGTAGAGGCATGGGCATACACACATATACAAACACACAAAATGCCTTACCAGACACAAGCTGGAAAGGGTTCCCACAGTTGGAGATATCTGCATGATCTGGCAAAGGCTAAGAAAGAGAGAATATCCATCATGATTCGAGTTCAGGACACACTGACAGATTTCTAGGAAGCCCTCTTCAGTTCTACCCTGCAATTCATGAGTTACAGGGATGTTAGAGACTCCAAACTGTTCTCTTCCTCTTGTCTTCCCAAAGTTAGTGAGTAAAACAATCCGTATCTTCTAACATCTCAAACCCTTCTCCACCCAAGTTTTGGTGTCCCTTCTCTATCAGCGGAAAAATCCCTGCCCCCTTCCTTTTGGGCTGGGTTTTGAGCCTTTAGTGGGCTCTTCCAGTACAAGTACCATGATTCATACAGCACAGGACAAGGGTATAGTAGTAGCAACAAACAGCCTCAGAAAAAAGGGGGAGGGGGTGGTGGAGAAGCAGGAAGACTGGTCTTTTACCAAACTGATGCTGAAGCGTGTGCATTTCAGCTCATCCAGAGTCTGCTTCTGTAGCTGCTCAGTGATCAGGGTTATCATGATTCTCCCCAGGATTTGACTTGCACACTTTGGAGCAAATGATGGATGTCTTCCCTGTTGTTCTTCCAGACCTCACTCGTGAGCCGTCTTCTGCCACTGCAGCACCATTCTAGCACCATTGGGACTTCCCTCTCCAGTCATGCCTGCTGAGTCTGCCAATTAGAGGGACCAGCCCCAGGTGATATTAGAAATGTACCTGGTCCAGAGATGGAAAATGCATGGCACACATACCACAGCACCCCTATGCCAGGCCTCTGGCAGACATCATAAATTGATCACAGCTCTTTCCTTCTAAGCCAAAATACCACCTCAGGAACATTCCGAACTTGGCATTCCAGATATCCAGTAAAATAAACTGGAGTTTGGAATCAAGTTGAAACTTATTTGCCACTCCTAAGCTGGTTTATGCTCTGTTGTTTCTAACTAGAATATCAGCACCACTTAGAAAACAGCTCCAGTGAGAGAAAGGGATGCCCGAATGGTTACTTCCATCCAGATCATCCCAATATTTTATTGTCTAGTCAGAATCGAAGAGAGGTACCCCTCTCCTAAACTACAGAAATAGCAATAGAGAACAATGGGTCAGTAGCAGTGGTTATAGGCATGACTTTCTACTTCAGACCAGAGTAATAGGATTTTATGTCTTCCCATAGCTTGAACAGCTGATATATTATTGTTTTCCAATAGATACCCTGTATATTCGCTTATAAAATGGGAAGAGGATAAGGAAATGGTCAGGGTAATTCCAATTACATTTCAACTCTACAGATGTTATAAACAACAACTCCATGACTTCATGCAACTAAGTTTTTAGCCTGATCTGACTCAAAGATCATGGATACAATTAATTAAGATTCTTTCTCATGGTCAATTTCTAATAGAAGCAAACTAACTCTATCAGAAAACAGGCTTCAAACCCACACAACTGCTTGAGGGGCCCTGCTCAAGGGAAAAGGGGAGGTTAACCCAGTGTCTTGATTTTGTTCTGCCTATTCCCAGAAATGACCAGCAGGCAGACAGCTCACCAGAGAGTGTACGTAGCATCAGCAGTTGAGAGAATGATCAAGAAATCTAAATCTTAATCTGAGTTGTTGTGATAGTTTTAGCAAATCATTTAACATTCCTTGGCCTCAGTTTATTCATATGTAAAGCGGGCAGAATAATCTTAATCTGTCACAGGAACAATATAACCTGAAATATCAAAATATACAAAAGCATACCACCATCTGGTCTACAAAAAGCAAGAGTCCACATCCACTACCATTTTTCATTCCTCCTGTTTGTGGCTCTTCAAAGCCTCAGAATGCCAAAAGTGATGATATCATTAAGATAAAGGCGGCAATAAGGTTTCTCTCTCACTGGCTGGATGCCATCTTCCCTCACCTGCACATTAAAAGAAGCCCAAGAGGGCTCTTCCTTCTGTGACCTTGGGCAGATCACTCTCTACAAAAAAGAGGGACTCATCTCTACCCCATTCCTACTTTAGAGGGAGGCCAGCCACAAGGAAGAGCAAAGAAATACAGTTGGATGTACTTGGGGTTCTTTGGAAGAAAGGTGCAGAAGTCAATCATCATTATAGTTAACTATCATTTTCATGCATAATTATTACCACCCTGAACAAAGTTCTAGCTTCCTGAGAGCCCCCTTCAGCTGCTTCCCCTATATTCTTGTGGGAGAAGCTAAAGCTTATATCACTTCTGCTCTTGGTTTCTTAACTTTGCCCTCAAAAATCAACCAGAGAGGGAACCTGACTGCAGGCTTTTAATGTAGAGATCCCAGGCCTCAGCCTCACCAGCCATGAGGAGCAGGGGGTGAAGCAAACTTTCAAGCTTTTCAAGAGGCATTTGGACAAACAGCAAACTCCCAGTTCTCTCTAGGATCAAGTGAAGAGAGTGATTTTGTGTTTTTCTGCATTTTAATTGTTGGGATGTGGCCACACACAGCGGTAATTGGAACAATGCAACTACCACCAAGCAACTGATACTCTCAGCCCGAGTGTCCTAAAACAGGCCAGGCTGAGAGGGGGAACAGAACGGAAGCCATAAGGAATCAAACGAGGACACAAAAGAAGGCAAACCAGCTCCGCGAGGGGCCTCTTCTTTCTCAAGCAGGCATTGAAAAAAGTCTAAGAAGCCCTCTCTAGCCGCCTTCCTTCCCCTTCCATTTTGTATATCTGAGGGGTTGAGACAGCCCTGAACGTTCACTAAACAAGTTAAAACTTCTCAGCTTAACAACTGGCACGGGGCTCAGCCCTTCTAAACAGCAGGCCGCTAGGCCCTCCCAGCAACCCCACCAGGCCTAACTCTCAGTCCAAGATTTCCCTCCACCACCAGTCCCCTTAAATAAAGACCAGACCTCCACCCCATCTTTTATTGGGTGGCAGAAACCCCTGACACTCGTGTTTCAGGGATGCTGAGATTGTGCTGAATCCTGGACAACCTGGGATCAAGTCAGGCCAAGGGGGAGGAGAGTCACAAACCCCCTGAGGACCTTCCCCCCAGATCCCAGCCCCACACCTCTGGGGGAGACTGAAGGAAAACATGAGGGAGGCAGGGTGGTGCACGAACAGGTAAGTGGAGACCCAACTGCTCCTCTCCCATATGGTTCTGGTGGGGATGGGGTGACAAGTGGGAAGCACCCCTCCCCCCACCCCGAGGAAGAAGCAAAAGGCTAGGCCCCTCCAATCTTCAACCTCTCCCTCTGTTGCCCTGCCTGTCCCCGTGGGGTGGGGCATGGGGCGTCCGCTGGTCCCGGTGGGGGGGGGGGGTAGCGCCAGGGCTCGCTCAGGGGGGCTGTCGCTTGCCCCTTCCCACTCAGGTTCCATCATCTGGCCGTAAGAAGCGAACTCAGGACGCAAGGGGATGGGGAGGGTCTGGGACTTAGCACTCCGCCACCCCCTCCCCCACTGGGTCCCGTGCTATCCCCGCGGAGGCGGCCTGCGAGGCCGGGCCGCGCGGGCGGCCGGACTGGGGGAAGGGAAAAAAGGAAGGAGGGAGGGACGGTCGAGGTGCCCGCCCCGAGGCCCCAGCGCCACCTGCCCTCCGCCACCTACCGCGACTCCTCCAGCTCCCAGGGCCGCGGCCGGAGCAGCTCTGAGCGCTCCTTTCGCCCCACGGTGCCCTTAAAAGGCGCTGGCGCGAACCAATGAGTCCCTGAGGAGAGTGGGGGGATAGCTCCGGTTGGCAGAATCCCCCTGAACCGCCCGCGGAGGCCCAAGCCCCGTGTCGTTTCTCTCTCCAAGTCTTTCTTCGGTAGCGGCGTCGGGAACGAGCCTGGCGCTTTGATTTAGGAATGGGAGTGGTTTCCTCACTAAGGAGTCACCCCCTCCAAAATATCGCAGACAGTGGACGGGCCCAGTTGGAGGCATAGCTTGAAGCCCGCGGGGGAGGCCATGTCGGAAGAAGGTAAACAAAGCCCTCACCCCTGCCCTCCATTCCTACATCGGCCCCAAAGCAGCCGCCCGCTCGGCTCAGGCCGCGTAAGAGAATTAGCTACAGTGCCTCTCACCTGCTCTCCTGCCCCGCCCTCTAGGGCCACCTCTCCGAAGGAATCCCCCTTCCCCCAGCAAAGGACCCGTCCGCGGCGTGAAGGCTGCTGGGAAGTGTGGTCCAAGCGCCCATTAGGGCCTGCTTTGAGTCCCAGGAATCCCTCTTCCAGCTGCCGGATCGCCTGGAACCTTAAAAATGCAGGATTTATAATGGTTGCGGCGCCGTTTCCACTTGGTTCTGTAATTTGTCCTCACGCAGAGCACTTTGTAAAGCGCAGGATGGCCCAGGTCTGTTCACTCCCTCTCCTCCCTCCTCCCCCCCCAGCAGGATGAGGTAATGGGATTGTGATTATGACATCATAGGCGGTTCAGTTGCTTGCGTGGGGAGGGGAGGGGAGGTGGAGGGAGAAGTACGGCTGTTACAGCTGGACCACTTTCCTTAAGACAGAAAGGGAGGGAGGAAACAGGCAGATGGGAAAAAATGTAGACGGCGCTCTATTTCCTCTTCAGGAAGAGGAAACACCTTTTATTAAGTCTCCATCACTACCACCACCTCCCACCCCTGAACCAAAGTTTAAGTCCCTTTTAAAGAGATTGAATGTAGAAGATAGTAGGTGAAGAGGTAGGATAGATGGCTTCTGGCTCTTGTATAAATTGGAGTCTTAGCTAGCATCAAAGATGGTTCAGAGAGAAAAGCCAAAAAAAAAAAAAGGAAAAGAAAAGGTTTTAAACAATGCCTTTGTTATGATCTCCTTGTAGGGCACGGTTTTAGACTTCCTTTTTAATTGATTGGAAAATAGTAGTAATGCAAATAATCTTCACTATTACACTTAGCAAGTCCTCTGAAAGACATTTGTTTTCTCTAAGTATTTTGTGCCTTACTCAAGACTGGAACAGGTAAGTAGCTGTGATAAACTAAAAAGTAGAGCCAGTGGTGGGGATCTTCTTCACTTAGCAAGGGAAAGGAGGAGGCAGAAACTGCCAAGTCTGCAAACTGAAAAAGAAGAGTAGAGGAAAAGTGAAGTACAGTACTAATCAAGAAAACGGGGGCTACCCGATGAGTGATATACATGAAAAAAAAAGAAAATGGGGGTTGAGAGATTTACCTTGCACTGCACATTTCCCCTTGGTGAAAGAGAAGGAGCAGAGGCAAGGGCCATGAAGTGTAAGAGACATGGTGTCCAATAATTGCACTATGTGTCAGACCCCATGCTACATACTTTAAATAAATATGTATTCTCGTTTTTGTTTATAATGAAACAAAATCTTATTTGACAGATGAAACAGCCCAAAAGGTTAAGTGACTGCCCATGTGGTAGGCAAACAGCATCAAAAAGCAGTCTCAGACTCTAAAAGCCCTTGTTTTTCAACACTAGGCTGTTCCCCTTTTTATTATTAACCGTGCTTACTAAAGTTAAAAGGTTGGGTAAAAGAAGTAAGCATTGGCTCATTTGCAAAATATTGAAAAGCTGAGACACTTTAAAAAAAGCAAAACTGCAAATCAAGTTTCAGGCCTCATTTCAAAGGAAGGGTATATCCCCTTACATCAAGTATAAAATAGCTCCCTCCCTCACCCCCCAGTGCAGCCCAGCGCTCCTGCCCATAATTAAATTAAATCTCCTTATGCCACTTTTTTTTTTTTTTTTTGAGACAGAGTCTCACTCTGTTGCCCAGGCTAGAGTGCCATGGCCTCAGCCTAGCTCACAGCAACCTTAAACTCCCAGGCTCAAGCAATCCTTCTGCCTCAGCCTCCCAAGTAGCTGGGACTACAGGCATGCGCCACCATGCCCGGCTAATTTTTTCTATATATTTTTAGTTGTCTGGCTAATTTCTTTCTATTTTTAGTAGAGATGGGGTCTTGCTCTTGTTCAGGCTGGTCTCCAACTCCTGACCTCGAGTGATCCTCCTGCCTCAGCCTCCCAGAGTGCTAGGATTACAGGCGTGAGCCACCGTGCCCAGCCATCATGCCACTTTTAATTTGGGGTTTTTTACTCATTTCTGCTATGTTTCTCTGCTGCCCCTTTTTGTTCTTGGGCCACTACTTTGAACCCCATCTTCATTGTGCCCTCATGGGCCAAACCCCATCTCTGTCCCTGCTCCAATTGGTTTCAGCAGAGGATACCACTTGGCCCCCCTTCTGGTCTTCATTCATATTCTCTGAGGCTTCTAGGGCTTGGAGCCAGTCATCCAGGAGGTCATCCAAAGGGATGGAATCCATTGGCTTTAAGACACTCCATTCCCTGCCCAGGAAGGTAGCAGAGTAAGAGGAACGTGCACTCATTTAGATCCTCCCTTTTCACCCAGTGAAAGCTAAACTTTTGCAAAGTGGGAAGAGGTAGGGCTCAGCTCACCACTCATGAAAGGAACCAGGAATAGAGAACATACCTTTCTGCCCCTGCCCTGCAGAGGCTGGCTGGGGAGGGTCCCGGGAATGTAGGGCTCTTCTCCACTGCCTGATCTGGGCATCTCAGGAGTGACGGCTATATTCCCTGTTCTTGTTTTGTGTTTGAGGGTGAAGCCCTGTGCCCTGGAAACAACAAATATAGGTCAGACTGAGGTCAAGGTGAAAGGACACAGCTCACTGCTTATCACATTGAATCAGGAGCCTAAATAGGGATTCTCCAAGAATGACATAAGATCAATTTCCTCAATCCTAGAGAAAAAGTAAATCTTCAAATCAGATTAAATACCAAACTTCCCACTCACTAATATTCTTTTTCTTTTTTGAGATAAGGTCTTTCTTTTTTGCCTAGGCCAGAGTGCAGTGGCATCATCATAGCTCACTGCAACCTCAAACTCCTGGGCTCAAGCAATCCTCCTGCTTCAGCCTCCCAGGTAGCTGGGACTGCAGGCACAGGCCACCACACCTGGCTAACTTTTTATAGTTTTAGTAGAGATAGTGTCTCACTTTTGCTCAGGTTGGTCTTGAACTCCTGGCCTCAAGCAATCCTCTTCCTGCCTTGGCCTCCCAGAGTGCTAGGATTATAGGTGTGAGCCACAACACTTAGCTACCCACTCCCTGATATTATTCTTGTGGGAAGGGTAAATGAGATATATTCCAAGTACTTCAGAAATCAAGATATAAAATATAATATTTTACTTCACTTCCAAATACTTCTAGCCTTTCACACATCAGTTTGTATGTATGCATGTAAACTTGCATGTAATTAGTCAAGTATGTTGCAATTAGTTAAGTCAGCTGGAGTCATGAGGAGATGGTAAAAATGGGAGGAAAACCCGCCTCATTGGGAAACATGGAGAGAGCTTTAAAAAATCTTTTTTTTTTCAGAGACGGGGTCTTGCTATGTTGCCCAGGCTGGCCCCAAACTCCTAGGTTCAAGCAATAGTCTCAAGTAGTCTCCCGAGTAGCTGGGACTACAGACATGTGCCACTGGATGCTTGTTCCATTTGAGAAAATCTCAGAAACTTATTTTTTGGGGCTGGATTAGTTTTAGTAATGCTGCGACTTTGTCAGAACACTTGGATTCTAATATCTTTCCATCACCTGACAATGAGCCAAAGCCACTTGGTTGACACCCTTGTTGTGACCACCCACAACAGCACTCACTTGGGGACCTGCTGCAGAAAACACTGGTAACCAGGTGTGCACTTGCCATAATCTATCTGCTTTTGTCACCACTGCAGAACAACTTCATCTGTCTCTATTTCCCACCTGCAGTGAAGTAACAGTGTCACACAAAGTGTGATTATACTATACTCATCAAAGCAGAAATCAACTCATCCCACACTGCCTTAATCTCCAGCCTGATTTTCAAAATCACCTGGCATGGCAAGGCTCTGTGCTGACTCCCACACTCACTGTCTTTATCATAGAGGACAATGACTTTTCACACACCTTCTTTCTGGGGAAGTTGGTTCTATAGATAAAAAGGGTATTAGGATAAAAACCAGCTGATTACACTGTGCCTCTTAGTCACTACTATCACCAAGATCCTGACATCAGACAAAGGTTGTATTTCTGACTTGTTTATCAAAGACTGAGTTTTTATTTTTGACTTTTGTTTCTCAAAGTGTGGTCTGCAAGCCATCTGCATAGGTAACACCTGGGGACCTTGATAATTTCTAGGCCCCACCCCAGACCTATTGAATCATCATTTTGGGAGCCTACATTTTAAAGAGCTTCTGAGGTTATTGTAAACAATTTTTTATCATGGAAAATTTCAAATATACACTGAAGTACAGTGTAGCATAATGCCTTACTACTCAAAATATGGTCCCAGGACCATCTGCATCAACTGCGAAGTTGTTAGAAGTGCAGAATCTTGGGCTGCAACCTGACCTGCTGAATTATAATCTGCATTTTAACAAGATCCCCAGGTGTTTAGTATGCACATTAAACTTTTGAGAAGCACAAATATTTAATATAAGGGACCCCTCTGTTCCCTATCACCCAACACTCATGGACAATTTTGTCTCATTAATACTCACTCCCACAGGATTATTTAAAAGCAAATGCCTAACATTAAGAATTTCTAGGCCGGGCGCGGTAGCTCACGCCTGTAATCCTAGCACTCTGGGAGGCCGAGGTGGGCGGATCGTTTGAGCTCAGGAGTTCGAGACCAGCCTGAGCAAGAGTGAGACCCCATCTCTACTAAAAATAGAAAGAAATTATATGGACAGCTAAAAATATATATAGAAAAAATTAGCCGGGCATGGTGGTGCATGCCTGTAGTCCCAGCTACTCGGGAGGCTGAGACAGGAGGATCGCTTGAGCTCAGGAGTTTGAGGTTGCTGTGAGCTAGGCTGACGCCACGGCACTCTAGCCTGGGCAACAGAGTGAGACTCTGTCTCAAAAAAAAAAAAAAAAAGAATTTCTAAATGTCACGTAGTCGGTGTTCAAATTTCCATAAACAACCAAGGTTTAAGATCTTTAGGGCCATTGTAAGGATTATATGTCAAAAGATGATTCACCTCCCCTACTTTCCCTGAAAAGTAATTTCTGTTTACGCACATAACCTAGTGTCTCTCAGATGCTGCGCACTAACAGGGACAGCGAACAAAGAAAGCTCTTGGAAGGGGCCGATCCCGCTCAGCATAAACACACACCTGTCTCGCCCCAACACCTGCCACACAGGCGGCAAATGCTCCATCTCCAGCGGAAGGACAGCGAAACTAGGAAGGAAAGGTCTATGTAACGACACGCGAAAGAAGCAAGAAAATGAAACGCTTAAAACATCCTTCCACTCAAAATAATCTCTTTTCTTACTATCCTAGCTAATGGTCACCGCCAGCGAGGCGCAATTTAAATCTCCCGGGGTTCTTGAGGAAGAGGAAACGAAGAGCACAGAACGGGTGTAGCGATTGGCCAGAGGGAGAGCCAATGGTGCGCCAGGCTCCATGTGGGGTGGAGCTTACCCAGCGGCCCGCCTAACGCGGGTGAACCAATGGGCATCCTGCGCTGGCTCCGGGGCGGGACAAATCGTGCCCCTTCCCGAGCAAGCTCACTCCCCCCCGGGTCTGGGCGCGCGCGCGGAGATTGGCTGACGCAGCTGAGAGGAGAGCGGGGATAGGTTATTGAGAGGGCGGAAGGTTTGAACGGTCAACGCCTGTGGCTGTTGGTATCCATGCACAGAGGCCATAACTGCGGCCTTCTGTCCAGTGTAGCAGCTAAGCCAGACTCTGACCCACGCAGTCGAGAAGCAGAATTGTAGTCTGGGTAATTGAATCCTTTGCCTAGATTTCCTTTTATTCTGCTCGAGTCTTCGCTTGTGTCGGTCCCTGTCCACTTTCTTTTCTCCCGCAGGCAAGCCTCAGACTCCAAACTTGAGGTAAGCCCGCAGCCGTCTCCCCGCGGAATCACGGAGACTCCTTTGCCCCCTTAGGGTCCAGTCGGGAGCCCGCAAACTCAAGGGCCGAATGGGCATGATCGCAAGTTAGGAGACCTGAGTACCTTCCCTTGAGGAGTCTCGAGCTGTGTGGCCCGGAACAAGTCAAAGTTCTCGTTTCATTCTACCTTTAAAAGTCCTGAGCTGCCTCTCGTCGGTAAGTTCAGGTTCCAAAGAAAAGACCAAACCGCTTCCAGCAAGTGTGATTTATGATTTAACCTTCAAGCCAGGTTGTGAATCACCCTTCAGGGATGCCCCTTCTCCAATACTGATCCTCCTGGCTGGAAAGGGTGAAGGAATTTGGAAAGCTGAATGAACTATGATGTACCTGTGTAGACGATGTTCTCCTTCTCCTAGCTAGCTTTTGTTTTTTCTTGGTAACAACCAGGAGACCATGTCTACAGAACTCATCTCATCCACAAGAGAAGAGGAAAGCTCTGGCTCAGGACTCAGTTTTAGGTCCAGTCACAGGAAGATGTTAAACCTGCTCCTGGAGAGAGACACTTCCTTTACCGTCTGTCCAGATCTCCCTAGAACTCCAGTGGACAAACTCCTTGGTGATTCTGCAAACCTAAGCATTTTGTCTGGGTAAATCCACTTTTATTTTTACACCTATCTCCTTTGCTTTTCTAAACAGTTGGGCGTTTTTGTTTGTTTTTTAAATTATCTTGGCTCAAAGGTCAGGATTTAAGTTTCAGCTCTCACCTTGACTGTGTGACCCTTTTGAGTCTCTGGCTTCTTTTCTGTGACATAGAAATAATAATCTCTTCCTATTTTACTAGGCTCTTGTGAGAATCAAAGGATATGATGTATGGGAAAAGTCTTTGAAAACTATATTGCATTATATGAGTTGGTCACTCTAATGGTATTTATATTAGTGTTATTGTACTTGTACTTTAAATTCTGGTCATGCCATGTCCTGATGCCTCAGCTAGCAAACCCAGAAGTACCTGAGAAGTACTAGAGACTTCAGGGAGAAATCAAATCCATGTGTTCATGGTGCACAGGGCAGAGGGTGTAGGGTCAAGACACCCCACTACCACTGGCCAATAAACTCTGAACCTCATTTAAAAAAAAATTATCCTGTCTCAAAATCTTGGTAAGGAGAAACTAAGGTTCAGATTATTGTACTCGGAGAGTTTTCTCAGCCCAGTTTATTTCCAAAAGACAATTAGATTTATTTGGAACTGTTCAGATTATTTGATAGTTATCGAGGGATGTTTCAAATGAAGAGGTAACATAATCTTTGCCTTTTAAGGCTATTACAACCTAATGGGAATCTTGATGTACTATTATGTCTCAACAGAGGAACCCCAAAACGTTGCCTTGATCTTTCGAATCTTAGCAGTGGGGAGATGTCTGCCACTCAGTTCACCACTTCTGCAGACCTTGATGAAACTGGTAGGAAAAAGGGAGGTAAAGGCCTCAAAGGGAAGAATAACTTTTAAGGGAGAAGACAGGGTAGTAGGATAGAGATGGAAGGTGGTGAAAGTAGGTAGAGAGCCTATCTAGAGATGGAATTTTGTGGATAACTAGAAGAATGATTAAACCAATGGGAATAGAAAAATAATAACACTAATAGGAGTCACTTTGCATTTGAACAAGTTAAACAAGAAGGAATATATTTTGTTGACTGATTAATGGTGGGAATGAAAGTACAGTAGTTAGGATATGAGACGTTTTGTGCCCTAGTCTAATCTCAGCAGGTGCAAAGAAACCAGCATAAAGACAAATGTTGTCAGCTAATTCTTATGTGTTTTTATAGGTCTGTGCCCAAAAGCAATGTTTTGTTTTCAACCATTCTAGTATTCTAATTTCAAATTTCCTAATTGATAAGCTTTCTTTTCTACTCATGAAAAAAATCTCCGTAGGTTAGCGTAGTGCACTGCTTCCCATCATTTTTTCTTTCAGTGACAAATGTAAATTCTTAAGTCTCCATGAAATTGTACCTTATACCTTATACCACAAAATGGGTACTGACCAAGGGGCTTTGTGTTCAAAAGCTCAGCCTTTGAAATTAATATGGCTTGTTGGTAATGAAGAAAATCTAAAGGAAAAACAGGATGCATAGACAAGAACAACTCCTCTACTGATTCTTCATATCTGATTGCAGGTCGCTTGGATTCTTCAGGATCTCAAGAAATACAGTTAGCTGAGATGTAAGTTCTGTGCTAAATGAACCCCATGCTAAAGCCTTTCAGCACTGGTCACGGGGATTTTATCCTATGCGGACTCTGCAGAGTATAAAACCTTTCACTTTGGGTATAAGTGGGTTTTGAGGCCTAGATCCTTACCTTGCACAGCTTTTAAATTTCCCCGATCTAAATAGTGTTGTCAAAATGAAGGCTACTCATTTTAATCATCTCGCACAATCAGAAGTATCTTCAAAAACGGAGAAAAATGTATACTGCAGTTGTATGTAGGCTGCGTGTGAGAGGTGCTGTATCTTAGTGATTAAAAGTGCAGAGTGCAGGCTCTGGAATCAGTGTTTCTGGATTCCAGCAGCTTCCTACTTTACCAGCTGTGACTCTGACAAGTTTCTTAACTTCATTGGACCTCAGTTTCTTTATTCATAACATGGAAATAATAATACCACTTTTCATAAATAGCTATTGTAAGGATTAAATGAAAATGTATATCTAGCATATACCAAACATTTTATAATGTTTGTTATTATTACTATTATGTTGGAGATCCTCAAATGTTTAATCAGGAAATAAGGAATAAAAACTAATTTTTTTTTGAGACAGAGTCTCGCTTTGTTGCCTGGGCTAGAGTGAGTGCCGTGGCATCAGCCTAGCTCACAGCAACCTCAAACTCCTGGGTTCAAGCAATCCTCCTGCCTCAGCCTCCCGAGTAGTTGGGACTACAGGCATGCGCCACCATGCCTGGCTAATTTTTTCTATATATATTTTAGTTCGCCAGATAATTTCTTTCTATTTTTAGTAGAGATGGGGGTCTCGCTCTTGCTCAGGCTGGTCTCGAACTCCTGACCTTGAGCGATCCACCCGCCTCGGCCTCCCAGAGTGCTAGGATTACAGGCGTGAGCCATCGCGCCCGGCCAAAAACTAATTTTAATTCAAACCTTCTTAAACTTATTGTAAATTTTCTACTTGACTGTTTTAATCTTTTTAGAACTTTATCCTTTTATGTTTAGGTGAACTAGGTGCTACTTTAGCATACTAGGGAAGGCTTTCCATGACTGTTTTCACCAATACATGTGAAAATTTCATTTGAATTGCTTGTATTTTCTTTGAATTGCTTTAAATGTTCTAACCCATATCAATTTGATAAAATCCTGGGAGAGAGGATAGAAATTCATAAAAAAATATTAGCCCCCAATAGTCAATGTTGGAAAATTAGTAAATTGTAAATTGTGCCTCCCTAAGACGTAGGACAAACTTATTAATCTTTGGTGTATATCTACATATATGGTTATACAAGTGGGATGAGTGTTTTATTCAGGATGTCACTCGAGTCTTGATATTTACCACAGAGAATACCCTATGTATTGTTATTGGAAGAGATATATCAACTAGGAATAGGGCTCCTAGAATGAAAGAAATGAAGAGTTGGGATGCCCCAACCCACTGAAAAATAAGAAAATAGTATTTGGGGCTTATCTATCTGACTGGCAGTTTGTTTTAATCTGTAGGAATCATCATCAACACCTTATGAAATGCAGCCCAGTGAGTAG
Source organism: Eulemur rufifrons (assembly GCF_041146395.1). Taxonomy (NCBI): domain Eukaryota; kingdom Metazoa; phylum Chordata; class Mammalia; order Primates; family Lemuridae; genus Eulemur; species Eulemur rufifrons. The sequence continues at coordinate 5,379,979 of NC_090992.1, read as the reverse complement.
CCCTTCTTGTTTGGGTTTGTATTTGTTTCTCGGGTGGGAGGCAGAGGGTTTCCAACTCACCTGTGGCTTGAGGATGCTGGATATTCTCAACAAACACTCTCTTTTAGGCACAGCCTCTTTGTAGCACTCCAAATGGTTTGGACCATGGCCACAGAAAGAAAGATGCAATGTGTAGATCATCTGCAAATAAAGAAAATGTGAGTGTTTAGTGGAAACCTAGATATATTAGTGATTTTATTCCTTTGAGTGAAGCAACTCATTGATATCATTATGAGGTCTAGAGCTGTTTATACTGAAGTGTGCTGGACAAGCAAACTACATTGCTATAGGGAAAAGAAGTCTTTGTTTTGTTTTGTTTTTTCTCATTAGGGTTTGACCCTAGGACAGAAATCTACTTCCAAGTCCTGCACAGCAGGTCATAATTATTACTTATGTTCAGTTGATCAGTTTGAGGACAAAAATTAGTATTACTACAGAGTAAGGAATTTAGGAGTTCTTTTTTTATTTTTAACAGATATGGATAACTTGCACAACTTGTTCACAGATTCTTTTCATGACTTTACATTCAAGAGTAGATTTCTTAGTTTCTTCTTATTTCCCACTTAGTCTAGCTTTTTAGCCCCTATTCTGAGGAAGCCATAGTTCTTTTTATCTAAGCCTTAGGCCATCCTTCCATTCCAAGTTGAAACTGGCCTCTCCAGAGGTACCTAATCACTAAGATAATTCTCTATCTAACCTCTTCAACTAATCCCCTTTTCTAGGCACCTTTTTTTCTTCCCTGCCTCCCATTCCTTTCCCCAGGTCAGTATGCATAAAAGATAGCTGCTGTTCTTTTCTTAGATTGACTAAGAAATGCCTATGTTTTTGGCTGTTCTGATCAGCTTTTTCTTGATTTAATACTATCCTTCTAATCTCCCTTTACATTCACTTTTACAAATCTCACCATCCGCTTCCTAGGCAGACTCCGTCCCCACCCCCATCCCTTTTACTTGTGACCATAAAGTTATTATCCTCCAAAGCAAATCTACATGCCATACATCAAATCTAAACCATAATTTGCATCTTCAGAATATAGGGTTAACCTTCATTACATTTAATGTGTTTTGTGAGAGTTATTCATGGCTTCATCAGATGAAATATTTTTGGCTGGGCCAACTAACGATTCTCTTCCTTCAGTAATGCAGATTTTCTTATGCAGGAAAACAACACTTTGAAGCCCTTGAAGTTGCAGACACCCATGAAGCTGAGGTTTCAAAATAGATCAGGGGGGCCTTATGTGTCTCCCCTTTCTCTTCTGGTGAGTCACTGAACATCATCATCAGGGGCCATTTGAGGTGGCATCTGCTATAGGATATCAGCTCTGGATTTGTGACCCTTTGAATTTTTCTAAGCTGGACTGGATGAGAAAAGGGGTTGGAGAAGAAAGTTTGAGCAGGAAAAGGGAGGAGCCATATATCCTCTGATTTATTTATTTATTTATTTATTTTAATTTAATTTAATTTAATTTTTTTTTATTTCATCTTGTTATGGGGGATACAGAATTGCAGGTTACATACGTTGCCCCTGTACCGCCTTTCCCCCCAAGTCAGAGCTCCAGGCGTGTCTGTTCCCCAGACAGTGCGCGTTGCACCCATCATGTAGGTATATATCCCTCCCTTCCCCACCCCCCCTTCCGGAGTCAGGACCTTCAAGCGTGACCATTCCCCAAACGGTGCACAATGCACTCATTGTGTAGGCATACCCCCATCCCCTCCCCCACCCCCCACCTCAGTCTGATATCCGATTGGTGTCGTTCCCAGATTTGTATTTAGGTGATGTTCAGGGAACCAATTTTCTGGTGAGTACTCCTCTGATCTTTTTGTTTAAATTTAAGGAAAAATTTTTCTTAGGCCTTTTTATTTCCTTCTGCTTTACTCTTTAAGTATAAAGAATACTTTATTTTTTTATTTTTATTTTTATTTTTTTTTATTTATTTTTTTTTTTTGAGACAGAGTCTCACTCTGTTGCCCAGGCTAGAGTGAGTGCCATGGCGTCAGCCTAGCTCACAGCAACCTCAAACTCCTGAGCTCAAGCGATCCTCCTGTCTCAGCCTCCCGAGTAGCTGGGACTACAGGCATGCGCCACCATGCCCGGCTAATTTTTTCTATATATATTTTTAGCTGTCCATATAATTTCTTTCTATTTTTAGTAGAGGTGGGGTCTCGCTCTTGCTCAGGCTGGTCTCGAACTCCTAAGCTCAAACAATCCGCCCACCTCGGCCTCCCAGAGTGCTAGGATTACAGGCGTGAGCCACCGCGCCCGGCCTATTTTTATTTTTTTTTAGAGATGGAGTCTCTCTATGTTGCCCAGGGTAGACTCAAGCTCCTGGGCTCAAGAGATCCTCCTGCCTCAGCTGGGACTAAAGGTGCACACCATTGCACCCAAATTAAAGAATACTTTTTCTTCCTTATTCTTTCCCCTCTGATTTTAATTTTTTTGTTCTTGTTGTTGTTTAGCCAGAGTCTTGCTCTGACACCCAGGCTAGAGTGCCGTGGCGTCAGCCTGGCTCACAGCAACCTCAAACTCCTGAGCTCAAGTGATCCCCCTGCCTCAGCCTCCCCAGTAGCTGGGACTCCTGCCACCATGCCTGGCTAATTTTTTTTTCTATTTTTAGTTGCCCAGCTAATTTTTTCTATTTTTAGTAGAGATGGAGTATCATTCTTGCTCAAGCTGGTCTCAAACTCCTGAGCTCAAGCGATCCTCCCACCTCAGCCTTCCAGAAGCTAGGATTACAGGTGTGAGCCACTGCTCCTGGCCTTCCCTCTGATTTTAAAAGTATTATGTGCCCATTGTGGAAATGGTTAAAAAAATACAGTAAAGTATAAAAAAGATTGCTACCACTTGGAGAAAAAAACACTGTTAACATTTTATCTCATTTCTTTTCAATCTTTTAACTATGTATGCAGTTTTACAAAGTTGAGATCATAACACATACATATATAAAATTTTATATTCTGGTTTATTTAAGTTAATATTAAAGCTCTTAGTAAGCATTATTTTTTAATGGATATTGGATACTATTTTTTTTTTAAGAGACAGGATCTCACTGTGTTGCCCAGGCTGGAGTGCAGTGAGTATTCACAAATGTGATCATTGTACACTACAGCCTTGAACTCTTGAGCTTAAGCAATCCTACTGCCTCCGCCTCCCAAGTAGCTGGGACTACAAACACATGCCACCATGCCCATCTCTGGACATTTTGTTTTGTTTTGTTTTGAGACAGGGTCTCACTCTTGCTGGGTCTAGAGTACAGTGCGTCATGATAACTCGCTGCAACCTCAACCTCCTAGGCTCAAGCGATCTTCCTGCCTCAGCCTCCTGAGTAGCTGAGACTATGGGTGCATACCACTACACCTGGCTAATCTTTCTATTTTTTGTAGAGATGGAGTCTCGCTATGTTGTTCAGGCTAGTCTCAAACTCCTGGGCTCAAACTATCCTCCTGCCTTGGCCTCCCAAATTGCTTGGGTTACAGGTGTGAGCCACTGCACCCGGCTGGATGCTTTTTCTAATAAATGGACCCAAATTTATATAAATACTTCCCTACTGTTGGATGCTTAGTGGTATCCAAGTTTTGTTTTTACAGATAATGCTATGATTTGAGTTCTTTTTTTTTTTTTTTTTTTGAGACAGAGTCTCACTCTGTTGCCCGGGCTAGAGTGAGTGCCGTGGCGTCAGTCTAGCTCACGGCAACCTCAAACTCCTGGGCTTAAGCGATCCTACTGCCTCAGCCTCCCGAGTAGCTGGGACTACAGGCATGCGCCACCATGCCCGGCTAATTTTTTGTATATATATATTTTAGTTGTCCATATAATTTCTTTCTATTTTTAGTAGAGACGGGGTCTCACTCTTGCTCAGGCTGGTCTCGAACTCCTGACCTTGAGCGATCCACCCGCCTCGGCCTCCCAGAGTGCTAGGATTACAGGCGTGAGCCACCGCGCCCGGCCCTGATTTGAGTTCTTGAGCATAAATGTTTACCTACAGTTCAGAGTTTTCTCTTGGCCGGGCGCGGTGGCTCACGCCTGTAATCCTAGCACTCTGGGAGGCCGAGGCGGGTGGATCGCTCAAGGTCAGGAGTTCGAGACCAGCCTGAGCAAGAGTGAGACCCCCGTCTCTACTAAAAATAGAAAGAAATTATATGGACAACTAAAATATATATATACAAAAAATTAGCCGGGCATGGTGGCGCATGCCTGTAGTCCCAGCTACTCGGGAGGCTGAGGCAGTAGGATCGCTTAAGCCCAGGAGTTTGAGGTTGCCGTGAGCTAGACTGACGCCACGGCACTCACTCTAGCCCGGGCAACAGAGTGAGACTCTGTCTCAAAAAAAAAAAAAAAAACAGAGTTTTCTCTTTATGATTAGTACCAAGAATTATAATTACTGGCTCAAAGATATAAATATTTTGAAGGTTTTGATATATATTCCAGATTCTTCTATACAAAGGTATTTACATTTTCTTCTTCTTCTTTTTTTTTTTTTTTTTTTTTTGAGACAGGGTATTGCTCTGTTGCCCTGGGTAGAGTGCAGTGGTGTCATCATAGCTCACAGCAACCTCAATCTCCTGGGCTCAAAGCGATCTTCCTGCCTCAGCCTCCCAAGTATCTGGGATTGCAAGCGCAATGCGACCATGCCTGGCTAATTTTTTCTGGTTTTGGTAGAGGCTGGTCTCAAACTTCCAACCTCAGGGGATCCTCCAGCCTCGGCCTCCCAGAGTGCTAGGATTACAGGCATGAGCCACTGCACCTGGCCAAGAATTTACATTTTTATGAGCAATTCCTATTTCATGGGATTTGTCATCATTTTTTATAAAATTACTATTTAGATGAAATATGTTATTTTATATTATAAATAATTAGTAGTGATTTGATGTGGCTATTACCCATGTATATTTTCTCTAATGAATGATTGTATCCCTTGTCCATTTAGCTAATGGGGTCTTAACTTACGCGGATACTCATTTGCTTTCCATATACTGTGGACACCAGAGATTTGGATTCTTCGTGCTCATCTCAACCCTAGGGGAAAGCCATTTTAGTATGGCCTATCTGAAGTAGATAAAGTTGATCATATTTTAGATTTTTTTATTTCTGGGATAGAGGGAAGACTTGGAGCATGGTTAATTTCTAGATAGTCTTATATGTGTATGTGATTTTTTAAATTGTGTTATATATAATATTTTACCATTTTAACCAATTTTGAGTATATAATCTAGTGACATTAAGTATATTCATAATATTGTGAGACATCACCACAGTCTATTTCCAGAATTTTTTCATTATTCAAAACAGAAGCTCTATTTTTTTGTTGTTGTTTTTTTGCCAGCTGCCTTTGAAGAGACAAAACAGAAGCTCTATATCCATCGAATGATAACTCCCCATCCTTCTCTCTGCTCAGCCCATGATAAACCTCATTCTATTTTCTGTCTGTATGAATCTAGCAACTCTAGGTACCTCATATAAGTGGAATCATATAATATTTTGTCCTTTTTGTCTGGCTTATTTCATTTAGCATAACATCTTCAAAGTTTATGTTGTAGCATGTTTCAGAATTTCATTCCTTTATATGGCTGAATAATACTCCATTGTATGTGTATATCATATTTTGGTTTTTTGGCTATTGTGAATAACACAGCTATGAATATAGGTATACAAATACCTGTTTGAATCCCTGCTTTCAGTTCTTCAGGGTGTACACCCAGAAGTGGAATTGCTGGATCATTTGGTAATTCTGTGTTTAATTTTTTGAAGAACCATCACACTGTTATCCATAGAGGGTGTACCCTTTTACATTCCCACTAGCAATCTACAAGTACTTCTTGTTTTTATAGTAGCCATCCTAATGGGTATAAAGTGGTATCTTATTGTGATTTTGATTTGCATTTCCTAATGATTACTTATGATGAGTATATTTTGATGTGCTTATAGGCCGTTTGCATATCTTCTTTGGAGAAATGTCTGTTCAAGACCTGTTTGGTTTTTGTTGTTTTGTTATTATTGAGTTGTAGGAGCTCTTTTTTATTTTTCTGAGGCAGAGTCTTGCTCTGTTGCCTGGGCTAGAGTGCCGTGGCGTCAGCCTAGCTTACAGCAACCTCAACCTCCTGGGTTCAAGAAATCCTCTTGCCTCAGCCTCCCAAGTAGCTGGGACTACAGGTGAGCACCACCACGCCTGGCTAATTTTTTCTATTTTTAGTAGAGACAGGGGCTCTTGCTCAGGCTGGTTGCGAGCTCCTGAACTCAAGCGATCCTCCTGCCTCAGCCTCCCAGAGTGCTAGGATTACAGGCATCAGCCACTGTGCCTGGCCAGGAGTTCTTTATATATTCTGATATTAAGACCTTGTCAGATATATGATTTGCAAATATTTTCTCCTATCCTGTGGGTTGCCTTTTCACTTTCATTTTTTTCTTTTTAGAGACAAAGTCTCACTGTGTTGTCAGGCTGGAGTGTAGTGGTGCCATCAAACTCCTGGGCTCAAGCGATTCTCTTGCTAGGACTACAGGCATGCACCACCATGCCTAGCTAATTTGTGTGTGTGTGTGTACGCGCGCGCGCGTGTGTGTAGAGGCAGGGTCTCACTATGTTGCCCAGGGTGGTCTAGAACTCCTGGCCTCAAGTGATTGTCCTGCCTCCCCTATTCACTTTTTTAATAGTAACCTTTGACACATAAAAGGTTTTCATTTTGGTGAAGACCAATTTATCCATTTTTTTCTTTTGTTATCCATGTTTTTGGTATCCTTATCCAAATCCAGTGTCACGAAGCTTTTCTCTTATGTTTTCTTCTAAGAGTTTTATAGTTTTAGCTCTTACATTTAGGTCTTTGATATATTTTGAATAGTTTTTAACGTTGTCAATATACTTGATAGGACAATGGAAACTTGGTGGAAAGTGAAATGAAATATCTGGGCAGTCCCATTGCTACTGTCCCAAAAGCAGATAAAAGTCCAGACCTAGGAGAAGACCAGGCAGAAGAGATTTCAGATGAATTGATGGGGTTTTCCCTGGAAGATCAAGAGGCCAAGGTAAAGTATTCTCTGATACTATCTTTGCATTCTTCATGTTCTTTCATTCTGTTAAAAGAAAAACTTTAGATGAATTAAATTTAGCAGAATTTATTTGACCAAAGAATGATTAGTGAAATGGGCATCCCTCAGAACCAGAACAGATTCCATGAAACTCTAATCTACCGCATGGTCAGGCAGCATCACGTGGACTGAAAACGGAAGTGAAGTATGGAAAACGGAAGGGAGGTCTATAGACAGCATGGTTGGTTACAGCCCAGTGTTTGCCACATTTGAACCTGGTTTGAACAGTAGGTCGTTTGCAATTGACTGAAGCTCAGCTGCTGTTACTGTCTGAGACTCAGCTATTTGTTACAAAAGTATACTCCTAACTTAGGCGTTCAGTTTATGCACTAACTTAGATTGCAATTTGTTATGTAAGGACTCAAGTACAGAGGCATCCTCAGGACAAATTTAGTTTAATTTAACAATTCGTTCTTGAATAAACTATATTGTATGTCTAATATGTTACAGCCACTGTACAAAAAGCTAAGGCTGCAGAGATCAAGAAGGTGTGGTCTTTAGACTCTAAGAGCTACCTGATTGACAGGGTGTCAGGTCACCATGGGAATCTTCTTACTGTTGGGTGAGCAGGTTCCAGTGAGTAGTTTGAATAGATCACCATCAAAGTAATCTGGTATAAGTGATACCTCCAGAATAACAGTAATGTTTAGAATATACCTAAGATGATTTCTCAGATATTTTATAATATATTCGTTTGTTTCCTTTTATCCTCTCCATATCTGAAGCCTGTGGCTTATAGGCTATATACTGATATGCCAAAGACAGTTTCTGAGGCATTTAGCATTTCTCAGTCAACTTCATTTCTGTAAAACAAGTAGGATTGTGGGTATGTGTTTATTTTTTAACTTATTCATTTTACAAGGCAAATATGGTATAGTGAAGTTAGGCCACCTAGATTCTAGTCCTCATTGTCTTATTTACCAGTGATATGACCATTTGCAAGACAATTAACCACGTTAGGCCTCAGTTTTTAATTTATAAAATGGAGAACAGAATAATTTTTTAAAAACCCCCAATAGGATTATTATAAATATGAAAAACCACACACACACACACACAGACACACACACAAATTATGACTATATGTGGTGAAGGATGTGTTAGTTTATTTGTGATAACCATTACACAATGTATACATAAATCATCACATATACCTTGAATATATATAATTTTTGTCAGTTATACCTCAATAAAACTGGAAAAAATGTTTTTGTTTGTTTTTTGGGGAATAAAAATTTTTTTAGGCTGAGTGCAGTGGCTTATACCTGTAATCCTAGCACTCTGGGAGGCCGAGGTGGGAGGATCACTTGAGGTCAGGAGTTAGCCTGAGCAAGAGTCAGATCTTTTTTTTTTTTTTTTTTTTTTTTTTTTTTTTTGAGACAGAGTCTCGCTTTGTTGCCCGGGCTAGAGTGCCGTGGCGTCAGCCTAGCTCACAGCAACCTCAAACTCCTGGGCTTAAGCGATCCTACTGCCTCAGCCTCCCGAGTAGCTGGGACTACAGGCATGCGCCACCATGCCCGGCTAATTTTTTTCTATATATATTTTTAGCTGTCCATATAATTTCTTTCTATTTTTAGTAGAGATGGGGTCTCGCTCTTGCTCAGGCTGGTCTCGAACTCCTGAGCTCAAACGATCCGCCCACCTCGGCCTCCCAGAGTGCTAGGATTACAGGCGTGAGCCACCGCGCCCGGCCGCAAGAGCCAGATCTTGTCTCTATAAAAAATAGAAAAATTAGCCGGGCTTGGTGGTATGCACCTATAGTCCCAGCTACTCGGGAGGCTGAGGCAGGAGGACGACTTGAGCCAAAGAGTTTGAGGTTGCTGTGAGCTATGATGACACCACTGCGCTCTAGCCAGGATGACAGAGCAAGACTCTGTCTCCTAAAAAAATTTTTTTTTACAAAGCAGTTTGTAGTACAGTACTGTCCCCTATCCATGAAAGATATGTTCCAAGACCCTCAGTGGATGCCTGAAACTGTGGATAGTACTGAACCCTATAAATGCTATGTTTTCCTGTACATGCATACCTGTGATAAAGTTTAGTTTTTAATTAGGCAGAGTAAGAGATTAACAATAATACCTAATAATAAAATAGAACCATTCTAACAATACACTGTAATAAAAGTTATGTGAATGTGGTCTTTCTCTCAAAATACTATAATATTTTCAGGCCACCGTTGAACACAGCTAAGTGAGACCATGGAAATCGAAACCATGGATAAGTGGGAACTACTATACTCCACATACTTAATTATTATTTATTTATTTAGAGACAGATTCTCGCTCTGTTGCCCTGGCCAGAGTGCAGTGGGATCATCATAGCTCACAGCAACCTAAAACTCCTGAGCTCAAGTGATCCTCCTGCCTCAGCCTCTGGAGTAGCTAAGACTATAGGCAAGTGCCACCACACCTGGCTAAGTTTTCTTTTTTTGTAGAGATGGGTTCTCGCTCTCGCTCAGGCTGATCTGGAACTCCTGGTCTCAAGCAATCCTCCTGCTTCAGCCTCCCAAAGTGCTAGCATTACAGGCGTGAGCCACGATGCCCAACTTCGCATACTTTATTATTAATAAAAACTAAGTGATCACAACATTTACTAATATGTGCCTTATTAAGACTATTAAGATTCCTAATTTTCATGAATTTTTATGTATATTTTTTCTAGTCAAAAAGATTGACAAAGTAAGCAATTCAACCAATAAATAAAAAGATATGACATTTTGTCAAAAGTGCTGTGAATGACAGGGTGATGTGAAAAAAGGATGTAGGCGTTTGGGAGGGTGCTGCTTTTGGTTTTACCCTGAGTAACTGGAGAAATGGTGACACTGCAATGAATTTGAAAGGGAGAGTGGATTCAAAGGGAATGGATATGTTCTCTTTTGGACATTTGAGTTAGAGATCAGGAAATTTAAATGGAAATACTAAATGATGATTTTAAACCATCAGGACTAGAAATGTACATTTCAGGGCCAGCTGCATAGAGGAGAAAATGAAGGCTAATGACTAAGTTTAAAGCAAAAAGAGATTGTGAAGAAAGAGTGATAGCCACTGAGAAGACTGATAATGAAAGTAGAGACACACAGGAATAGTATCAGTCAAGAATCAGAAAAGAGAGATCTAGGACACAATGATCTTTAGTTTTCTTGTGAAATGAGTTGGAAAGTATTCCCTCCTATTTTTTGGAAGTATTTACGGAGAATTGATATTAATTCTTTAAATGTTTGATAGAATTCATTAGCGAAATCTTCTAGGCCTGGGTTGTTCTTTGTGAGAAGTTCTTAAATTATTAGTTCAATCTCTTTACTTTTTATGGGTCTCGTCAGATTTTCTATTTCTTTTTGAGTCAGTTTCAGTAGTTTTTGTCTCTTTAGGAATTTGTCCATTTTGTCTAAAGTGGTCTCATTTGTTGGCATACAGTTATTCATAGTATTCCCTTTTAGTCTTTTTTATTTCTGTGAGCTTGGTAGTAATGTCCTCTTTTTCATTCCTGATTTTAGCAATTTGAGCCTTCTCTCTTTTTTTCTTGGTCATGCTAACTAAAGGTTTGTCAATTTTGTTGATCTTTTCAAAGAACCAACTTTTGGTTCTGTTGTTTTTCTCTATTGTTTTTCTGTTCTCTGCTTTATCAAGTTCTGCTCTAATCTTTTTTATTTCCTTCCCTTTGCTTGCTTTGGATTTAATTTCCTCTTGGGTAGAAAGTTAGGCAATTGATTTGAGATCTTTTTTTATTTTAGGCATTTGCAGCTCTAAATTTCTCTCTAAGCATTATTTTAGCTACATCCCATAAGCTTTGGTATGTTGTGTCTTCATTTTCATTCATCTCAAAGTATATTCTAACTTCCCTTGTGATTTCTTCTTTGACACACTGGTTATTCAGGAATGTATTGTTTAATTTTCACATATTCGTAAATTTTCCAGATTTTTTTCTTATTGATTTCTAATTTTATTCCATTGTAATTAGGGAATGTACTTTGTGTGATTTCAATCTTTTTAAGTTTATTGAGGCTTGTTCATATTCAAGCATATGCTCTATCCTAGGGAATGTGCCATGAATACTTGAGAAGAATGTGTATTCTACTGTTATTGTGTACAGTGTTCTATAGATATGTTAGATCTAAGTTGGTTTATAATATTGTTTAGTTTCTGAGCTTTCTAAAAATGGTACCATAGTAACCGTGACCATTACTGGCCACCTTGTTATTCTTACACGGGACATTTGCATTTGTTGTTCCTTCAGCCTGAAACACTCTTCCCCTAGGCAATGGACAATTTTCTCCCTTATTTCAGTCTCATCTCTGCACATATGTCTTATAAGGACCTTTCCTGACAAGCTTTCCACCCCTATATTTTTTCTACCTTTTTATCCTTCTTTATGGCACTTATCACTATGTAAAGTACAGAGTATATTTATTCATTTGTTTGTTTCTTCCCCTCTTTTATTCATTGCTACATCACCTAGTAGGTACTCAAAAAATATCAGGCAGTTATGTGAATATGGAAGTCAAAGCAGAAATTTGTGAGTCATCAGCCTACGGGAAAATTTAAATTCATGGCTAGAAGAAATTACCTATGTAGCCGTAGGAGAGAAAAGGGCCAGGACCTAGCCCCGATGAACCCAACATCTATTATAGGTTTGATAGGTAAGAAGGGTCCACAAAGAAGACTGAGAAGGAGCAACAGAGAGGTAGCAACATCATGGTTCTTTTGGTATAAGCATTGCCTATATTAGAACTGAACAACTTAAAGAGTAGGAAGCGCCATTGAAGCCAGCAGAGATGGAGTAGCCAACTCAGTGGAAACAAAAAGATACATGGCTAGAGAAGTGACTGTCAGATACAGCAGCATGAAGAAATCAAGATTGTTGATAACCTTGACAAGAGCAGTAGAGTGGTGCAGACAGAAGCCAGGCTTATGTGTACTGAAGAGCGTATAAGCCATGAGAAAATGGTGATGCCACCCCACTTAAAAGAATAATTATTTTTCAATTAAGCCTTTTTATAAAACATGCAGATAGGATTCAGCTTACTAAGTTTCCCTCTCTTCTTTCTGGCTTTTTCAGTGCTTAAAGCTCCCAGATTTGGAAAGTATCCAGTGATTTCTTGGCCGGGCTCCGTGGCTCATGCCTGTAATCCTAGCACTCTGGGAGGCTGAGGTGGGTGGATCGCTCAAGGTCAGGAGTTCGAGACCAGCCTGAGCAACAGTGAGACCCCGTCTCTACTAAAAAAAAAAAAAAAAAAAAAAATAGAAAGAAATTATTTGGCCAACTAAAATATACATAGAAAAAATTAGCCGGGCATGGTGGTGCATGCCTGTAGTCCCAGCTACCCAGGAGGCTGAGGCAGTAGGATCGCTTAAGCCCAGGAGTTTGAGGTTGCTGTGAGCTAGGCTGATGCCACAGCACTCACTCTAGCCTGGGCAACAAAGCAAGACTCTGTCTCAAAAAAAAAAAAGAAAGTATCCAGTGATTTCTTAAAGAAAGAAAATTATTAATGGGTAGATGTTGAATGCAATCTAACCCAGCTGGTCCTGGAATCTTCCCATACCAGCTTCTGGGAGCTAGGAAACTTCTAACTAGCTAGATAAAGCTAATGCACCATCATCATCATCCTTCCATGACTTAGCACTTATATTCTTTGCAATAAGTTTCCATTTCTTTTCATATGAACTGTATCAGAAAGTCTCTGTCAGAACAGTAGTAGCTGTTTCTGCTTATGAAAGTAGTTTTCTGCTATTATTTGTTTTTGGCATCATGTCCCTGAACTATATGAAACCCAAAAAGATATTTATCACCTTAATTTTCACCATCATAATAGCTACCAAGAACCTAAAGCATCAGTACAACAGAAGAGATTCAATAAAAAGACCCGGCCGGGCGCGGTGGCTCACGCCTGTAATCCTAGCACTCTGGGAGGCCGAGGCGGGTGGATCGCTCAAGGTCAGGAGTTCGAGACCAGCCTGAGCAAGAGTGAGACCCCGTCTCTACTAAAAATAGAAAGAAATTATATGGACAACTAAAATATATATATACAAAAAAATTAGCCGGGCATGGTGGCGCATGCCTGTAGTCCCAGCTATTCGGGAGGCTGAGGCAGTAGGATCGCTTAAGCCCAGGAGTTTGAGGTTGCTGTGAGCTAGGCTGACGCCACGGCACTCACTCTAGCCCGGGCAACAGAGTGAGACTCTGTCTCAAAAAAATAAATAAATAAAATAAAAAGACCCATGCACATATGGTCAATTGATAATTCAACCAAGATACAAAGGCAGTTAAATGGAGGACATATAGTCTTTTCAACATATTGTGCTAGTGCAATTGGAAATCCATATGTTAAAAAATTAAAATACTTCAACCCATACCTCACATCATATACAAAAGTTAGCACAAAAGGATCATAGCTCTAAATGTAAAACTGTATTTATTTATTTTTTAGAGACAGGGTCTTGCTCTGTTGCCCAAGCTGGAGTGCAGTGGCCCAATCATAGCTCACTATAACTTCAAACTCCTGGGCTCAAGCTGTCCTCCTGCCTCAGCCTCCCAAGTAGCTAGGAACAAAGGCACACACCACTTTACTTGGCTAATTTTTAATATTTTTTAGAGATGGGGGGGTCTCACTATGTTGCCCAGGCGGGTCTTCAACTCCTGACCTCAAGCGATCCTCTTGCCTCAGCCTCACAAAGTGCTGGGATTACAGGCATGAGCCACCATACCCGGCCTAAAACTTCAAGCTACACTATAAAACACCTGAAGAAAACAGGAGAAAAATTTTGTGACCTTAGTTTAGGCAAGGATTTCTTAGATACAATGCTAAAAAAAAGTAGGTATATTTCATTAGCTAATTAATTCCAAACTCTTATTAAAATGAATCCTTAGCTTAATAATTATGGTGTATTCTAGAGAGGCTCTTTTTGAAATTCTGATCTGGCTTTCCCCTGCCTTCTTCTCAAGGAAAAATTGAAGTAGTGTGAAGGCAACTCTGTCACGGAGACTGGGCCACCAGCTCCCCAGCCCCTCATCACATCTTTTCTCCTGCTCTACCTTTGGTTTTTCCATCCCTCCATCATTGGCCTCATGGCCTTGACTATATCTCTTCACTTCTTCCTTTTAAGCTTTGGCTCCTGCTGCTGCCTGATTATTTCTCCATTTTCCAAGTTAGTCTACAGGAGAGGGAACCTGATTGGCCCAAATTATTTTCCTTACTCTAGACCACTTAAATAGGTGTGTTCAATCAACAGTATGTTCCAGTCATCAGTGGCTGGGGGGTAGGGTGGATGAGGGGACATAGGGATGGTTGGCAGGAGTCCAAGGGGAAAGGTTGAGAATACTGGTATGTAAAATACGGACTGTACCATCAGCTGGTATCATGAGCAAGAGAGTTTTCCTTAGACAGGACCATGGGTGTAACAGCATAATAGCCATAGTTATTGTAAAGATTTTAAAATATCGATGTTCTTATTTTCTTCTCCCAGGGACCATTTATCATCAACCTGTCTTCCAGTTACGGCTCTTATTGTCTAGCCCCCTCCTAAATCAATCCATAACAGGTAGTGAGGTGAGTGTTTAGAAAAGGAGCTTTTGCCTATTATCTAGGCCACAGGTAGAAGTCCCAAGGTAGCTGGGAACAGAGGATATAGACTCTTGGATTACCTGGAAGTTGTTATCAGAAGTCTTTTAATAGATCCCCCTGTCTCTGGATATAACACCCCAATCATGCCTTTTTCTTTCCCATTAATAACTCTTTTATAAGAAGCCTGAATGATATTTTTCTCCTCCCTTAAAGAAACTGGTACCAAAAAAGTGACACATATATATGCTGCTTGGTATTTTTTTTTACCTGGCTAACTTTTTTGGCTTTTCATCTTTAGGTTTGTTAGGGTCCTTAAATCATGATTGTCAATGTCCTAAGATCCCAAAGAGAAACTAGACTTAGGTTTGGTTTTTATCACATGACTGGAGGAACTGCACTTAATTTGATTTCTTCCACAAGAATAGTTGCACCTAAGACAATCGCTGCAGAATTTGGCTTTTATAGTTAAAATAGCTGAGGGGGATGGAATGTCATCCAGTCCAAGTAGAAAGATGTTAATGAGAACCAGAGGATGGGTTGCTTATCTAGGTCTTCTCAAACTTGAGAAATTACCTATCTTGTTAAAATGCAGATTTTAATACAGTAGGTCTGAGGTGTGGCCTAATATCTGGAATTCTGTGTTTCAAACAAGCCTCCCAGGAGACATTGATGCTGCTGGTTTGCAGACACACTTTGAGGAGTAAGAACTGAGAGGTTTGATATCCCCAAACAGGCATCGGTGAACAGAAGCTGCCTCTATCGCTCCCCTTCGATGCCAGAGAATTTGAACAGGGCAAGACTAAAGCAGGTGGTAAAATTCAAGGACAACCCAATACCAGATAAAGTAAAAAAGAAATATTGTTCTGGCCACAGAGAGCTCAGGAAGGTAAGAAGTGTTTAAGGTGAGTGCTTATCTTCTATCTCATGTCTTCTCTGCTTTTCTGGTATGAGGATGCTTTAGTATGCCTTTTTTGTCTTCTTCCTCTTATTTTTACTTTTATCTCTTTGTTCTTTCCATCTGTTTGTCTTTTCTATATCTGCATCAATATGGAAAACATTTAACAATAAATATCTGTGTTATACTTCCAGAAGTAATATCATCATACTGTCTTCCCAATCCTTTTTTTTTATTTTTTCTTTTTTTGAGACAGGGTCTCACTCTTGTCACCTGGGCTAGAGTGCTGTGGCGTCAGCCTTGCTCACAGCAACCTCAAACTCCTAGGCTCAAGCAATCCTCCTGCCTCAGCCTCCCAAGTATCTGGCACTACAGGCACTCGCCACCATGCCCAGCTAATTTTTACTATTTTTAGTAGAGATGGGGTCTTGAGGCTGGTCTTGAACTCCTGGCCTCAAGCAATCCTCCCTCCTCAGCCTCCCAGAGTGCTAGGATTGCAGGAGTGAACCACCATGCCCAGCTCCAATCCTCTTTTTAAAGATCTGAGAGAATACAAGGGAACTTGGATTGGTATGGATAGTTAGTGCTGTTTTCCATGCAGTCTGACAGAAACAGCATCTTATAACAGATTGGTTTGATGGAAAGTGACTCTGAAAAACTTAGCCCTCATCCTGTACCCTTCCTTTAAAAAAATTCTAAATATCTTTGGCTATTTTATGAAATCAATATATGATATTATAGAAGAATAGAAAATGCAAATAAGCAAAAAGAAGCCAATGTAAATACCCGTAATCCCAGAGGACTGAATAATTACTATTAACAATTCATATTCTTCCAGACATTTTTCTATGCAAATATATATTTTTTTCTTTTATTAAAGTAGTATTACAAAGTTCTTGTTTTTTAACCTACTTAGTGATATCATGAACTTATTTCTATGTCAGTATAATTAATCTACAGTGTACTTTGTGTTGTATAATAGTAATCTATAATGTGTGAGATATGATTTGTTTAACTAAGACCCTATTATCCAACATTTACTAGTAATAATGCTCTTATAAACCTGCTGGGATATCCATCCTTACAGAAAAATCTTTGTGTATATCTTTATTTCCTTAGAGGAACAAGTGGTATTATTAGATTAAAGGGTCTGTATATTGTTAATGAACCCCTAGCCCCCCAACCCCCAGTTTTTAAACCTTTAACATGAGAACCGGGGATGGGTAGGAATCTTGTCATTTGCAGGGTTTAGGCCTAAGGAAGACAGCCTCTCTCTGTGACATTAATATCCCTCAGATGCTGGAGGAAGATTCTAAGCAGGGGGATCTGACTGGTGATTTCTCCAAGGTGAGTTTCGTTATAACCATCCTATATTTCAGTGAGTCATTTCGGATCTGATTCTTTTCTTCTCTGTTTGCAGAGGACACTAGGTATAATTATGTATCCTTACCAGGTACTCTTTGATAACCTGAAAGTGCTCTAGGCCCTAAGCCTTTCCATTGAGCAAGTATTCTTCATTCACTGTGGGAAAATCTAGTCAGTGAGGAAAGTATGAGACTTTTTACCTTTTTTTCCTTTTAAAAATATTTTTTTAAATTGTATAAATAATATTGGTCATTACAGAAAAGGTAGAAAATGAAGGAATTTATCCCAAACCTTATCAGCGGGAGTAATTATTGCTTGGTATATATTCTCAAAGACTTTTTTCTATGTGTGTTCACAAACACATACACACATCCAAGTGCATTTTTTGTTTTTCCACAAAAATGTTTATACTATTTTGTGATCTGTTGGGGTTTTTCCCCCAATTTAATACTATATCAGGAGCATCTTTTAATGTCAATAAGCAGTTATACTTCATCATTTCATTGTTTTTAATAGCTACACATTATTTCATTTCAGGGCTGCTCATAATTTCTAGGTAAATCCCTTCTTATAGGATGTTTAGTTTTACACTTTTTCCTTGTGAACAATACTGAGATGGACATCTTGTAGGGAAATGTAAAACTCTGTGCATGTCCTTGATTGGTTCCTTAGGATCGATTCTTAGAAATGGAATTGCTGCATAAGCACATTATAGAGACCATTGATTTTTGAAGGCCTCTTGGGCTTTAAGAGTCATTTGGAAAGAAGGACAATGTATGAGTCTTGATCTCAAACTTGGGCGTGGAATACTTGCTGCTATTTCAGCTTTTGTATATTTCTAGGTGTGTGCACTGCCAACCGTGTCAGGGAGACACCAAGATCTGAAGTATGTCAACCCAGAAACAGTAAGCAGATTTCTGGAGATGGTAACTGGTTACATAAGCTGCCATCTGGTCTGTTCTGTCCCTAAAATCCTCACTTCCATTTGTATTTCTTTCACTGTGTTCACTCACATAGGCTCCTTATTCAATTAAAGCTGTATTAAAAGACTCTTTTGGCTGAGCGTGGTGGCTCATGTCTATAATCCCAGCACTTTGGGAGGCCAAGGCAGAAGGGTTGCTTGAGCCAAGGAGTTCAAGTCTAGCCTGAGCAACATAGTAAGACCCCATCTCTACAAAAACTAAGAAAAATTAGGTGGGCATGGTGGCATGCACCTGTAGTTCCAGCTACTCTGGATGCTGAGATGGGAGGATCGCTTGAGCCCAGGACTTTGAGGTTGCAGTGAGCTATGATGACACCACTGTACTCTAGCCCAGGCGATAGAGTGATGCCCTGTCTCAAAAAAAATGAGTTCATGATAAACATGTAGTGTTGTGATTAGCTTACTAAGACAGTATAAACATCTTTTTATACCAATAATAATATATCTAGATATCTATATTATCATTTTACTGGCTATATGATATTCTATTCTACTGACATGTATAATTTATTTTCCCAAACCCTGTTAGTGAATATTTAAATGATTTCTTTTTCTTTTTGAGACAGGGTCTTACTCTGTTGCCCGGGCTAGAGTGCAGTGGCACCATCATAGCTCACTGCAACCTCACACTCCTGGGCTCAAACAGCCCTCTGAGTAGATGGGACTACAGGCACATGCCACCAGCTTGGCTGATTTTTCTATTTTTTGTAGAGAAGGTTCTTGCCACTTTGCTCAGGCTATTCTTGAACTCCTGGCCTCAAGTGATCCACCCATCTCAGCCTCCCAAAGTACTAGAATTATAGGTGTGAGCCACTGCACCCAGCTTCTGATATTTTTATAACCTAAAATAATGCTAAGATGAATAGCATTGTGCCTACATCTTTGTGTACTTTTCTGTTTACTTAAGATGTTAGAAAAGAAATTGCTAAGTCGAAGTGTAATTGCATTTATTTTTATACGTATATACAAAGTTCCCTCCAGAAAGACTGAACCAACTACCAACTTACACTCCTACACTTAGTTTAAGTTTCGCCTTTCAGGTATCAACCTTACCTTTCCTTTCCTTTTCTTTTCTTTTCTTTTCTTGTTTTTTTAGACAGAGTCTCGCTCTGTTGCCCAGGCTAGAGTGCCGTGGTGTCAGCCTTGCTCACAACAACCTCAAACTCCTGGACTTAAGCAATCCTTCTGCCTCAGCCTCCCGAGCAGCTGGGGCCACAGGCATGCACCACCATGCCTAGCTAATTTTTTCTATATATTTTTTAGTTGTCTGGCTAATTTCTTTCTATTTTTTTTAGTAGAGACAGGGCCTTGCTCTTGCTCAGGCTGGTCTTGAACTCCTGACCTCGAGCGATCCTCCCGCCTTGGCCTCCCAGAGTGCTAGGATTATAGGCATGAGCCACCACACCCGGCCAACCTTTTCCTTCCATATCCTTTTCTGAAAAACTTGCTTTCTTCCTTTATAATGGCAAGTGGGGAACTGTTTCCCATCTCTTCCTACAAAATCAAGATCTCTAGCTGCTATCTCTGCCACTGCCGAAGCCCTAGGATGTCTCCTGAGAGGCTGATTCCAGCGATGCCTGCCCCCAGATGTGTAGCCTGAATATGGTCTTCCTTGGTGTCCCAGCAATAGCAGCTATTTTTGTTCTCTAAAAAGGCTACTTCCTGTTTCATCCTTTTTTGTGGGGTGGGGGTGAACCATTGCCACATTTCAAATATAGGATGACTTTGGAGGCTGGCAGACAGCAGAATCTGGGGTGACTAATGGGAACGTGCACATGAGGAACTGTATCATTGACTTTCTCTCTCAGAGTGGCAGTGAGCAAGCTGTTCAATCATTGTTTCTGTGCAGGTGGCTGCCTTACTGTTGGGGAAGTTCCAGGATCTGATTGAGAAGTTTTATATCATCGATTGCCGCTATCCATATGAGTACCTGGGTGGACACATCCAGGTGAGATTGTATTGTAGACATTCGTAGGGGGAAGGGGCTGGAGATAGCTTTTTATTTAGAAAAGTCTATGGACAAAGGGTCCTGTGAACACTAGAACCAAGGCAGAGATTATACGTTTGGAGCACATCAAAGCTGAAGTCCACATTCCTGTTTTAATTCTGTATATGTTGAGCAACTTACTTCCCCTTTCCCTCCTAGGCCAATCTGCCTCTTTTCTGTAGGAGCCAAGGGTTCCTACCTAGAAATAAAAATATTAATCCAAAGACTAAAAGCACTTTGAAATACTTACCGCTCGTGGACGACCCCTATACTTCTGGTGGTTCAGTTCTATGAACAGTCATTGTTCATAGAACAATACTACATACCTCGCTCTATACCAGGCCCTAGGGGTAGATATAGAGATGAACTTAGGTCCCTGCCCAGAAAGTGTTTATATTCTAGCTTTTCTGGCCCAAATGTACCAGGTTGGTATTCCAGTCATTTCTAAGTATTGGCGCTATCTACAAGCTCTGAGGAAATGTTTGTTAAAAATCCTCTTCTACAGGGAGCCTTAAACTTGTATAGTCAGGAAGAACTGTATAACTTCTTTCTGAAGAAGCCCATTGTCCCTGCGGACCCCCAGAAGAGAATAATCGTCGTGTTCCACTGTGAATTCTCCTCAGAGAGGGGTCCCCGCATGTGAGTCTACAGGGGCTGGGTAGGGCGGGTGATGGAAATGGATCTTGAGCTGGACTCCCAGACCAGTTCAGACAGACACTGACTGAGAGAATGCTCTCCACTAAGTCTGAAGAACGTTGGGGAGGTTGAAGGAAGGTGTTTCTATAATTCAAAAGTTTGGAGCAATAAAGGAAAAGGGATTGGGAATCCCTGGGATCCCAGCTTTCTTCTTTCCACCCCGCTGGTCTCTGGGTTTTCTCTAAAGGTGCCGCTCTCTGCGAGAAGAGGACAGGGCGCTGAACAAGTATCCTGCACTGCACTACCCAGAGCTGTATATCCTTAAAGGAGGCTACAGACACTTCTTTCCAGAATATATGGTAAAGGGGGGGCAAAGGGGGGAGCCTAGACTTGTGGGGGAGCCAACTTAGCGTGCAACTTGCAGAGCCTGCGAAGCGCTCCGAGAGGAAACCCTGCTGCTCTTTTTTAGCCACTACCAGCAGTGGCGTCTCTGTTATACTTACTGGGCAGAGTTCAAGGTCTAGAGAATCCCTTACTCTGTCCCCTACCTTTCAGGTGCTATGTGAACCACAGAGTTACTGCCCTATGCATCACCAGGACCACAAGGCTGAGCTGCTGAGGTGTCGAAGCCAGAACAAAGTGCGGGAAGGGGAGCGGCAGCTGCGGGAGCAAATTGCCCTCCTGGTGAAGGGCGAGAGCCAGTGATGACAGCAGCCACTGGCTGCTAAGGAGTCACTTAAAGACACTACGGAAATTCTGAGCAGAAACAGGGCCTCTTCTGGATGGCTAAACCCAATCCAGGCTAAACCCTGGATTGTTAAAAAGATACCTGCAACAGGCTACCGAACTATTGAAATTCCATTCCTGGGGATTGGTTAGGTTTCAGGAGAGCTGAACCCTGGGTGGTGGCTGAGTCTTGGAGCTGGCTTTGTAAGGCTGTAGCCTGGATTTGCATCGAGATTTGTGTTGCTTCAGGGAGCATCGAGATTTGTGTTCCTCTTCCCAACTACTCATGTCTTCTCACAAGCCAGCCAGCTGTTTCTGTCCCTGGGCTTCTGGCTATGCAAGAGAGTTGCCCACTTCTTTCTCTGTATTTTCCTTTGCTTCTCCCTCTCCCTTTTTTAAAATGGGAAAATAAGCACTGCAAAATGAGAGGTGTGATTGTGAGCCCAACCTGCTCCTAGATCTGTATAAGCAGGTGATCACCAAATTAAACTCCTTCAGACATAAAGGTGTAGCTGTCTTTATTCATGGCTGAGGCCAAGGTGCTTTTCTCTAAACCAGTAGTTGTCAAAGTGTGGACCCTGGACCGTCAGCATCATCTGAACTTGTTTGAAATGCAGATTTCCAGGCCCTACCCCAGACCTACTAAATTAGAACCTCTGAGGTTAGGGCTCAGAAATCTGGGTTTTTGAAAGACCTTTTCAGTCGATTCTGATGCATGCTAGCTAAGGCTGAGAACCACTACTCTAGAATTAAGGAAAACCTTCCAAACAGTATTCTTCAGCAATATCCTAGGCTTTACTCTTCTAGACCATTCCCTGGTATGAGTTATCTAAAAGTACACCCCAGACTGATCACCACGTGGTATCTAGGCTCAGAAAACCAAGATGATTGGCATTCTTTTTTTTTTTTTAGTTGTATTTTTTTTTCTATTTCATCTTATTGTTATGGGGGATATAGAATTGCAGGTTACATACGATGATCGGCATTCTTTAAGGCAGATGACAGATCTGAGTTGGGCTCTAAATGTTCCTTGTCTATAGCCTCAGTGGGGTTTTGACTTCTCCATTTCCCGAACTCTTTTCTCCACTCCCTTTCACATTCACAAAGATAAGTTTAGGATTCAGGATGGTTGGAAGTAGAGGTTTGTGATACAGGAAGATAGAAATAAAAGACAAAAGTACAAAGCAAGATCTGATAGACTTCAGGAAGACCTTTTATTTTTTATTTTATTTATTTATTTTTTGAGTCAGAGTGTCAGCCTAGCTCACAGCAACCTCAAACTCCTGGGTTCAAGGGATCCTCCTGCCTCAGCCTCCTGAGTAGCTGGGACTACAGGCACTCACCACCATGCCCGGCTAATTTTTTCTAGGTAACTTTTTTTTTTTCTATTTTTAGTAGAGACGGGAGTCTCGCTCTTGCTCGAGCTAGTCTCCAAGTCCTGACCTCAAGCGATCCTCCTGCCTTGACTTCCCAGAGAGCTAGGATTAGAGATGTGAGCCACCGCCCGAGCCAGGAAGACCTTTTAAACTGCATTCTTTAGCAATATCCCAGGCTTTTCTTTCTTAGAGCTCTTTTAGATGAGTAGGCGTTTTTCTTCAGGGAGGTACAGCCCTACTTGGCCTTGGGTGGCAGTGGAATTGACTGAATATTGTCATTCTCTGGCATTAACAGAGTGGTACTTACTGACAGCCCAGGACTAGAAAAGGACAAAGTCCTCTGAAGCCTAGGCTGAGATAGAATAGAGAGAAAAATAACATCTTCCCAGATTCTGGAGCAGGGAGGCTTTTTTAAAGCGAGTGGAAGAGGAGGGTTGTAGCCATAGGGCAGCCCACACATGTGCCTGAGTAGCTGGACTGATTTTTTTTTTCCTGCAGGGTTTGCACGTGCTTTTGCCCTGGAGTGCCGCGTGCGTGCCTCACAGCAGAGGGCACTGCTGTATTCTCCAAGCCAGCCAGCTGAAGCCTGCAGCCTCCGTTCCTAGCGCCTGCCTGTCTGTCTAGAGGGAAGCTACCTCCCTGGCCTTCTCCCTATGTCCTTGAGCTCAAAGCTCAGAAGGGCTTGGGGGAATATGGAGAGAGAAGCTGCTGCTACGTTAGGTGGAGATGACTGAGGGAAGGATACTGTTCCTCCGTCCCACCCACACATGTACCCCCAACCTCCTGGTCCCCCTCTACTCAGGAATGCCTAGTACCCTGAGGAGGAAACTGCTTGAAGCATCTCCTCTTCCAGGTGTGAGGAGGGGTCCCTGACTCACTGCCTACCCTAATAGATCATTTTCTGATAATTTTCCCCCCAAAAGTAGAACCAAGCCCCAACCTGAGAAGAGACTGATGTGCCTGTGTCCACGTCAGTAATCTTAATTAAGTGGACATTCTGAGTTGCAAAACAAACTAGGCTTAGTTAGTTATCTACTTTGTGAAAAATTGTATTTGCCCAAAAGGCAACATTTTCCCATATGATTTCTTGTAATATCCTCCACTGTATAGGGACCATGTGATTTAATTCATAAAATTTTCAAGAATAATAACAGTAGGCCGGGCGCGGTGGCTCACGCCTGTAATCCTAGCACTCTGGGAGGCCGAGGCAGGTGGATCGCTCAAGGTCAGGAGTTCGAGACCAGCCTGAGCAAGAGTGAGACCCTGTCTCTACTAAAAAAAAAAAATAGAAAGAAATTATCTGGCCAACTAAAATATATATATAAAAAATTAGCCGGGCATGGTGGCACATGCCTGTAGTCCCAGCTACTCGGGAGGCTGAGGCAGTAGGATTGCTTAAGCCCAGGAGTTTGAGGTTGCTGTGAGCTAGGCTGACGCCACGGCACTCACTCTAGCCCGGGCAACAAAGCGAGACTCTGTCTCAAAAACAAAAAAATAAAAAAAAAAAAAAGAATAATAACAGTAGCTAACACTTTTCAGGTGCTTAATGCATACAAGATTTTCCTAAACTCATCTATGTAAACTAATTTAATTTTTGCAACAACCCTGAGACAAGCACTCATTATTATGTGCATTTCTTTATGCAGATAAATAAATTAAGGAACAGAGGGATTAAGTAACTTGTTTAAGATCACACAGCTAATAAATGGTGGAACTGGGATTTGAACCAAGACAGTATGGGTCCAGACTCTCTTTATGGATTTTGCTATCACCAAATCTTCATCAACGGACAGTGTGCCTCTCTAGGATTGGCACTGTATTGGGTATTAAATCTGTAAGAGCCTCGATTGCAGGTTCTTGAGAATTTGGGGCCTTGAGGGTTGCTTGGGCTTGGGAGATGAGGCTACAGGCAGACACTAAGACCCCAGCCCAGAGTCCTCACCGTGAGGCTGGGTAGGGGGTTCACGCTGCACTGGTGCCCTTGCACTGACTGGTATTTGTCCATCATGAAACCAAGTGATAACAAACGGGAATCCTTTGATCTAAGAACTGCTTCTGGTTGTCAATCTCAGCCCAGGACCTGGCTGACCTCCGCCGTAAAGAAGGGAGGAGTATTTCCCTTTCCTTATCAGGAGTATAAAGTGGGAGGCATGGGGGGATTCTCTCCCATTCAGTTTGGGCGTATGTTCAGGAAACACCAATTCCTTTAGACATATACTTCTGGAGTTATTAATTCTAAGTACAACAGGTATTCCGATATGACACAATTCCTGCCTTCAAGAAACTGACAGCAGCCAGGCGTGGTGGTGCATGTTGGTCGTCGCAGCTACTCAGAAGGCTGAGGTGGGAGGATCCCTTGAGCTTAGGAGTTCGAGGCTATAGTGAGCTATGATCACATCGCTGTACTCCAGCATGGGCAACAGAGCAAGACTCTGTTTCTAAAGAAAAAAAAAAAAAGAAAAGAAAAGAAACTGATAGGGCAGAAAATGGTTCTCTCTGTTCCCATCCCTACAAGCACTCTGGCCTCCTAGTATATCCAGCAAAAGGAAGAAATACTCAGCTTCCAGTCCCAAATCAGCAGGTCGGTGGTGGGGGCTGGCCAAGTTCACAGAATAACACCTGTAGGCCACCGGGGGTAATATTATTCAGTGCTTGCTATGTGCCAGGCATAACGTTAAACCTTTTACCCCATGTATCCTGCTTTATTCTCACAACTGTTATATGAAGTAGATACTATTATCCTTAATTTTACAGATGAAGAAATGGAAGCACAGAAAAATTAAGTGACTTGCCCAAGGTCACCCAGCAAATGTTGGAAATGGCATTTGAACCCAAGCAGTCTGTAAAGCTTGTGGTCTTAACTATTCATTATACTGCTAACATCTAGATTAGGAGAGCAGCAGGAGTTAAAGCTCAACAGGGGGAGAGGACTTGAGAGAAGGCAGATTCCATATAGCCTGACCATAAGAGGAAAAACCAAGATTACAAATGGAAGTGGAGTAAGGTACAGAGACTTTGGACCTTTGTGCCCCAATTAGTGGATTGTAAGGTCCCCCACAAGGTGGAGTTTGTGTCTTAATCATTTTGCACCTAGCACAAAGCTGGGCCTATTATCAGTCTCAAAAGACATTATTGAATTGAATGATGGCTGAATAACATCATCTCTGTAGAAAGGACTGGCTCATTTGTCATTATCCACAAGGTTCCCAACGGCAATGCTGCTTATCTAGCAGGTGTTGGCAGTCTCAGAGAACATGGTTGGTGGGGAGAGGGTGTGCTAGAGGGCTGTCAATATTAGTCTTGGAGTCATATTTATTTGCAGAGGCTTCCTCAACCCTCCCCTAGCCTTGGTTACCAATTCTCATTAAAGGCCCAGTGATGTCAGGCTTTCCACCCCAGTACCCAGACAGAAATATACTCCAGGCACTTCGTTTTTCTCTCACAAAAAGGCTGGCCTCTTACAGGTGGAATTGGGCATTGCTCCCAGCCCAGCAGCTTGAGCCTGTTCTTACATTCTTGGTCCATTCCACGGGGATAGCACTGCACAGACACTTTGAATAAGCGCTCTGAGCAAATGCCCTTTCCCAACACCCCTTTTACTCCAGACTTGATCTATCTTGGTTGCTGGAAGAGGGAGAGGGCAGAGGTGATACCTTTTGACCACCCCACATCTCTTTTGCTTTCTTTTTCTTTTCTTTCTTTCTTTCTTTCTTTTTTTTTTTTTTTTGAGATAGGATCTCTCTGTGTGGCCCACGCTGGAGTGCAGTGGCTGTTCACAGGTGCCATCATTGCTCACTGCAGCCTTGAACTCCTGGGCTCAAGGGATCCTCCTGCCTCAGCCTCCCAAGTAGCTCAGACTACAGGCACATGTCACCTTGCTCAACTGCACCTCATATCTTTATTGGTCTGTGGGTCTCAGCCCTTTGCACCTAAAATTGTTACATTTTGCTTTATAAATTCCTTTTTGAAACTGTAGCCAGAGTGGGGCCCTCAGTTTCCCAGCTACAGGTTTCCTGGCCTTAATGGACGGGAGGGCTTGGTAGGGTGGAGTTGGGGGAAAACAGGCCCTGTACAAACGCTGAGTAGCCAGATGTTCACTTTCACAGCTCTCCTGTAAACCCAGCAGGGCAGATATAGATTAGAACAAAGCACAAACTCCATTTAAAGTGCATTACAGCTCAGGAACCGGCTCCCCCTGGGCAGGAGAAGGGAGGGAAGGGCACAGAGGCCACATCATTCTCCTGCCTTATCTAGGGCCACATGTCTCTCTCCGAGCTTTGTGAAGGGTGATTTACACCCCAGCTGGAATGACTCTCTTTCTGGGCTGATTACATCGGCAAATGCCCCCCAGAGGCCACAGCAGGATGGCCATATTCAGAAGCAGCAGCCAATAAATCTCAGAGGCTTATACTGCGCTTCTCATTCCCCTCCCTCCTGGCCCTCTGCCAGGCTGGGGCAGCAAGGAGGGGCCTGCCTTGGGGTCAGGGGCTGAACCCCTCCCCCCCACCTCTCATCGCCCTCTTCTCTTTCTCTCCTTCTACGTACTGCTCAATTTTCTTTCTCCCAGGTCATTCTGCCTCTGTCTGTACCCTGGGATCTGGTGGGAATCTGGTGGGAATCAGACCTAGGCCTCATTGATTCCCTTCTCCTTATGGGTAGACATCCTGGGTTCCGGGCACAGCTGTGGCTTCTACCTGTGTTCCATCCCGACAGAGCAGGTTGCTCTCTGAGATGCTTTCACCATCTGAAGATGATGGGGCTCCTCAGTGGTCTCTCCAGCCACCTTCCTCAGTGATCTCTGGTCCAGGGAAATCTCTGCTGTTTAATCTGAGGGAAATTTAATCTTTCCATCCTCCCTCAAGACACCAAAGGGGCTGAATTTCGAGTCTCATCTGGTAAACTGGTAAAGCGCCTGGGATCTGGCCCCAGGTCTGCTCCCCTAGCAAGTCATTTCATTTGTCTGCGACCCATGTTTGCAGAGTCTTGAGGTTAATAGCCACCACCTCCTCTCACCCTTGAAGACGCTTAGGAAAGGAAAATGGGATCACAGGTGTGCAACTTCTAAGAGAAAAACGTACTAGAAATGCAAGTGCCTGTGTGCTGATTTGCTCAAGTTTTGTTACACAATTTCATTTGTGGTGATCGCTGTCGTTCTTTGGTGTGTGTTTTGGGGAAGGGGGGTTCCGGAAAGTGAGAAGAGGTGGGGCTTTTTTGTTTTGTTTGTTTTGAGAACTGTCTGGGGCCCCGGGACGGCGAGGCTGCGGCGGCAGCTCCCGCAGCGTCTGGCCGAGCGGGCTGGCGGCAGACGGCAGGTGGGCAGGCCCGGGAAGGGCCCCCTGTCCGCACCGCAGCCCGGCGGCTCCCGGCCGCGTGCCCCGCCTCGCCCTCTCGGTCCGCGGGAGGCGGCGCGGTGCGGACGCGCGCTCCGGAGCGGGAGGGCGGCGCCCGAGACCCCGGAGGGAGAGTGCGGGCGTCCGCGAGGAGGGCGGGGGCGGCGGTGGGAGGCGCCGGCCGCGGGGGCCCGGCTCGCAGAGCTGCGGCGCGAGGAGCCAGGGGAGCCCGGCGCCCCGGCATGGAGCGCCCCCCGAGCCCGCGCCCGCCGCCGCCCGCGCTCCTGCTGCCGCTGCTGCTGCTGCTGCCGCCGCCGCCGCTCGGAGCCGGTGAGTCGTCCGCGCGAACGCGGGGCAGTGGCGGGAGGTGGCGGTGAGCGTGCAGGTGGGGCCCCGGTCCCCGCTGCCCAGAGAGGGCACAGCCGCCGCCTGGTCCCGGGCGCGCGTCCATCCGAGCCCGGCGAACTGGAGGAGGAAGCCAGCGTGCCCGCAAGGGGGTAGGTGCCGTGCCTCCTACGGTGCCCGAACTGCTGTAGATCGAGTGCCAGCAATGGCCTGGCCACCCAGGCACCTCCTCGCTGCCAGTTCCCCCTTTGCCCTCTTTTGAGGTAGGTCCACAGTCACAGAACAACCCACAGCCAGACCACGGCGAGGACAGCATTTCTGGGAGCCGGGGAGAAATCTGGTCGGAAACAGGCATCGATTTGCTCCACGCGGGCTTTAACTATTCCGTCCACTCTAAGGACCGAGGAACCAGAAACTAGGTTCAGATAAAGAAAGAGAAGTTTGCTAGAACTGGCGTCACAAATTAGGCTTATGCACTACTTCCCAGAACTTGCTATTTGGTTGTATCGTTGAGAATATAACCACCAACCTACAGACCCCCCCTCCTTGGGATATACTTAATTATTATTTTAATTAGTGCAGAAAACTCACTATTGGGCAGGATGGCCTTCCCTCTGCAAGCCACCTAGGAAACACAGACCCTGTCTTTAAAATAAAAAACAAAAAAATCTGCATTTTAATAAGTAATCTAGTTGATTATGGTATGATTGGAAGAGTACTCTGTGATTGTAGGTAGAGGGAAGGGGCCCAGAAAAGTTATAGGTGGCTCACATAATATCCTGGTTCCTTATTTGTTTATTCCTTAAACAATAGGAGCTCACAATGAACAAGCACCGTTCTAGGCACTGGAAAGAGAATAGTGCAAGATAGACATGAAAGTCTAAAAGGGGAAGATATGTAAACAATAAAAAATCAAGTAAAAATATTAAATGGTTATAAGTACTATGCAGAGAATTGGAGTAATGTGTTACAGTGACTGAGTTGGTTGGGTAAGTCCTTTCTGAGACTTTAAGCTGCAGTCTGAACTACCAGGAGGTGCCAGCCATGTGGAAAGCAGGGGAAGAGCATTCCAAGCAGAAAGAAAGGTCAGGGCAAATCTCGAAGGTGGAGATGAGCTTGTCTTGTTCAGTGGCAGCCAGAAAGAACGCCAGTGTGGCTGGAGGGAAGTGAGGGAGGAAGAAATGGTTGGAGATAAGGTTAGGGAGGTGGGAAGGGACAGGTCTTATAAGGCTTTGTAAGCCAGGGTATATAAAGTAGATTTTAACCAAAGTGCGGTGGAAGCCATTGGAGGGATTTAAGCAAAAAAACCGATATGATCTGATTTACAGTTTTAAAAAAATAAGTTCATATAATGCCAGTCAGCAGTAGAAATATATTTACACAATGGAATGCTATACAACAATGAAAATAAGCTATATATATATATAGAACTACACTTAACAGTAGGGGTGAATTTCACAAACAAAATTGACTAAAAAGCCAAGACACAAAAGGCACATATTGTAGGATTAAAAAAACAGGCAAAACTAATCTCTAATGTTAGAAATCAAGGCCGGGCGCGGTGGCTCACGCCTGTAATCCTAGCACTCTGGGAGGCCGAGGTGGGCGGATCGTTTGAGCTCAGGAGTTCGAGACCAGCCTGAGCAAGAGCAAGACCCCATGTCTACTAAAAATAGAAAGAAATTATATGGACAGCTAAAAATATATATAGAAAAAATTAGCCGGGCATGGTGGTGCATGCCTGTAGTCCCAGCTACTCGGGAGGCTGAGACAGGAGGATCCCTTGAGCTCAGGAGTTTGAGGTTGCTGTGAGCTAGGCTGACGCCACGGCACTCACTCTAGCCTGGGCAATAGAGTGAGACTCTGTCTCAAAAAAAAAAAAAAAAAAAGAAATCAAGATACTGGTTTCCTTGGGAAGACAGTGACTGGGAGAGACCTTCTGGGCTACTGGTAATGTTCTGTTCCTTTTTCTGGATTTGGTTTACCCAGGTGTATTCAATTTGTGAAATTCATTTTTGATTCATGCACTTTTCTGTATACTTCAATAAAAAGTTTATTGCCAAGGAAGATGAACAAATGGCTAACAAGCACATTAAAAATATTCTCAACATCCTTAGTCATTAGGGAAATGCAAATGAAAACCACAATGAGATACCACCTTATACTCACAAGGATGGTTATAATTTTTAAAAAATGAAAAATTACAAGAATTGGCAAGTATGTGGAGAAACTGGAATCCTTGTACATTGCTGGTGGGAATGTAAAATGGTGCAGCTGCTGCAGAAAACAATTTGTCCGTTCCTCAAAAAGTTAAGCATAGAATTGCCATATTACCCGGCAATTCCACTCCTAGGTATATACCCCAAAGAATCAAAAACAGGTGTTCAAACAAATACTTGTGCATGAATGTTCATGGAAGCGCTATTGACAATAACCAAAAGGTGGAAACAACTCAAATGTCCATTAACCACTGAATGGACAAAAAAAAAAAAAGAAGCATATTCATACAATGATATATTATTCATCCATAAAAAAGAATGAAATACTGATACATGCTACACTGTGGATGAACCTCAAAAACAGTCTGTGAAGTGAAAGAAGCCAGATACAAACGGATCATATATTGTACGATTCCATTTCTATGAAGTATCTAGAATAGGTAAATGCATAGGCAGAAAGCAGGTTGCCGTTGCCAGAGGCTGAGGGGAAGAGAGGGTGGGAAGCGACTTTAATGGGCATAGGTTTCCTTTAGAAGTGATGAAAATGTACTGGAATTAGTCAGAAGTGATAGTTGCACAACATTGTGAATGTTCTAAATGCTACTTAATTATACACTTTAAGAAGGTTAATTTTACATTGTGGGCATAAAAAAATTAATAAAAAAGTTTTTCAACGGAAAAGAAAAGTTCATTATAAAAGGAATCTGGATGGTATGGGAGGATGGGTTTAGAAGACGGAGTCAGGGAGACAGGAGGCTTGGCAGTAGTTCACATAAGAATTGGTGGTGGCTTGAGCCAAGGAGTTCATGGCAGACATGGAGAAAAGTGGACAGATTCCAGACAATGTTGAGGAGTTGACAGGACCTGTTGGATTAAACACATAATATGAAATAAAGAGAAGAATTAAGAATGACTCCTAGATTTTTTGCTTTGAACGATGTTGTTCTATTCCCCCATGTTGGAGATCCTAAATCCTAGGATGCAGGGCTTCCTCCGGGGCTGAGCTGTATCCAACTTACGTATTTCTGAGTGAGAGACAGAATCAGATAGCCCTTTCTTCCCTTCTGGCAATAGCTCACCACCCCAACCCCAACCAGTTCCCACTTAAGGTATTTTAAAATGATTTTTAATGGAAGACTCAAAGTTGTTACTAATTCTCATTTAGCATTCCCTTGCCCATTCTCAACTCCCTGGCTATCATGCTGCCCCTGCCTGTGGCATGGCTCCGCTGTGCCTAGTAGTGTCATCAGGCTCAGCTTCAAACAGCTGTCCTCCTCTCCCTCCCTGGGGGCTGAGCAGCCTTCTTCAAAGCCCCATTTCTTCTTGGGCTTTATCTGTTCTGTCCAGATTGTGACAGCTATAGATTGTCCAGTCCTGCTGGGATTCTTTGTCTCCATACTTACTCCTAAAGGCCTTTTATGCTTCCCTAAGACTTTCTCAAGGTTTCATGAGGAACACCCGCCACCCTACTTTATGACTTGTTAGTCCCAGACAGTCACTCTGACCTTACGTGAGCCTCACCTGATCTCTCCCCCTACAGGCGAACCCCTTCCCACAGAGGGGCGGCTCATGAACAGCTGTATCCAGGCCAGGAGGACGTGCCAGGCTGATCCCACTTGCAAGGCTGCCTACCACCACCTGGATGCCTGCACCTCTAGCATAGGCACCCCATTGCCCTCGGAGGAGCCTTCCGTCCCTGCGAACTGCCTAGAGGCAGCACAACAACTCAGGAACAGCTCTCTGAAAGGCTGTACATGCCACCGTCGCATGAAGAACCAGGCTACGTGCCTGGATATCTACTGGACCATTCACCGTGCACGCAGCCTTGGTGAGGCCCCCATGCTAGAGTGAGCTAAGCCGGGGAAGATGGCTCCGGGGGGTTGTTTTGTGATCCTGCGGGATATGGGCCACATGGGAGATTCTGATGGGATGATAATGAAGCTCTGCACTTGACATCAGTGAGAGCTCCGGGAACAGAAGGGTATGGGGAAGAGGTGGGGAAAAGAGTCTTAACCCATAAACAGGCTCCAAAGACCTTATAATCCACAAGTTCAGAGAGACTGGGAGGTAGCATCTTGGTCCAGCCTTTAACAGAAAGGACACTCGTTAACCAGACAGGAGACAGGAGGGAGAGAAGGCACAGAAAGAGCCAGAGAGAGGAGCTGCGCTTGCCTCTTTCATAGACCCCTCTTGTTAGTAGTCAGCTCTGCCTGGACTGTGTTGTGGGAACGAAACAGGACTTGCCACGAAACGGTTCAGTTCTTTCTCATGTCCTGTACTGGCTGTTTCATGTGTCGTCTTCATTCTGGGACCCAGTAGCCTCTATCTGTGGTGTTCCCTTCTCATGCCAGAAGGAAATGAGCATTGGCAGAACCATGTGATATTTTTAAAAGCTTCTGTTCAGATTGTACATACACTGTTGCTTACATTCCACTGACAGAGCAAGTCACGTGGCCAAGCCTGACAACACTGGAGTGGGGAAGTATGTTCTCCTGCAGGGAGATATCTAAAATCACATGGCAGTAAGTGAGGATATACAATCTTATGGGAAGGGCAAAGAAGCATTGGAAATAATAATACAATCTACCATAGTTTGCCACTTGGTCAAAATATTCATTTTCTTCTCTTCCACAAATAAAATATACCCACCCACTTCCTTGGAAGGAAGATTCCCTAAAAGTTCTATCCAAACATGACATCAGGTTTCAAGTCTAGGATGTCATGATAGTATCTGTATTGGGTCTGCATGTGGCTCCTCTTGATCTAGAAACCTGTGAACTAAAAAGACAAGTCAGCTGTCTACTGTACATACTCAGCGTACAATAATGGAACAGGGTTAGGACAACCACAACAAACACACTCAGAAAGGGGAGGAATGGGAGGCACACAGCAGACATTGATTCATAGCAATCTGGAAATCCCGCTAGACAAATGCTGCGAATCCTGGGAATAGGGATTGTTCTTTAGTAAGGCCCTGTTTTGCGCTATGGAAGGAGTTGCCCTGTCTCCTGTCTGCCAGGGCTCTTGGCCCAGCCCTCTGGGAGGTCCTTCCTTTTCCATATTCTCTTTGGCTACATTTGAAAAGGGTACTGGGGACCACAACCTCCCTGAGAACTGAGCAGTATTCTCAGCCTGCTTCTTGCCTGATGAATGTTGGAGCATTTTAAGTCTCAAATAGTCACGGTCTCTTTTAATCCATGCTGGTAGCTCTTAGCAGTACTACACACTCAACACATAATTGCTTCTTACATCTTTAATTTCTATCATCTCATGTGCCAGTAGCCGTTCCCAACTCAAGACATGCATCTCTTTCTAGACCTAATTAGAAGTACCTTGCCCTTATCAGGCTTCTGTGGAAGAGCCACTACTTTAGCCTTTTTTCCCTGAGTACATCTGAGCAACTGGCAGGATTTATTGGGTACCTTCTTAATCAATTGAGATTTCCACAAATGGTATGATAGCCACATACTTGATTTGGTCTTTTCCCTAAGGCTGAATTGTAATCAAACATATCACTTAAAGCATTGTTTATCTTTTACTTTTGAACATGAGAAACAGTTGCATTTCTTAATCCTGCAAGTCCTGAAGTTTCTGGATTCTCTTTTTCGTTTCCTCCCTACTTGTGATCTGGCCAGTTCTTTTCTGAGCTTATGTCTTTCTTGTAATACCTTGCCGAATGCAG
The DNA here is from genome assembly GCF_041146395.1 of Eulemur rufifrons. Taxonomy (NCBI): domain Eukaryota; kingdom Metazoa; phylum Chordata; class Mammalia; order Primates; family Lemuridae; genus Eulemur; species Eulemur rufifrons. The sequence continues at coordinate 5,345,762 of NC_090992.1, read as the reverse complement.
CCAATAGCAATCAAAACGTGCTATTACATAGTAACCTTCCTCTCAGTTTCTTTCCCTTGCAGCACAAGCTCATTCAGCATATCATGTTCCTTCTAAGTTATCATGGCAACAATTTTACCAAGTGCTTTGCTACAGCATAATAAGGACTGCCATCTTTCCAGCCCCCAGTAACGGCTTCTTCACCACCCCCTGCCCAGTCCCCAAGCCAATGCCACACATATTTTTTGTTACTATAACACTCCACTTCTAGGTACCAGTTGTATTTTTAGTAAGAGTTTGCTAGGTTATGCTGCAGTAACAACCAGCCAACCCCCAAATCTCTGGCTTTCAACAACAAAAATGTATTTTTTGCTCGTTACACACGTGCTGTGGGCTTCCGTGAGTTGGCTCTGTTTCTCTTCTACCTGTCTTCTTCATCTGAGGATCCAGGCTGGTGGAGGGAAAAGAGTAACAGCAGAACGATGTAAGGGTTCTTAAAGCATCTGTTCAGATGTGATTTACATCACTCCAGCTCACAAGCCACAGGCCAGAGCATGTCATATGGCCAACCTGCCATCAGCAGGGTGGGGAATTATACGTCTCTCACAGAGGACATGAAAGTTACACGGCAACAGGTGGGGATATAAAATCCTCACATGGGGTGGGTAGCAAATAATTGGAAACAATAATACAGCTCACCCCACACTTCTTGTTCCCTGCTTTCTACTCCTTATCTGAATCACTTTTCTTTCAGAACTTCCCCTGAGATGAGACCTCTTCGAATCCTCTCGCCTCCCCGCTTTGACCTTGGGAACTCCCAGGTCTTCCCAAGAGTCCAGCCCATCCTCTCGTTTGCCTGACGGTATCCATATCCCTCCTCTCCCAGAGACGCACTCACAAGGGCTTATTGGGAGACATCCCTGAAAGTTTACCTCCCTCACCTCTCTTCCAACAAGATTAACCAACACTTACTGAGCACCTACTTCTCATACGAACTATGCAGCGATTTTATAAGACCTAGCAAGTCTCTTTAAGGAGTGCACAGCCCCATGGGGGTGACCGAAAGAGATGTGTTTGCTTCAAGATCATTTGTCTCTTTTTCTTCTGTTTCTCTCAGTCAGGTTCAGTTCAGTACCTGGGCTCGCTCCCATTTTCCCAGTATGCCATGCATCTCCATAGCCAAGCGGTCAGGCCTGGAACAGAGAGTCTACCACTGTCCCTTCCCTAATAGCAAGAGAAAACAAATCAGGGTCCCCTTGCCTGATTTTGTACCCACAGGAAAATATGTCCGGTAGTTAGGAGCAGACTCTGGAATCAGATAGGCCAGATTTCAAATCCCAGCTCCACTTCTTAGCTTATGTGAGCCTGAGCCAGTTACTTAACCTCTGTCATCCTCAGTTTCTTCTTACCTGCCCCAGAGTTTTTAGGAGGATGGAATGAGATGGTATATACATCTCACTTACACCGTGGTGCCCAGCACACAGTGTGCTCAACAAATGGTAGCTTTTAGCATTCTTATCGGTTTATCTGTGCAGCCCAATCTACACCTTTATGGCCCTGCGTTTTTCTCATCTCTGCGCAGCTGGCAGCTAGTCCGGTAGAGGCTGTGCCTCTTCCTTTCTCCAACTTCAGCCCCTCCCGCTCCCACCCCACCCTGGCCCTCAGCATTCTGGTGCTTCCCACCTTGTCTCTAGGTGACTACGAGCTGGATGTCTCCCCCTATGAAGACGCAGTGACCAGCAAACCCTGGAAAATCAATCTCAACGAACTGAACATGCTCAAACCAGGTGTGGAGGGCAAGCCCAGGCTGGGGAGTGGGGGGCTGGGCCTGGACCCCAAGAGAAAGGTGGCTGGGGGGAGCACAAGCTGGGAGGCTTATAGGGGGAGAGTTTCTAGCCCACCGGGTGATAAAGACTGTCAGGGTGGAAGTCTGAGCTGTGGTACGTGGTCTGGTCTCCCAGGAGTCATCTGAAAACAACAGTTATTAGGGAGGCATTCGAAGAGAGCCCATTAGGGCTCCCTGGTTCCAAAAGGCGGGTCCCCGCAAAGGCTTACGGTGGGAGTGGCAGCAGTCTCAGGAAAAAAATGTGCTGAAATGGAGTATTTACCCACATTCGAGGCAGCTAGGAAAGTAGCTTTTTTGTCCCTGAAGACTCAGAAATTGCTTGTTTTTAACCATTCTAATGGGATGGGCGAGGTGTTGGGCAGGAGAAATAGTGAGAGAGAGTCTGACTCCACACAGGGGTGATTCGGGGTGGGGAGCGTCAGTCTGGCAAGGACTGCGATGCATGTTTTTCAGGAGAGCGAGGGTGTGAGTTAATTGAGAAGGAACACACACACATGCACTCTCTTTTTGAGAGAGATATGAGCTTTGCTGTGTAGTCAGTTCTATATATTAGAATTAGTATTTTGAGAAAAAGGCAGAGATTTATAGACAAACTCCTAGTTACAAGGAATCAGTGAATAACCTGTTCCAGTTGATTTCCTGGTTGCTGGTATATTCTATTAGAAATATCACCATAAAAAAAAAGAAACATCACCATAATTTCCTAAGACTCAGAGTATGAAGAACAGAGTGTACATGAATCAGAAAATGAAGGATGGGCAGGCGACATTAAAACTGAACAGAATACACAGGTGCCAACCAAACCAAAACCAAACCAGAAACCTAACTAGAATTCGGTTGCGTCTGTTTGGGACATTCAGAAAGTGCTTTAGAATGTTGTGGGGCCTCTAGGTTGTGATGTCCACCACCAGATCTCACTGCATGGCGGTGAGGAAAGGGTTATGGTTATCTGAGCTTTCTGGGTGCTTGAGTTCTAGATAAATGGTTGTTAGATGTATATAGACGGTGACGATGGTTATTCTTATTGTACTTGGTGAAGATACGGAGTTCCTAGGATGGGGGAGGCTTTGGAATACAGATACAGTCTCTGGGCGGAGGGAAAGCCCTGGATTAGGAGTGGCTTTATTCAGGACAGTCCTCCTTTTTCTGCTACCCTTACTACCTTTCTTGTCACATCAGGGGTTTTCCGGGGTTCCTAGGGAGCCTGGGCTGCAGGCGTGCAGAGGATGCGGCCTGGTGACTTGGTGCCCTTTGCCCCGCAGACTGGGACCTCTGCCTCAAGTTCGCTATGCTGTGTACTCTCAATGACAAGTGTGACCGGCTGCGCAAGGCCTACGGGGAGGCGTGCTCTGGGCCCCGCTGCCAGCGCCAAGTCTGCCTTGGGCAGCTGCTCACCTTCTTCGAGAGGGCGGCGGAGTCGCACGCGCAGGGAATGCTGCTGTGCCCGTGCGCGCCCACCGACCGCCGCTGCGGGGAGCGCCGGCGCAACACCATCGCCCCCCGCTGCGCGCTGCCGCCCGCCGCCCCCAGCTGCCTGGAGCTGCAGCGCCTCTGCCTCTCCGACCCGCTGTGCAGGTGCGGGGTGCGGGGTGCGGGCCCCCGGTGGGGGGGGGGGCAGGGGCGTGGCACACGCCACTCCTTCCTGGCCACCTTCCTGTGCCGGGCTGGGTCGGACCCCACAGGGAACTGTGGACCGACACACTGGCTGCTTTGCCAAGTAGCCACCTTGGATATTTTATGAAACTTTTCTCAAAAAAAAAATATTTGGATTTTTTTTCTTTGTGTGAAAACCTCAGAAAATATTCAAAATGCATTTTTAACATAGCTCAAAATTCCATCACTTGAAGATAACGTACCCTACTTTGGGGAGCATTTCCTTCCAGTTATTTTTCTATAACAAGTAGACATTCTGGGAATATATTTGTGTCTTGCATGTTTTCACTTATGGTACACATCTCACAAGCATTTTTCTGTAGAGGCAGTAAGGAGTAGTGGTAAGACAGGCTATGAAGTCAGACAGATGTGAGTTTAAATCCTCGTTCCCTATAATCTTCAGCACAACACTTAACTTAAAATTCCATCACTTAACCTAAGGTTCTGTTTAGTCCTCTGTAAAAACTGGGATAATAATGCAGACCTCATGGGATTCTGGTGAGAATTAAATGACATCATTTATGTGGAGTGCTGAGTTTACTGGTGCAGAGTAAGGGCTTCACAAATGGTAGTGCTTATTGTTTCATTTACTGTCCTTTAGCACTTGATTTTTATTTATTTATTTATTTATTTTTTGAGACAGAGTCTCGCTTTGTTGTCCAGGCTAGAGTGAGTGCCGTGGCATCAGTCTAGCTCACAGCAACCTCAAACTCCTGGACTTAAGCGATCCTACTGCCTCAGCCTCCCGAGTAGCTGGGACTACAGGCATGCACCACCATGCCCGGCTAATTTTTTGTATATATATATTTTAGTTGTCCATATAATTTCTTTCTATTTTTAGTAGAGACGGGATCTCACTCTTGCTCAGGCTGGTCTTGAACTCCTGACCTTGAGCGATCCACCCGCCTCGGCCTCCCAGAGTGCTAGGATTACAGGCGTGAGCCACCGCGCCCGGCCAATTTTTATTTTTTAAAAATTATTTATTTGTTTATTTATTTTTGAGACAGAGTCTGACTCCATCGCCCCAGGCTAGAGTGCAGTGGTGTGATCATACCTCACTGCAACCTCAAACTCCTGGGTTCAAGGGATACTCCTGCCTCAGCTTCCCGAGTAGCTGGGACTACAGGTGCATACCACCATGCCTGCCTAATTTATTTTCAGTAGAGACGGGATCTCACCCTCGCTAAGGCTGGTCTCAAACTCCTGAGCTCAAGTGACCCTCTGGCCTTGGCTAGGATTACAGGCATGAGCCACTGTGCCCTGCCCTAGAACTTGATTTTTAAAAGCCTGGATTGTATTATTCCATTTTATGGATGCCCCACGCTTTAACCATTCCTTTATTGTTGGATATTTAGTTGGGTTTTTTTTTGGTACTGCTATAAATCATGCTGCAATATTTTATTTTATTTATTTTATTTATTTATTTATGTTTTTTTGAGACAGTGTCGCTTTGTTGCCCTGGCTAGAGTGAGTGCCGTGGTGTCAGCCTAGCTCACAGCAACCTCAAACTCCTGGGCTTAAGCGATTCTACTGCCTCAGCCTCCCAAGTAGCTGGGACCAGGCATGCACCACCATGCCCGGCTAATTTTTTTTTTTTCTCTATATATTTTTAGTTGGCCAGATAATTTCTTTCTATTTTTAGTAGAGACGGGGTCTCGCTCTTGCTCAGGCTGGTCTCGAACAGCGATCCACCTGCCTCGGCCTCCCAGAGTGTTAGGATTACAGGCGTGAGCCACCGCCCCCGGCCAATCATGCTGCAATAAATGTCACTCTTGTTATTTAATCTTTGTGCACAAATATAATTATTACTTAGGATGTGTTGCTTCTAGTGCCATTATCAGATAACAGAACATGAAGATTTATAAGGTATTTGTTACATATTCTCCAGGAAATCTGAAATTCTGATCTGGCTTTCTCTGCTTTGTTGGGATAAAATATTTGCCAAATCGAAGTCATCATCCATTCAAGTGACATTTGCTGACAATAACCTTAGTTTGCAATTTGGTTCTACTCCTTAATTCTTTGTAACCTTGGGCAAGTTACTTAACCTGTCTGACTACCACTTTCCTCATCTATGAACTGTCACATAGTCAGGGCCCTCAATAATCGTAACACTGACATTTACTGAGTACTTACTATGGGCTGGATACTGTTTTAAGTACGAAACATGTATTAGCTCATCTAAACCTCACAAGAGCCCTATAAGGTAGATGCTGTTATTATTTTTTATCATCTTCAGTTTACAAATGAAGAAACCACAGCGGAGAGAGGTTAAATAACTTCCTCAAGGTCAACCAACTAGTCAGTCAGGTTTGTTAGGTTAGATTTGGTATGCAGGGGTTCTGGCCTAGAATCTATATTCTTCTTCTTTTTTTTTTTTTTTTCTTTTCCTTTCTTTCTTTCTTTCTTTCTTTCTTTTTTTTTTTTTTTTTGTAGATAGGGTCTCATGCTGTTGCTCAGGCTGGAGTGCTGGAGTGCAGTGGCACGATCATGGTTCACTGCCTCAAGCTCCTGGGCCCAAGCAGTACTCCCAACTCAGTCTCCCAAATAGCTGGGACTATAGTCGTGTGCCACCACACCCTTCTAACTTTTTTTACTTTTTTAGAGACGAGGTCTCCCTATGATGCCCAGGCTGGTCTTGAACTCCTGGCCTCAAGTGATCCTACCCCTTTGGCCTTCCAAAGTGCTAGGATTATGGCTGTGAGCCACCGCACCCAGCCCAATCTGTAGTCTTAACCACTCTGCTCTATTACCTGTGATTGTACTAGTAGTTATTACTATTACATAACAGGTCCTGGGCGAAGCGATTAAGATATTGTCTCTGACTTCAAGGAGTTCACAGTTGAGTGGGAGTAACAGAGAAGTAAACCTAACACAAGGCAAAATGTAATGAAAACTGTACAAATACATACAGAAAAACATTCCATCACCCAAAGAAAACTAGCTTTACTTTGCTATTGTAGAGTGAATGTTAATAACAATATCTAACATTTATTAAACACTTAATATATATTAGGCACTATGCTAAATGCTATACATGCATTCTTTTTTTAATTTAATTTTTAAAATTTATTTACTTTTTTAGAGACAGAGTCTCGCTGTGTTGCCCAGGCTGGTCTTAAATTCCTGGGCTCAAGTGATCCTCCCACCTCAGCCTCCCACGTAGCAGGAACTGTTAGGCACATGCCACCTAGCCTGGTTTATACATGCATTTTCTTATTTCATGTTCACAAAAATCCATGAGGTAGTGCTATTATCATCTCTATTTAACAGTTTAGGAAATGGGTTAAAGAAGCTGCCTGAGATTTCATAACTAGGGCTTGTGGAGCCCAAATGCAGAGTGCTATGCCCTGGGGCCTGGGGTGAGGGTGCATTTAACTGTGCTGGGCCAGCGTCACTGAGGAGGAGGCTGGGCCACGCTCTGAAGGCAGAGGAGGATTTGTCATGACATGGGCATGCCAGGCTAACAGGGCGGCCAGGGTGAAGACTGCAGGGATCCTCCATGAGAACTCTTGAAATTTCCCATCTTCCAGATCACGCCTGGTGGATTTCCAGACCCACTGCCATCCCAGGGACATCCTGGGGACTTGTGCAACCGAGCAGTCCAGATGTCTACGCGCATACCTGGGGCTGATTGGTGAGGCTCAGGGCGTGTGTGGAGCCCCAGGGTGGCCAGACCTGAGGGGGAGAATGCTCTGGAGCCTGCACCCAGATGGTGGGCTTCGGAGCTGGGGGCGGGGGGAGGATGGGAGCTGAAGTCAGGGTTGGTCTAGGCCCTGACAATCCCTTCCACTCTTCACCCCACAGGAACTGTCATGACCCCCAACTTTGTCAGCAGCGCCAACGCCAGTGTTGCTCTCAGCTGCACCTGCCACGGCAGCGGCAACCGGCAGGAGGAGTGCGAACAGCTGGAAGGCTTCTTCTCTCGCAACCCCTGCCTCGGTGAGTGCACTCCGCGTGCCGGGGGCTGGCCCAGCTGGATCCAGGGGAAGGGAAGGAGTCAACTTAGTGGCCCAGGCTGGTTCTGTACCTCTCCTTCAGACAGAGCAGCTCTCTTCTCAGAACAGGCTTCCACCCCCCGAGCCCGGGCCTTTCTTCCTTGTCCCTGAGAAACCCCGTACGCTGCCTGTCTGGGCCCCAGGGACAGCTCCAGCTCAAGGAACAAGCAAGCAGAATGAGACAATATTCCATTTCCACCTCCTCCCCAGCTGCTCCCCGGTATCTAGGGTCCCTGTGGTGTTCCCTTCCTTCCTTGGGAACCTAAGAAATCCCCTGCCACCATGCCCTTCCAATGTGCCTTTTCTCCTGTCCTCAGCGGAGGCCATTGCAGCTAAGATGCATTTTCACAGCCAACTCTTCTCCCAGGACGGGGCAGACTCTACCTTTGCTGTGATGGAACGCCAGGTAGGGCCTCCTCTGTTACACCCTCATTCCTCTACTGGACCAGCTGGGGAAACCCAAACCGGGCAGACAAGGGCTTGGGTAGGAGGCTGCCCTCCTCCTTACCACGAATGCCATAGATCTCTAATGGACACCTCAGGGGAAGGGGGCTGTCTTGACCGAGCTTGAGGTAATGAAGCGGGTGAAGATGGTCCCCTGAGCTGACTCTTCCATTTCTTCCACAGAATACAAACCCTGCTCTGAGGTCACTGGCCTGGGTGCCCTCCCTTCTCTCCTGCACACTGACCTTGATTCTGCTCCTGAGCTTCTGGTAGCTGGACGTCCCGGCGGCGCTGTGCCCCTCCCCCACACCCAGCCGGACTTGCAACCTGTGAGGGGTGAGGAAAGGACAGCATCAGGGAGGAGGTGCGGTGCTCAGTGTGGTGACCCTGCCCCTGCCTAGCACATCTAGTTGGCTCCAGATGAGGTCACAGTAGAAGCCAGGGGTTGTTACCTCCAGAGCCTTATTGGCTGGGTTCTTGTTCCCCCCACCCCTACCTGCACTGCTGATTCATGCTGTTTCTCCTTAGGACTTGGTGACCACAATTTAGCCATACCTTCTGGTGGTGACCAGCTCTACCAGGCTCTCTCCTGATCCCTTCCTCCTGCCTACCAGGATCACCCAGAGTCTAGCAAATCAGTCATTCCCTTGCATTTGCCAGGCAGGCAGGGCTGGGTGTTCCGAGGTAGCCTAGAAAGATGTTCTCCACTGTGAGGAAGGCTGGAGCAAGACCCCCGCTCCCGGTCTCCTCTGAATGGGGGGTGGGAACCCGCTGCCTGCACTGCTCTGCCCCCAGAGCCTGCAGAATATTTGGGCATCGGGAGCTGGAACCTTTGGGCCTCGCTTTATTCCGCCTACTGTCCCAAAGTCCCCCTGGCCTCTTGGATCATGATTAAACACTTTTACTTAAGACTGTGCTCTTTTCCCATTTTCTCAAATTGTGAATTTATCCAAAACCAAAGGGTGTTACAGACAAAAGAGCACAGGCCAGGTGATGAAGAGACACGGCAACCCTACCACCAACTGCTGTGTGACTTTAGGCAAGTCTTACAGTCCCTCTGTGTTCTAGACATGGAATGGGAAGGAAAAACTAGTTTATGTGAGGCTGTGGGCCTGTGATCTGTCTCAGCTGCAGCTATTTCTGGGATACTGCCTGGGTTCTGCCATAGCAGCTGAGATGGGGCCCTTAGTCAACATCGCATTTACTGAGCACCTGCTCCAGATCGTAATGGGGGTCAGAGGGAAGCAGAGATTGGTTCTTGATCTCAGGTAATTTGTAATTCTATTGGGATGAGGAAACACCCATCTGTGCAAAGTATTATGGTTGGAAGAATATATTTATAGAGCTGTGGATATTTGTCTATTAATTCATTCACTCACTCTTTCAATAAGCATCTGATGAGTGCTGGCTCTGCAAGACACTGTGCTGGTGCAGGAGATTCCGAGGTAATAAGATGCAGAACCTATTTTCAAATCTTTGATGCATCAGAGCGGGGAAACAGACAAGAGAGTAAGAGCAATGCAGTGTGATAAGTGCTATATAATAATTATGATAGTAACCCTCATTATTGAGCCCCTGCTGTGTGCCAAGTACTACTGTGTGCTACGTGCATGTACATGCATTAATTCATTTAATCCTCCAGCAACACTTGACCTTGTCAGTCATAAGCTATGTGACCCTGGGCTTGACCTCTCTGGGCCTTACTAGCCATATCTGTAACATGGAAAAGCATGGAACCCACCTCACAAGGAATGAGATAATCCATGTAAAAGCATTGTGCCTGACACAGTAAGAACTCAAATAAGTTAACAATTGTAGTATATGGCTTTTATAAAGAATTTGGACAATACAGACAATTCTAAAGAAGAAAGCAAAAATTTTTAAATCCCACTCTCAAACTTCTTAACTGCTCCCTGCACATCTGTGACCTTGAGAATCTATGGATATGTATAATTTTACATAAGTGGGGTCACACACTGCATATCAAAGTATAAATCACAGATACCTCTCAGCCTCCATGAGTGGTTATCATTCTTTTTATCAGCTGCATGACATGGACTTGTATGAATGCATATTCATACATTCATAGTTTATTTAACCAGTTCTGTATTGATGGATATTTGGTTGTCTTCCCATTCTTCTCAAAGCCAAGTTTTAAGGGAGGTGACTGGGTAGAATATGCACAGAGCTGCCAGAGTGCTGGGTGGAATAGGCAAGCCTCTCTCTATCCATTCTTATGCCCCAACAGCCTGCCCGGCCCCAGGAAGTGCTCAGCCAGGCTGCCTCCCTGCAGACTCCACTGGGGCACTGGGTCGACCTTCATTCCTCCTTCTTCCCCTGCCAGGAAGATTTCTGAGCAGTCAAGGCCTTTCCATTTGTCTTGGCTCCATTAGCCTGGGGCTGGGGGTGTGAATGGTACAGTCATTCCTTGCTAAGTGCTTGAATTAGACTAATAGGTCATCTATGCTTTTCTCTGAAGAAGGTCCAAATTTCTGGTAAACAACCAGGCCACTCTCCCAGCCCAGGGCCCAGAGCCAAGACCCTGGGTGGGAGTGTATTGGCTAGACTAAAGCTTTTAATGGCATCGTGGCTGGCTGGGATGGTTAATGCCATTAGACTAGCTTCTGAGCAGCAAGGTGGGAAGGGCTTCTGGTGGCATTGGTAAATGGAGAGTGCTGAATTATAGGCTCTCCATGGTTGGGTGGAGAAGACTGTCTTTTAAACAACTATCTCCAAATTAACCTATTTTGATCATTCATTCAAACCTTTAACAAGCACTTGCCCTGTTCCAGGCTTTGAGTATTTTTAAGAGCCAAGATCTGTCTCTGCTTATTCATGATCCACCATTTTAATGAAGGGGCAGCCCAGGACTCTGACAACTGGATCCTAAGTTGAGCAGATGGGACTCTTCAGTTATCCTGGGTGATTATAACACCCAGGCTGTTTGAACCTGGGAAACACTGTTCAACTTTCTGAGCCACTGTTGCCTCATCCACAGTGGAGATGCCAACAGAATACCTAATTTAAAGTGTTGCAGTTTTTGTTTTGCTCTGTTTTTAATAAATACAGTATCAACAATTTAATTTCAGCCAAAAGACTAATTGGAAATATCAAATAATGTTTCTATCAATTCTAATAGTTTTGGTTAGCAATTTTTTGGCTTCCTATTTCTATAAAAGCTTATAGGCATGAAGTGTACATATACTTAATTTAGATAATAGTAAAAAGTGTATATATATATATTTAATTTTAGATAATGGTAAAAATACTTAAAACCAGCTCAGGGTTGTTTTGAGGACTAGAAATTATCATGATACTTAGCATGGTGCATGATACAGGATGAACACTCAATAAATGGCAGCTTTTATTACTATTACTTCTGAGAGGGGAACTGTAGGTACCATGTATTCTGCTTCCTGCCCCAGGACAGTGGTAGGTGAAGGTGCTGACTCCCCCTCCCCTGTGGGCTGGATTCTGGGGGAGGCTGCCCCTGGGAGACTTGCTATTCAAGGTCTGAACTTCAGGATGGAAGCCAGAGCTTAGGGTCTGTAGCACAGGCCCTAAGGGACCTTGGACAGGTCATGAAGACAGAGAAAGTTGGTATCTTATTCAAAGGTCTTTTGGCTGCAAGTAACAGAAACATTGGAAATACTTAGTAAAAAGGGAGTGTCGTGCAACCCAATCCCAGGGAGTTGAGCCAGGCCTTGGGGAAGCTAGGACTGGCAAGTCAGGAAACAGGTCTTGAGCCCCATCTCTGAAGGCCTGGGCATCTTGGACCACGTTCTATGTGCTCTGTGCAGACCAACTTCTCTGCATGACCTGCCAGGTGCAGTGACTGCAGCTGCCTGATCTCCCTCCCAATGAAAAATTCACAGAGAGAGGGAATCTGGTTGTCTGGGTTCAGGTTCTGGATGTGCTTTTCTGGGTGTAGGGTCCATCGCAGGCCTAGTGGGTAAAGGGAACATAAGGACACATACTACTAAAGTAATGACAGGATCCCAGACCCATTAGTGGAGGGCAGTCCTCACAGAAGGCAGAGTGGCTCAGCAGAACCCCCCAAAGCATAGACTTTTGTCAGAGAACTGAGGTAGATCTTAACAATCACCTGCGGTACAGCTTTGCTTCCTCTGTGGCTTCCTCCCAGACCTAGGAGTGTCTTCTCTGTGTTTCCTTCTTGGACGCCCTGAAGGGGTGGAGGCAGGAACACAGGCCAGGTGCTGTGAGAACTGCCCTGGGAGCTGGCCCAGGTTGTGTGGAGTGGAGGTTGTGTGGAGGCTGTGTGTGGTGCCAAAGGAGACTTTGCTACTGTGGTGCTTGCTAGATTTCTGGTCCTGGTGGTTGAGGAGTGAGGCCAAGTGAAGGGGATCAGATATGCTACCCCAAACACGCTGCTTTGGCATAAGGATCATTTTGAACTGAAGGCAACTGAGGATCAACAGAAGCAGGAAGAGATCTCTGCCCTCCCCTATCTGCCTGAAAGCAGGGCATGAATTTCCGTTTGAGGAAGGTGCCTCCCTGTACCAGAGTGAGAAAAGTGACTTTTATCGTCAGAAATGGGGAATTGACACCAAGATGAGTTTTCATAAACAGACCTGAATAAAACAGCACTTATCTTCCATTAGTTCCTCCCATATATTTCCTAGTCACTTCCCCACAATCTACTGTCCCTTGAAGCCCAGATCCTCTTTCTTTTGTTAAAAGGGTATATAAACTCCAGATACTAACTGCTTCTTTGAGTTTCACTTCTTTTCTGTGAACTCTTGTGCATATAAATATTAATAAAAATTGTGTGCCCTTTTTTCTGTTAATCTGTCTTTTGTTAGTTTAATATGAAGGCCTCCAGGTACTGAAAATAAGAGCTTTCCTCCCCAGCAGAAGCATGACCATTTCCTTGGCGGATAACCCTTCATCTTCCCCTCTTTATCCCATCTGATCAATAGTCATACGTTCTTGCCCTCATTCCTCTCTTGGGATCTCTGGTTCTTAGAAATTTCAGTCTCTGTTTAGTAGCTCTGCTTCTCTCTGGAGGAAGCCTTTTTATATCTAGAACCTGAGAAACTTGATTCAATAAATTTCCACCTTCAGATATTGAGCTGGTCAAGGACTTATCTGAGATACTGTGGGTGGGTGTGGAGGTGGAAGAGAGACAGAGACTAATAATCACTAACATGAAAGCTTAATGTATATAAGGCACCATGCTAATGGCTTAATGAGCATTATCTCATTTAATTTTCATAAGTATCCTATTTTGTTTTCCTTATTTTACAAGGAGGCTTAGTGAAGCCAAACAACTCATCCAAGATTATAGGGCTAAGAAGTGGCTGATCCAGGAATGAAACCTCAACCTCCCTGACTCCCACACACAGTCTCTGATCCATGAAGCATTTATCCAGTGTTGGGATGAGATGCCACATCCTAAATTACAACAGAGGCCAGCTTGAGGGGTGTAGCTCTTTTGGGCTGCAGGGATGGTTTCCTAGAAGAGAAGCTATTTGGGCTGGGCCTTGAAGAGTGAGTAGGAATTATTAGGCAGAAATGGGGGAGGAGTATCCCAGAGATCAGAATGATCAAACACAGAGACTGGAAGGGCAGGGAGTGTTGGGAGGACAACTAGTCTGCTGTGACTGGAGTTCTGTGAATGGAGATGCTCCCAGGTCTTCCTGTCACTCATCTTCCCACCCTACTTTCCCCAGGGAAGGGTATCCTTTGAGGACACACCCAAATACAGGGCCACTGGTATGCAAGCCAGGCCCTATGGAACAGACAGGAGTCCCAGGGAACTGGTATGCAGAATTCTGGCTTGGCATGCTTGGTATCTCTGGCCATGGGGTGCTCCATGGCCCCTCCAGCCCTTGGTGACATCCCAGGGCAGAGGTCAGTGTGTGTGGGTGAGAGGATGAAGCGAGCCTGTGTCTGGGCTGGGAACAGTGACAAACAGGATAGGACAGCCCATCCCCCACAGAAGGATGCCTACAAATAGCCCTTCCCTGGTACTGACCCCGCTACCAGTTGCTGTGGTCAGCTGGTGTTAGGGCATTTGTTGCAAGAGCCTGGTCTTCCCAGACTGCTTGGCTTTGGGTTTCTTCCTGCTGAGCCCCTGCTGTTGGCTGGGTGGGGCAGGCAGTAGGTTGGCACAGAGATGAAGACAGTTTTGTGGTGATGACAGACAAATAATAGTGAGAGACATTATCTGAGGACTTGGTAAGTATGAAACACTGCACTAAGAGCTTCACATGTGCAGCCTTTTAAAAGCTGAGCCTCCTCATAGTAGTGTCGCCACATGGAGCTATCAATCTGGCATCCACAATATTTGATAAAAATTCTAAATAATGATTGCACAATCTTTTGAAAAATATACACAGCAAAACTTAAAATCCTCTTTTCCCATCTGTCTCTCTGAATTGCATACAAAAAACAGCCCCCCATCCCAACCCTCTCTCCCCTCCAAGCTTCCCTAGAGGAGAGATTTAGGCCATGAATATATATAGTTAATATTTTTCCCTTGTCTGCCATGCATAATCCAGTTTAAACTTCCTCACAACCCTGTAAGGGCAGGCACTATTATTCCCAATTTGTAGATGGAGAAACAGATGTCTAGAGGTTAAATCTTGCCCAAGGTCACAAAGCTAATCAGTGGCAAGTGGATTTGCAGCAAGTTTGGAGCTTACTGTGAAACTGCAAATATGAAACTCCTGAGAGGGGGCAAGTAATTCAGCATGGGGAGGATCACTTAGGCTTCCTGGAGGAAGAAACATTGAGTAGAACATCCAGGGATAAAGAGAAGGTCAACAGGCAGAGACGGGCAATGTGTTCCTTAGAAAGGGAGGGAGGGAGGCCCAAGGGAGGAGCATATCAGATAGTGGATGTCAGGAGGGAGGTGATCTCACCCCTGCCCTCAACGGGGGTGAGCCTGGCACTTAGGAGACTTGCCTCATTTCCCAAGTTTGCCCCAGGCAAGTTCTGCCTGTGCCCTTTTAACAGCCTCCATCACAAAGCCTCCTTGTGGCTTCTGAAAGGGACATTCTGACTCAGGCTGGCTCCCCACCATAGGGGAAGAGGGGGAGGTCTGTGGTGAAGGAGCCCAGAAATGAA
Source organism: Eulemur rufifrons (assembly GCF_041146395.1). Taxonomy (NCBI): domain Eukaryota; kingdom Metazoa; phylum Chordata; class Mammalia; order Primates; family Lemuridae; genus Eulemur; species Eulemur rufifrons. The sequence continues at coordinate 5,330,750 of NC_090992.1, read as the reverse complement.
CTCCCAAATCAAACACATACACTCCATTCCTCAGGAATTACATGCCAAGGCTGCCTTAGGGAATGCAGCCCTCTAGTTGGCCAAAGGAAGCATACTGTAGTCTAAAGAATACAGTGGAAAGTAGATGCAGCTTGATCCAGGGTTGAATCTCAGCAACACCACGTATCAGCTAGGTGAATTCAGGCAAGTTGTTTAATCTTGCTGAGCTTCATTCTCAGGATCTAAAAAATGGTGGGTCCTTTTGCTAAAAAGTGGTGCCTGACAGTTTGTCAGAGAAGAAGAGGAAATGTCTGGCTGGGGGATATATTGATCTAATATTTACTTTAGTGTTAGGTGTTAGGGACTTGTCAAATCCAGGTTGCTCCTACAGAAAGTGGACAGTATGAGATCTCAGGAACTGGGGTGGGAAGGTGACTCCCAGCGAGTGGAGGGAAGAAGAGGAGTTGGTGGATGAAGCATGGAAAGAGATTTTCCAGTCCTGAAGTCTGGTTGCCCTGCCGGAACAATCCCACAAACCTCTCTGAGCCTCAGTCTCTTCACTTCAAAGGCCAGTTCAGCTTAATGAATACTGGGTGGACACTTGAATTGCGATTTCATCTGTTTTATTTTGAAATGTATTTGTTCATAATCTGCCTCATTCCAGAAGACATTTGAGGTGGCTTACAAAAATTCACACAATACAACAGAATGAAAATAAAGGCATTGAACACCAGAGTGGAAGGAGAATCAGAGTAAAACAGTGAACAGAAGCCAGATCATTTCAGTAACCTTAATGGATGTGGAAAGTCCTGCCCAGATTAATATCATTACCACGAAACCCCTAGTATGTCGTACCTGCAGGTAGCAGGGGTTAGAAAAGGTATCTTGAACCTAAGGTAAACTAAAGGTAATATTTATATTTTACAAGAGAAAGTGAGGTTAAGTGCTGCATATAGCATGTATGTGTGTGTGTGTGTGTGTGAGAGAGAGAGTGATCCTTTGAAAATTATACAAAATTTGGAGGCCAACACGGTGGCTCACACCTGTAATCCCAGCATTTTGGGAAGCGGAGGCTGGAGGATCACTTGAGCCCAGGAGTTTGAGGTTGCAGTGAGCTATGATGACACCACTGCACTCTGGCCTCTGGGCGACAGAAGAAGACCCTGTCTCAAAAATAAATAAAATTATATAACGTTTGGGACTCTTGTATTTGTGTTTGGCAAGAGACCTGACGACTTGACTGAAACGGGCATCTCCAGGAAAGGGGAGGCAAAGGAGAAAAAACACAAATTAGTATTTCGGTCATTATCTCACCACACTAAAATTTATCGAGTGCTCGTTATCCGCCAGGTACGGTGCTGAGTACTTCACATGCAGTGCCTTTGCTACAGCCTAAGTGACACGTTGCAGGGTAGCCTGGGGATTGACAACACACATTTCGAGTCCAGCTGGCTGGTGAGGAGGGTGGGAGTCCTGCCTGCCCCGCTCGCGGCTGCATTTGCGTGGCCATTGCGTATGTTCCTCCACCTCTCTGAGCTCTAATTTCCGCTGCCTCTGGGGTCGCTACAATAAATCGGTAAGCTAGAGTACGTTAAGTGCTTCGCCCAGTGTTGGCACACGGTACACAACATGAACAACGGCAAACGCGTTTTGAGCTGACGTGGGTGGCAGCGGCGTCCAGGTGCTGAAGCACCGTGCCCGCACCTGCGCGCGGTGGCGGGACCGCTGCAGCCGGGGCGGGAGCCGGGGCGCCCACGGCCGCGGGGCGTGCGGGGCAGGCGCGCCGCCTAGTGCAGCCGTCAGTTGATTAGGGGAGGAGGTTATGTCATTAGCGGCGGGATCGATGCAAAGAGAATTAAGAGGCTCTGGCAGCGCCGCCGCCGCGCTCTCTGCGTGGGCCGCGGGCCGAATGCCACAAAAATTCGATACGCATTAGCGGGCGATCCGCGGCCGCCCGGGGCGCGGGGCCGGCCGAGCGCGGGAGCCCGGCCTGGGCGGGACGCAGCGCGGAGCCTGGAAGGAAGCTCCGAGCCCTTGCGGGGCGTGGTCCCCGCTGTCTGCGGGAGGCGCTCGGAGGCAGCATCTTGGCCTGGCCCGGGGGAGGCCCGGGGCCTTCCGAAGAGCTCCTGGTGCTGTTCGCCAGCCCACTGGGCCCCGCTCCTCAGCAGGCCACACTCCGACTCATGCTTCGGGACCGCCAATCCTCGGGAAGCCGCCTTGACCTCCCTAGACCAGGCCGGGACACCCTGTAAGCCACCCTCAGGGCACGTCTTCCTAGCACCTGTCGCAGCCACTGTGTGGTGACCTGTACAACTTTCTGTTCAATGTCTTTCTCCCCACCAGACTGCGAGCTCCCGGAGCGCAGGGCTGCGCGGGTCTGCCGTGTCCACCTGAACCCTCGGTGCCTGGAACGGGCAGGTGCTCAGTGCATATCTGCACAAGGAACGAGTCCCCTGAGCAACCGAGCAGGTGGGGGGGGGGATGAGGAAACTGAGGCCCAAAGAAATGAAGTGACTTGCCCAAGGTCATGCTAATCTCCCAGCTCTTTCTTTGAGCAAATCACATGGTCTGTCTGAATCTTAGTTTTCTTATCTAGGGGAAAACTAGCTGTAGTTGCCTCCAGACTAGATGCCAGAGACTGGGCTACCATTGTATTTACATTTACTCATTTAATTCTCACAACAACCCTGTGAGAGAGAAGTCATTTGCTAAAGGAGGAACTTTAAACTAGCAAGAGCTGGGCTTATCGTTTGCCTGTTTGTCCTCAGATCCGTTGCTCCCCTTCGGATACCCTATGTCACAGGTGGGCCACCTCTGCCTTCCCCCATCTCACCCCCCAGCAGGCTGCATTTCCCAGGATCCCAAAAGCAGTTGGCTTTTGGCTGGGTTTGGCTAACGCGAGCCACTGGCACAAGATTAGGGGCGGGAGGACAGGAGAAGCTAGGATACCCACACACATGGCTGCTTCTGGCTTCATCCCCTTCCTTTGGCCTCCAGACTAGGGATGGGAGTGGTTTCCTGCTCTGGCTAATCTCTCGGTTGCCTCAGTTTCCTCCTGCTTCTCAGTCCTTCCATTGCCTGAGCAGCCACAGCATTATTAATAAATTCTCCCTCTTTGAAATACTTAGAGTTCACTTTCCTGACTACTGTAAGAGCCATGATTTGAATCCACATCTGGCCACAAAATCTACACACTTAAAGTTTCTCACGGAAGATGACATTCGGGTGAAGCAGTAAGACAATGATAACCACTGAACCACCGTGCCCAGAGAGCTCTGCCCAGGTACCTTCTGTGAGAGAAATCTGTTTCAAAGATAATGGCCTACCCATAAAACCTATTTATAATTTATTATTGTTTAAAAAATTCTACTTTCCATAACTAAAATATTATTTACACCTATAAATAAATGAAGGTAATAATAGCATCTACCTGGTAGAGTTATGATGAAGACTAAATGAGCTAATGTCCACCAAACACCTGCCCGTGGTAGCTGTTCACTGACAGTTCCTTCCACAGTTCCTTTAAAACCTGCGGAAGTTTTAGTGCCTTCAGCCTTTTCCACTCAGTCATCCTGGAGTGTGGAGTACAGCAGCTGTCTTTCATTCCCTCGTGTTCGCCCTATCACACTGTAGATTCATCTTGCCCACTGGACCGGCGAGTGTGAAGTAGTAATCAGATGGCTGGCCTGGCAGCTACAATACACAGAAGACGTGTGCAGCGAACGTTAGATCTGACTGAATGCTTCCAAATCAATTGGACCGCCCCCAGAGACTTGGCCGGCAATGAACGAGAGTGTGAGGTGCTTTTGACACACGCATTCAGGGCCTGATTTGAGCGAAGATGTCTGCTCAACGGTCCCGAGGGCAATTTTCTCCTGATTGATTTGCAACTTTCGATCTTAATGGAAAAGAAGCCAAGTGTAAAGGAGGTAGTTTTCTCCCGGAACCAGAAATCCTTGTTGTGCTTTCCTTTCTGAGCTTGGGGGTGGGGAGGACCATCTCCTATTACCTGCAAAGGTCAAAGTTTGCTGGGGGAGGGTGCAAGGTGGGGGGAAGTTTGGGAGAGGAGCTTCTTAGCCCACACAATCCCCAGTGACTGGGGAGAACCTGAAGACTAGAGAGTGTGGCGGTCAAGAAACTGCCCTCGATGACTGAACAAATGCAGATAACAGATCAGGTCTTCAGCCACCACAGCCTGGAGCCTGGGGCAGGGAGTCCCACCTGCGCCCCTGGACAAGACTCTTCATTTGAGCCTACTCTTGACTGCCGCGTATATTACCGCAGGCTTATGCGAGTCATTGACATAAATGCAATTCAAGGAAGTTTGTAGGCCATACAAATATATTTGAAATTATGGTTTTAAGCTAGTTTGGCAACTGAAAACTGCTCTTTACCACAATTGCATAAGCCTCTTATCCCTAGAAGTTAAAGAGCATAGGATTTGGAGCTAACAGATCCAGGCTTCAATGCCAGCTCATTGCTGACTTGACTACTTCTTGCTTAATCTTTCTGAGCCTCAAGCTCCTCGTCATTTGTAAGGCAGGAATAATAATGCCTAGATAGAGGGGTTGCTGTGAAGATTAAATTAGACACTAAGGTAAGTATTTAAGAAATAGTAGTCATTATTAAAATGGTTCACAAATTTATCTGTCAGCTAATATTTTGGAACAAAATAGGGAGTCTGGTTAAGTAGGTCATTATAGTCTTCAGAACCCTCTGGTGTAATGCTTGGATTTGTCACCCATTGTCCACTTCTCCAACAACTGTTCCCATTCATAGTCCCTGCCAGAAAGCTAGACTTGGGCAGCCATGTTTGTACTATATGACTCTGTCCTCTTGGCCACTATTGATTGGACCAAGGATTAATACTTAACCTAAGCTGGACAAACTAGCTCCCTCTCCCAGGAACTGGACCAGTCAATGGCAGCGGGTCACATAACCTCCAGAACCAGTACCACCGTTTTGTTGTGTGAAGTTGATGGATAAGCTGAGGAAACTGGTTTGGAAAGGTATACAGAGAACTACAAATAAGAGACCATTCAGGCCGGGCGCGGTGGCTCACGCCTGTAATCCTAGCACTCTGGGAGGCCGAGGTGGGCGGATCGTTTGAGCTCAGGAGTTCGAGACCAGCCTGAGCAAGAGCGAGACCCCATCTCTACTAAAAATAGAAAGAAATTATATGGACAGCTAAAAAATATATATAGAAAAAATTAGCCGGGCATGGTGGTGCATGCCTGTAGTCCCAGCTACTCGGGAGGCTGAGACAGGAGGATCCCTTGAGCTCAGGAGTTTGAGGTTGCTGTGAGCTAGGCTGACGCCACGGCACTCACTCTAGCCTGGGCAACAGAGTGAGACTCTGTCTCAAAAAAAAAAAAAAAAAAAAAAAGAGACCATTCAGCTCTCACCTCTGTGAAAATATGGGACTGGTCCTGTTGCTGATGATTTTTCAGTTCCTAGAGGCCTAGCTATGCTAACTTCTTGTCCTTTGAGTCTGTGTAGTCCACGCCCAACCACTAGTCCCTACCTTTTCTTGTGCTAGTATGAGTGCATCTCTTTTTCTTGCAGCCAAAAGAGACTAGACTAGCATAGGGGCAATGATTTGTCCCTTTACGGGGTACAAATGCTTCTTAAAAAACTCAGATGGTCTTCTTAGAAATGAGTTTACAAACTCAAAACATGCCCTCACTTTAGTAAACTGGTAAACAAAAATTGCTCAGACCAATTTTTTTGTTGTTGTTTTAAGAGATGGGGTCTTGCTCTGTTGCCCAGGCTGGAGTGCAGTGGTGTGATCCTAGCTCACTGAAGCCTGGAACTCCTGGGTTCAAGTGATCCTCCTGCCTCAACTTCCTGAGTAGCTGAAAGTACAGGTGTGTGCCATTGTGCCTGGCTATGAATGTTTTATTAGTTACTATGACATGAGAATGTGACAAGCTTGCTGTTGAAGCTGAATTTTAAAGGAAATGCTCTCAAATTAAATTAAAACCAATTGCTCTGGCATCAACTTGACTAGCTTTTTGAGGATGGGGACTGAATCTTGGACAGTATGGTTTTCTCAAAACTTAATGTCATTGTAAATTGCCAGCAAATTTTCTAAATAAATGTTGAGCTCTCAGTATGGTCATCACAGGACTCAAAAGCAGTTTGAAAGCTTTGGAAGGTAAAATGGTGATTTTTGAGAAGGATGGAGAAGAGAGATTCAGGGACATAGAAGTTCAACCTGGCCACAGGAAGAAACATCCACCAATTCTAAAATTTTTAAGACTTTAAGGTTATGAGCCTAGTCAAGAAGTCTTGGCCAGGCGTCATGGCTCATGCCTGTAATCCTAGCACTCTGGGAGACCTAGGAGGGAGGATCACTTGAGGTCAGGAGTTTGAGACCAGCCTCAGCAAGAGCAAGACCCTGTCTCTACTAGAAATAGAAAGAAATTAGCCAAGTGTGGTGGCACATGCCTATAGACCCAGCTATTCGGGAGGCTGAGGCAGGAGGATCACTTGAGCCCAGGAGTTTGAGGTTGCTGTGAGCTAGGCTGACACCACGGCACTCTAGCCCTGATAAGAGAGCGGGGAGACTGTCTCAAAAAATAAATAAAATAAAATAAAATAAAGAAGTCCTGAAGTATTGTGGGTTGAATTGTCCCAGCAAAAATTCATATGTGGCAGTGTTAACCCCCAGTACCTCAGAATGTGACCTTATTTGGAAAGAGTCATTGCAGATGTAATTAATGAAGATGGGGTCCTACTGGAGTAGGGAGGACCCCTAATTCAATAAGACTGGAGTCCTTATAAAAAGGGGGAAAGTACAAAGAAATTGTTTGGGCCTACGTTTTTGAGGTTTCTTTTGGGAGTGGGAGTGATACTTGTGAATACTGGGACGAAGACCAAGTAATGCTGGGGGCGGAGGCAGAGGTGCTTGGCCTCTTCTTGGCAGTGGGTCCTGGAAGGCGACAGGTTTTGAATGAGCATTTGGCGGGGCAGCGCTGCCGCCTGCAGAGGGCGGTGCGGAGAGGGGAGCGCGGCGTGGGGCGCGGGAAGGGGTTGGGGCGGGGGCGGGCGGCCCTCGGTGCTGGCCGGGTGCGCGTGGCGCCAGCCCAGCGCTCAGTGACCCAACAGCGCAGCGCTCGGTGCGATCTGGGGCCAGATTCAGCTCGCCAGTGGGGCGGCTGCGGGACCAAAAAAAAAAAAAAACAAACAAGGCGGGGGGTGGGGAATCGGATACACACACGCGGGAAGGGAGAATGTTCCGTGAAGAGGCAGAGGTCAAGGTGCTGCTTCTGTAAGCCAACGGGCGCCAAAGATTGCCAGCGAACCTTGAGAGGCATGGAACAGATTCTCCCTCGCAGCCCTCAGAAGGAAGGAACCAACTCGGCCAACACCCGGATTTTGGACTTCTAGCCTCCAGGACTGTGAGACGATAACTTTCTGTTGTTTAGCCACCCAGTTTGTTGTACTGTGTTATGGCAACCTTAGCAAACTAGTACATGAAGCACACAAATCCAAAAATGCTGCCCCTCTGACTCGCCCAGTCGTAATTCATGCCCAAACCCACAAATTTACGTCTATTAATATATGTGCTCACCTTGATCAATTTCTTCCAAGAGCAGACAGCAATGTGGAAAGCCCTTGACCTGTCAGTCCTAAATTGCACAGTAGTTTTAAGTCCAACCAACTACAACTATGTAATTTTTAAAAAATCCTGCTTATGTCTGAAGAGCTTAAAAGAGTTTGCAATTATCTACCTATTTCACCTTGGCATTCTTTTAATAAGTAATAATTCCTAAACATTATTATGGGTCAGGGACTTTGCTAAGCACTTTAGACACATCACTTTTTTAATCAACCCTAAGAGATAAGAATTGTCATTATTTAAATTTTGTAGATGAAGAAACTGAGACTCAGAGAATTAGCTTGTCTGTAAATGCACAGCTGGTCTGTAATGGAGCTGACCTCAGACCCTGGTCTGCCTGAGCTCAGAGTCCCGTGTTCTTTGTTATCACACTCTCCTGCCTCCTGAGAAGGTACTGGGCCTAACACAGAGAAAGCTCATGGAATAGTAGATCCCTTCCCACGTCTGACTTAGTCTCATTGTAATTGACATAAAAGCACTTATTCATTCTGCCTGCATTTTCCAGCTCAAGATGAAAGAAAAGTGATTGGCACATAGTAAGTGCTCAGTAAATGTTAGCTATTGTTACTATTAATATTGCATTGTACATGTTCCTTTCTGGCAAGGGAGGTGAACCCCAGTCTGTTGCTAACAGTGGGTACTTAGAAGTATTCTTGAATGAACAAGACCAGTGGGGTAGGAGCCTGGCAAGTAAAGTCGATCTAGGAAAAAATGAGAAGTGAGGGTGGAGAGGTTGGGGCTGGGGAAGGGAGAGAGGGACAGAGAAAGCAATTGGCAGAAAGCCAGACTTCACTTTGCCTTTGGTGTGGCTGCTCCTGGGAGTTGGGAGGTAGTGGGTGGATGGCCCCTCTACTCCTGATTGGTCAGGTCACCTTGCTTTATCCTTTATTTCCTCTCTTTTAGGGTGATGGGGAGGCAGCAGCTTGTGGTTTCATAAAGCTTCCTGGAATTCTTCCAGGAAGAGGGGAAGTATGTGAGGTCCTGGCAAACAAAGATTCAGGGGCTGAAGCAGTGCCGGAGCCATAGTGACCGTGTACCAGCAATCGGCTCCACAGTGGGGCCGGAGGGCAGTGGAATCAGGCAGATTTACGGGTAAATTCCAGCTCTCCCACTTTAGCAACTGTGTCACCTTGGGCAGGTAACTTACCTGCCTGAGTCTGATTTCCTCTTCTGTAATAAAAATGATAAATGGTATCTACTGTACAGGCACTTTGTGAGGGCTCTGTGAGATAATGCACTTAAAAGCTTAGCATAGGGCCTAATAAATAACAGCTGTTATTATATTATTATTATTATTATTATTATTATTTTGAGACGGAGTCTTGCTCTGTTGCCCTGGCTAGAGTGCTGTGGCATCAGCCTAGCTCACAGCAACCTCAAACTCCTGGGCTTAAGCGATCCTCCTGCCTCAGCCTCCCGAGTAGCTAGACTACAGGTGCACACCACCACGCCAAGCTAATTTTTCTATTTTTAGTAGAGACGGGGTCTCACGCTTGCTCAGGCTGGTCTCAAACTCCTGACCTCAAGCGAACTTCCAGCCTTGGCATCCCAGAGTGCTAGGATTACAGGCATGAGCCACCATGCCCAGCCTCAGCTATTATTATTGTTATTGCTATTTAAGTGTCATTAGAGTTAGATGCCCTCCTTGCCTGAATGTGTGGAATCCCCAGCTTCCTCTTCTCCCCCCTGTTCTTCCAGTCCTGAAAATCTGGGTCAAATGCCCCTCGATACCTCACTTTCCTCTGGACCTTCCAGGGGGAAGAGCTTTCTTGGACCCCTGGGCAGCCCCAGGACAGTGGAAAGCATCCTTCCTTGACTTTGGGATGGTCCTTTTGTTCCACAGCCCAGGAGGGGCTGATAAAAGCCTTATCTGAGTCACATTCCATTATGGGATTAAATCAGACTTGCTCTGGGGCCTTCTGGCTGCTACCCCAGGCTGGATGCTGGCAGTTTCTGATTATTGCCTTTGGCCCAATCTGAGGTCATCACACTTCTTTGGGCCCAAGGGACCTTCAGAGGCAGGGGCTGAACAGAAGCTCTGGCAGCCACTGGGGATTAGTAGGGAGGCCCAGACACTTACCCAGCCAGCTCCCATCTGAGGTAGCAAATGATGGGCTCTACGCAGGCAGCAGACAGGGATGTGGGAGATTAGCAAACAGACGGTTAATGGGGCAAAGGAATAATTGTATGATTGATTGCAGAGTAGTTGCTTAAATTTCTGAGCCTCAGTTTCTTCATCTATGATCTTGGAACATTAATATTTACTATAAAAGGTTAATGTAAATGTGAATGTACTGGTTAATATAACAAGGCTTTAGCGATAAACCTGAGTTTGGCCACCCACTAGCTTTGTGCCATTGCTGTTAACTTCTCAGAGCATCACTTTCCTCATGTATGAAAAGAAGGAAATGACATTTGCCTCCCAGGGTTGTTGTAAGTGTTAGAGAAAACTAAGGGTTAGTTTTCTCTAACAATTAAAGTAATTAGTGCTTACATGCACGTGCACACACACTGCTAATGCCGCTGAATAAATAGAAACTTATGATTTTTCTTCTTATTAGGGCAACGTGGATGGGATGGTCATCTGCCATTGACTGGCCCCTCCAAGAAGGTCATGAAGCCACCTCCAGTATGATATTGCCACTGTAGACATGTGTCTCTAGGACCTGGGTCAGCCTGGGACCAGTCTTAGCTTGGAGGGCAGAGCAGGAGGGAAGGAGGAAGAGGCATTTCATTAGCTTCCAACATCCAGGTGGGCCTTGGGGTAGGCTGGTGTGAGTCGTGAGCTGTCTGGGAAGCCATCCAAAGACAGGAGAGGCCTAAATGTTCAGCGGCTAGTCTACCCCAGCAAAGGTTAAATCCTGAGTCCGTGGTGCCAGCTCAAGACTCCCCACTGGTGTCTCAGCCTCTCTCAGCACAGATCTTTCATCTTCCTGGTTCCCTTCTTATCCCCTCCCCCTTGTTTTTATTTCCTACCACTCCTAAATTTATTGTGGTTGATTCATTCCTGACCTAGAACCAGCTGGGAATCTGTCAAGTGTGAAAGGACCCTGGACCCTGTGCCTGTTGGAAAATCCTTTCATCCTCAAAACAACCCTGTAAGAAAGCTTCTTTTAACATCCTCCTATTCCAGGTGAAAAAACTGTCATTCTAAGAGATAAAGTACATTGCTCATGGTCACTTGGCTAGGAAGTAGCTGAAGTAGGACTTGAACTGAGGACTGACTCCCAAGCCCATGATTTTTCTACTCTAGCTTCAGATAAAGAGTGTTCTTGGGTCTGAGCTGTGCTTTCTACACTTGTGGATCCTGGCAGAGTCTAAGAGCTATGAGGTTTTGTCCTGGAGGGCACATAAGTCCACAGAGTGGCCACTGTGGCCTCCAGAAAGAGCAGGCTGTTTGAAGGTCCTCTGTTGTCTTCTTCAGAAGGCAGGAATTGTGCACTGAGCTTGTGGGATGTGGTATGCTGAGAGTGGAGATTGTTCCATCCAAGTCTGAAAGGGGGGCCTAGAGGTTCCTGAGAACATAAGCAAAATGAAACAAAATAGAGAAGGCAACAGTTTACTTTAAAGTGGTTCCAACAGGTGCCCATGCTATGGCAGTGGTTAGACACATGGGCCTTGGAGTCTGGCAGCCCTGGGTTCAAGTGCCACTCTGACACCTGCTTCTTTGGGTGACCTTTTGCAAGCCATTTAAATTCTCAAAGGCTCAGTTTCTTTGTCTGTAAAATGGAGATGCTAATAGAACTTTGTTGCAAGGATCAAATGATATCAGGCACATAAAGCACTTAGCCTAATACCTGGAACTCAGTCGGTGTTAAAAAAAATAGTATTATTTGTAATAAAACTGAGTTAGGAGTAAACTCCTGTCAAAAATGTTCTAGATCTTGATTTGGGTGGTAGTTATTTGGGTATGTGAATATGTAAAAACTTTAATAGAACTGTACACTTAAGATCACGGTACATTTCACATTTTATTGTATCTTATACCTTGACTCAAAAACCCAAAAACCCAGGAACAAGAAAAAAAAGGGAAGCTCTTGAAAGCCAGCGTTTGTAAAGTGAAAGGGTTCAAATTAAAAAAAAAAAGTTTGTAGTTTAAGATATAGGGGAAAATGTACTGTGAGGTTTGTCAGGCAGTTAATGAATAAAAACATTTTGGTTAACTCCCCCCTGCCCCGATTTTGTAATGCTTATGGTATTTGTCAGTTTTCTTAATTGTATAATTTGTTATAACTTATTAATATTTTATTATTCTCAATGTTCACTTTTGTATTTAAAAAAATGTAAAAACGCCCCCCTCTTTGGTAGGGACTAGCAGGGGGACCCTCTTCTCGACAAGATAAGGATGGAGCCACAGCAGTCAGCTGGCTGGGGCTCAGCCTGCCCCCCCTCCTCAGCCCTTTGGAATCAATGGGTGGCTGGAGCATAGGGGTGTGTGGGAAGTGACAGTTCTGGCCTGCCTGATAGGAGGCCTTGCAGGGGAGCTCCCGTTGCATCATCTTCCCTGGACAGCGTGTGACCAACACAGTGATGTCAATCTGATCAATTCTCCCTCTTTCTAACAGTTCTTAGCAGTGACCTTGGAGGTGAGGCATCCTAGGGGACCTTTACTGAGTAATAGGGCTGAAGGACACTGGGAGGGGGGTGTACCCAGGCTGGGCCACATAAGCTGGGAGCCCCCTTGAGCAGAGCTGGCAGCGAGGCCTCCCATTACATCCTGGGGCCATTACCTTGGGGAGATGGAATTGGACAAGCCTGCTCTTCCATTATGCAAAGAAAGGGCTTTTCAAGTAAATTTCCTTTTAAGTATGAACTTAGATCAGTGAAGATGGGGCCATAATAGCTTTGATGGTCATCATAGCTATTAAAAATACATTTTTCCCTGTGCTCAGGCTGCCTTGTCATCTTCATATCGTTCATCCCCAGAAGACTATGACTCAACCTTTCCCAAGCTTCTGGGAGGCAGGTTAATGTCCATATGTATTTTCAACCTTTTAATTCTTCAACATACATAGTGGATGAAATGTACATGCTTTACACAGCCCATGGATGTATCCAGAATGTGATAAAAACTAAAAGTCATTTCAGGGATGGAGGTGGGTTGTCAGTAGTAACAAAGCCCACCACTCATTGGTCATTGCCTGCAATGCTGGGCTCGCCTCTCTCTTCAGACCATGTTGTGCTGCCTGTTCCCTGCTTAGGTCCTTAGATATATATGGTTCTTTTTTAGCTCAAGGCCCTCAAACTGTTGTCTCTGCCGCCTGGGTGCACTTCCCCCATGCTCAACCAGGCTGTCTCCCACTTATCCTCCAGGTCTCAGCTTGAAGCTAATTTCTTCAATGAAGCCTCCTCTGACATATCTACCTCTAGACCAGGTTAGGGTCTTGTATTGGTTGTCTATCGCTGCATAAGAAACCACCCCAACCAAGCATTTGCTTATGATTCTGCAATTTTGGCTGGATTCAGTCTTTCCTGGGGTTACCTCTGCAGCTGCACTCAGTTGTCGGGTTGACTGGGTGCTGGCTGGTCCTGCAAAGCCTCACTCCTATGTCTGGAGCTTCAGCCAGAATAGTGGGAACCACTGGAACAGCTGGAATGTCTGGCATAGCTGGGAGGCTAATCTGTGGCTTCCTTACCTGGTGGCTTCAGGACAGCAAGAGGGCAAAAGTTAAAGCTGCAAAGTCCCTTGTGGCTGAGGCTCAGAAGTCACATAACATCACTTTCACTGCATTCTATTGGTTAAAGCAAGTCACAGGGCTAATGCAAATTCAAAGGCAGGCGGGGATGTAGACTCCTTGGTGCAAAGTCACATCGCAAAGGGGCATGTATCCAGGAATGGCAGGGCTTGTGGTCTCTTTGCCCATAGCCTGGCACAGGCCTCCTGTCATAGCTCCCTAATTGTTTCCTTCACTGCACTCATCATAACTGTTGCTAAATAATTCCTTGTAGGATCGTTTGTTTTGTCTTTCTCCCCCACTAGACAAAAATGTCTGAGCGTAGGGATTGACTGTCTCATTCAACAGTCTATTCCCAGAGTTTGGCCCACAGCAGGGACTAAGTAGTGGCTAAATGAATATATGGACACCCCCCCTCCCGCCCCACAAAGAATTAACCAGCCCAAAATGTCAGTAATACCGAAGTCGAGAAACCTTGCTAGGAATTGTTTTTTCCGTCCTCACCGGGTTTAGATTTAGTGAGTTCTTCCCGTAGTAGTCAGCCCTCACCCTACTTTGGTCTCTGGTGTTCGGTCCAATACAGCTTTGAGCAACAGCTTTTCTAATCAAGCCCTTTGAAGAGCGGGGAGGGAGGGAATGGCTCCATCTGTCGGACAGATCTGGGATCACAGCAGGAGAAGGCAACAGAGTTTTTCCCAAGAAGGGCCTCAGCTGGGTCAACCCTGACCCGACTACACCCTCCCAGAGCAGCTGGAGAACGTTCAATGGGGCAGGATGGGACCGGATAAAGTTGTTACCAAAGCTGTCATGTGTTTAGTAGCTTGAAATGCTTTCCATCTTATTCTTTCTTTTTGTTTTTTAAAGTTGTGAAACATGAGACATTTATGTCATGCAGTATAGAAGTATGCTTATATACATATACCATACAGCAGACAAGTATAGTTTAAACAATATTGAAAGAAACACCCATGACCCACTACTCAGATTAAGAAATAGAATATTACCAGTTCTTAATTTTATTTTTTTTAATTTGATTTTTTTAAGAGATGGGGGTCTCACAATGTTGCCCAGGCTGGAGTGCAGTGACCATTCACAGGTGTAATCATAGTGTACCATAGCCTCAAACTCCTGGCCTCAAGTGATCCTCCTGTCTCAGCCTCCCAAGTAGTTGGAACTACAGGCATGTACTGCCACGCCTAATTTTTAAATTTTTTGTAGCGATGGGGTCTCGTTTTGTTGCCCAGGCTGGTCTCCAACTCATAGCTTCAAGTGATCCTCTTGCCTTGGCCTCCTGAAGTGTCGGTATTACAGGCATGAGCCACTGCTCCCAGCCATAAAACTTTGATTCAATCAATTTGTTATGCTTTAATCTGTCTCCCCTTTCTGCCCCAGCAATTCTGATAGCCAGTGATTGATCACACAAGGCTGTTGTGAGGATCAGAAGAGATGACACATAAAGTGCCCAGTAAGCAGTTAAAATAAATGTTAATTTTTTCCCTCCCTCTTTCCTTTTCTTCTTCTTCTTTTCTGTCAAATTTTATTTTATTTATTTATTTATATTTATTTTTTTTTTGAGACAGAGTCTCGCTCTGTTGCCCAGGCTAGAGTGCCATGGTGTCAGCCTAGCTCACAGCAACCTCAAACTCCTGGGCTCAAGCAATCCTCCTGCCTCAGCCTGCCAAGTGGTTGGGACTACAGGCATGCGTCACCATGCCTGGCTAATTTTTCTATTTTTTGCAGAGAGTGTAAAGAGTAGGTCTCACTCTTGCTCAGACTCCCAACCTCAAACAATCTTCCTGCCTCGGCCTCCCAGAGTGCTGGGATTACAGGCCGCCCAACTTTATCTTTTTTTTTTGAGACAGAGTCTCACTCTGTTGCCCAGGCTAGAGTGAGTGCCGTGGCGTCAGCCTAGCTCACGGCAACCTCAAACTCCTGAGCTCAAGCGATCCTCCTGTCTCAGCCTCCCGAGTAGCTGGGACTACAGGCATGCACCACCATGCCCGGCTAATTTTTTCTATATACATTTTTAGCTGTCCATATAATTTCTTTCTATTTTTAGTAGAGATGGGGTCTCGCTCTTGCTCAGGCTGGTCTCGAACTCCTGAGCTCAAACGATCGGCCCACCTCGGCCTCCCAGAGTGCTAGGATTACAGGCGTGAGCCACTGCGCCCAGCCTCAACCTTATCTTAAATAAGAAATATAAAACAAATATAAAGTGTGCATCACTTGTGAAACAAAAAGGTAGAATTTTGCCTTCATATACTATAGATTATTTATATTATAGTGCAATTAAGTTGACTTTATAAAACAATCTTTAATAATATATTAATCTAAAGCAACATGCCTTACCTAAAGTCACTTCTATGTAACATGCAAAGAATGACAAAATGCTTCAGAAAATTTCCAAGTGAGTTGGTAAGGTGGTCTATTACTGTGAAAGGGTTCTCAGGTTAAAAGCAAAAAAGGTTGAAAATGTTCACATATTTAAGAACACTGGGCTTTGGAGTCAGATCTGAGTTAAAATCTAGACTCTCTCCTTGGAAGAGTGATGGAAACTCTCTGAGCTTCCGTTTTCCTATCTGTAAAATTGGATTGATACAAATATCATAGTGCTGTTGTTAGGCTTAAACCAGATTTTTTTTCTCCACTCTTTTAGAGATGGAGTCTTGCTATGTTATCCAGGCTGGCGTTGAATTCCTGGGCTCAACCGATCCTTTGAAACCAGATTATACTTGTGCAGATTAAACAGTGCAGAACCTGTCGTAGCGTAAACCTTCAATATATGTTAACTATCTTTTTTCCCCTCTGGGATAAGAAATAGGGTCGATAAAGAGGAAAAAGATTTTCCACATGGGGCGATACATCCTCCTAGTTTTTAAGGGAAAAATCCAGAGGATTTTTGCATCCTTCCTAGTGCACACACATCGCTTTCTCATCCTCTGGCACAGAATCTGCGAAATTACACCTACTTCTTTATTTACATCCTATTTTTCGTCCAATCACATCACCCCTAAGGTAAGAGGCATGCTGCCTTCTCCACCCCTTCTTGCCTCTACTCCCAACCCCAGCTTTCCAGTTCACCTTTCCCCGTAACTCATTTCTTTCCGCCCCGCCCCTTTCTGTATCTCACACTCCCGCCTCAGTAGTTCTTGGCCAAAGGGGATGTAATTGTCTCTTTTTTCCCGCCTCCTCGTGACGTTACCAGAAGTGAGATGTTGGATTGGCTTTTCTTGGCAAAGAGCTGGCCAATGACAGGCGGACTTTTTTGGTGCAGCTCTAGGGCAGCTAGTAATACAGCCGGTGATTGGCTGGAGTGGTCCAAGTCGGGAAAATGGCTGCGAGTACCTCTGCAGTCCAGGTGGCTGTGACCGCGGCTGTGGTGCCGGTCCTGTCCGCAGACGGCGATTTCTCAGATTTGCGGGAGATCAAAAAGGAGCTACTGCTTATTGCGGGCCTTACCCGGGAGCGGGGCCTACTGCACAGTAGCAAATGGTGAGGTGTCGGGGTCGGAAGGGACGGGGCCTGGATCCTCGGCCGTGGGGTCTTGTGGAGCTGATGCAGCTTGTGTGCGTGTTCCAGGTCGGCGGAATTGGCCTTCTCTCTCCCCGCCTTGCCTCTGGCGGAGCTGCCGCCGCCGCCGCCCATTACCGAGGTAAGGCTGTCTCTGGAGTGAGCGCTCTCCGTCTACGGAGGGGTGTGCCCTGAAGGTACTGAATGCCCTGTCACCGAGGGGGAGCAAACTGCTTAGCCGGCATGTTGGTAGGGGGAATGCGAGCATTTAAAGAGCTGCGTGTTATAAGCGGTTGTGGTTTTGTTGAACTTTGAAAGATTTGGTGGTGCTGTTATTTAAGCTAGAGTGAATTAATCAACAATTATTAAGATTTCAGCCTTTTAGATTTTGTAGTAGCCCAACCTACCATAATTATGTCTCGTAATAATAAATATTATCATAAGGATGTCTCATAGTAATAATCACTCCTAAGGTTGAGAAGAATTAAAAAAGGTTTTACCAACAATTCCTACACTGTTGTCTGATTGGCATAGCAAAATGGTTAAGAGTGTGAGTTCTGGATGGAGACAGCCCGGGATTCAAATCTCAGTCAAACTAGTGACCTTTGGCTACTTAACCTCCCGAGCCACAGTTTCCTCATCTGTGAAATGTGGATAAAAATAGTATATACTTAATGGGGATATTGAGAGAATTAAGTAAGATAATACATATAGACTGCTTAGAAGTGTACCTGGCACGTAGGACTCAGTAAAACTAGCTATCGTCATCATCATTTTGATTACTAACAAGGGGAGATGACTTGGTAGGGCAAACATAATGCTCTATGGCTTTCAAGTAGATTTGCATCTATGTTTTAGTCAGATTCTTTACTAGAAACGTCAATGTGGACAAGTGATTTCTAAGTGACAGCCTTCTCATCTATAGATAATATTCATATTAATGGACTGGGTGTAGTAGCTCACACCTCTAATCCTAGCACTTTGAGAGGCAGAGGTGGGAGGATAGCTCAAGTTCAGGAGTTTGAGACCAGCCTGACCAAGAGCGAGACCCCGTGTCTACAGAAAATAGAAAAATTAGCCGGGTGTGGTGGCACATGCCTGTAGTCCTAGCTGCTTGGGAGGCTGAGGCAGGAGGATGGCTTGAGCCCAGTAGTTCAAGTCTGCAGTGAGCTATGATCATGCCTCTGTACTCCAGCCTGGGTGACGGATGACAGAGCCAGACCCTGTCTGGGTGTCGAGGGAGAAAAAAATATGTGTGTGTGTGTGTGTGTGTGTGTGTGTATAAATCATTACTGGATTTTCAAGAATAATAAATAAGACAATAAGAGTGAAGCATATGTTACTCTTTAAGAAATTTTTTTTAACCAATATGATTTATATATGGCTTATTAGCTTTTACTTGTGCCTATTTTCACAGTGCCTAGGCGCGTTGTTGGTCCTGAGTAGGATAAGTAATTGTTGAATGAATAAATAAAGCACAGTGCCTGGTGAGAAGTAGAGATTTACTAAATATCCCCCTCTCCAAAGGGTTCATATAATATACAGGGATTTTACAAATATTGGCGAAACCTGATCATTATTGAATTATTGTAAAGTATTAGCTGTTGGTTAGTTTAATAGCTTTCGACTTACTATGAAACGTATTGATTCAGCAGCCTCTTTGCTAATTTGTTGTACATTTAGTATTTTCATGTCTTCTCTAAAGAGTGTCTCTGAGAAATCCCAGAGAAACATTTTGATTCAATTCAGCCTTTTTTGTTTTGTTTTGTTTTCTTTTTTTTCTTACTTGAAGGCATAGAAATATCAATTCAGCCTTTTTTTTTTTTTTTTTTTTTTTTTTGAGACAGAGTCTCACTTTGTTGCCCAGGCTAGAGTGAGTGCCGTGGCGTCAGCCTAGCTCACAGCAACCTCAGACTCCTCGGCATAAGCGATCCTACTGCCTCAGCCTCCCGAGTAGCTGGGACTACAGGCATGCGCCACTATGCCCGGCTAATTTTTTCTATATAGATTTTTTTTAGTTGTCCGTATAATGTCTTTCTATTTTTAGTAGAGACGGGGTCTCGCTCTTGCTCAGGCTGGTCTCGAACTCCTGACCTCGAGCGATCCTCCTGTCTCGGCCTCCCAGAGTGCTAGGATTACAGGCATGAGCCACTGCGCCCAGCCAAAATTGAAGATTTTTATATTGTTCTCAATGTGTGTAATAGATATTTATTATAGCTTACCCTCAATTTTATATAAACATTACCAAAGAAACACTTAATATAGGTCTTCAACTAGTTATACTCTGTCTTGGACCCTAAGCTTATCTTTTCTGAATATAAGATGTAACTGGGACCAATTGTGGCAACTTGGTTTAAAGAACTGAACCATAGTGCGAAATGCCTCTAAGTTACATTATATGTAACTTTCAGTAGGACATTCTAGGTGCTTCCTGTAAGCAAGAATGAAACTAAAATTTTAAAGTCTGTGTAGTCCAAATAGTAAAACTTTCTGAATTATAGAGGTATATGGAAAGTTAAAAATATATTTTGTATATGTCCTATATAGCATATATGTTTACATAGTCTTGTGTAATCTGAATGATTTTCATCTTAATCCATTTTGTTTTTCTTGAAGATGCCATTGCTTTTTTTTTTTTTCTTCCCCACTCAAAAATAATGAATATTTCTTACTCAGAAAGATATAATGCAGGTGAGGGGTTGGGGGAAAAGAAAGAAGTAAATGGAGAGGAGAGCGGATATGAAAAGGGTCTCCATAATCCTAAAGTAAATGGCCACATTTAGGACATGCTGATCCAACGAAGAAAACACTGAATATGTTTTGGTTCCAGTTTTATGCTGGTGATATTTGGGGCAAGAAGGATGAGGAAAATTAAGTTATGGAAGTTTTAAACAACTCATTCTTAGAATTTGGGAGATTGGTTTTTTTTTTTTTTTTTTTTTTTGAGACAGTCTTCAGTCTTGTGTCTTACTCTGTGGCCTGGCTAGAGTGCAGTGACGTCATCATAGCTCACTGCATCCTCAAACTCCTGGGCTCCAGCTATCCTCCTGCCCCTGCCTCCCAAGTAGCTGGGACTACATGTGCACACCATGACACCCGGCTAGTTTTTCTATTTCTAGTAGAGACAGGATCTCACTCTTGCTCAGGCTGGTCTTGAACTCCTGGCCTCAAGCGAAGCTCCTGCCTCAGCCTCCCAAGTAGCTGGGACTACAGGCACACACCACCACACCTGGCTAAGGAGATTGTATGTTTTTTAGTTAAATGTGCCATCATCTAATTTTTTAAAAATAGAGAAGTATAGTTATGTTGAATCCCTTCAGCAATACTAATTTATGACAGAACTTTATTGAAGTACAAAGATTATATTGCATTTATGCAATATACTGTGTAATATACTTATGCTGTAGACTGTGCAATCACAGGAATTTAAAAGACAGAAGAAGGAAGAGAATGCCAGATATTAATGCTGGACATTTTATGTCAATTTTTCATGTTTTCTTCATATTAAATCTGTAAGATCAGTGTTATTGTCTCCATTTTACAGATGAAGATATGGTGCTTAGAGAAGCTAAGTAACTTCCCTACTAATGTCATGAAACCAGGAAATCAAGGAGTCAGAATTTGAATCTACATCCTTAACAAGAAAGCCTATTCAACTTCTTACTATGTTTATAGAAACAATACAAGTTTCTGAGTGCGTTGACTTAGTTTTTTAAATTTTTGCTTTTTTCTCCAAATTTTTATTTTTAAAAAGTATTTTAGAAAAAAAAAGTTGTATGGCTTTACATGGTAATAAAATAAATATATAAAAATAATATATATATGCATTTATATATGTTAGGTTTTTGTGAGAAGGAAAATAAACATTTTTTTCTTACATTTTGAAGTTAATGAATATGCATCTTAGATTTGAACTTTTGTTGTCTCATTCCTAACTATTTGCATAAACTTGTCTCTTCCAGGAGGATGCTCAGGATATGGATGCATACACCCTGGCCAAGACCTACTTTGACGTTAAAGAGTATGATAGGGCAGCGCATTTCCTACATGGTTGCAATAGCAAGAAAGCCTATTTCCTATACATGTATTCCAGATACCTGGTGAGGGCCATTTTAAGATGTCTTTCTGCCTTCAGTGAAGCATCTGTATTTACAAACAAGTGGAAAACGTTTAATCTTTTAAATATCTTAGCAATATGCCGCTGAGTGAATGTACTTTACAAATACTTAACAATAATAAAAAAAGATATCATAAATAAAGCTGAAAAAAATGACAGTGTGGAAGAAAATATTTTTAGGAGTGACTAATAGGATGATTTGTAACAACCTGACTATTTGCTTTAGGTTATATATAGTTCTTCAGGACTGCGAATTGATGTTATTTTGTAAGAATTAAGTTAAAAGGCCTGGGTTGATTTTTAAATTTGTAAACTCAGTTATCATTTTATTTATAATATATTTGTTGTTTTTGTTTTATGACTATTAAAAGCTATGAATGTAAAGGTTAACACAAGTAAATTAATTTAATACTGTATTGAATATAATTTAGGTGTAATTTATTATTTTACTTTAGAACATTATGAATACACTTTCTTTTTATTAGTTGTTATATTCTATATAAATGGATTTTAAAAAAAACATCTTATATGTTTATTTCCAGGTACATACATGTTGAGATCTCTTATCTGAAATGCTTGGGGTGAGGTGTTTCAGATTTTGGACTTTTTTGGATTTGGGAATATTTGTGTTATACTTAGCGGTTGAGCATCTCTAATCCAAATATACAAAATCTGAAATGTTCTAAATAGCATTTTCTTTGAGTGTCATGTTGGCACTCAAAAAATTTTGGAACATTTCGGATTTCAGATTTTCTGATTTGGGGTGCTCAACCTGTATTAGCATAGTTTTTTTTTTTTTTTTTTGAGACAGAGTGTCACTCTGTTGCCTGGACTAGAGTGCCGTGGCGTCAGCCTAGCTCACAGCAACCTCATACTCCTGGGCTGAAGCAATCCTCCTGCCTCAGCCTCCCGAGTAGTTGGGACTACAGGCATGCGCCACCATGCCTGGCTAATTTTTTCTATATATTTTTAGTTGTCCAGCTAATTTCTTTCTATTTTTATGGTAGAGACGGGGTCTTGCTCTTGCTCAGGCTGGTTTCAAACTCCTGAGCTCAAACGATCCGCCCGCCTCGGCCTCCCAAGTACTAGGATCATAGGCATAAGCCACCCCACCCTGCCTTTAGCATAGTTCTTATTTGTCAAGTGTGGTAGCTTCTTGGATTTATAGACTATGTTTAATTAATCTTTTTTTCCGAATATTTTATTGTGGTAAAATACACATAAAATTTATTATCTTAACCATTTTTAAATGTACAGTTCAGTGGTCTTAAATAGTTTCATAACGTTGTGCAGCCATCACCACCATCCATCTCCAGAACTCTTTTTTTCTTGTAAAGTTGAAACTCTACACCTATTAAACAATAACTCCCCATTGCCCACTTCCTACAGTCCCTGGCAACCACCATTCTACTTCCTGTTTCTGTGATTTTTGTTTTTTTTTTAAGAGATGGGGTCTTACTCTGTTGCCCAGGCTAGACTGCAGTAGCTCGATCGTAGCTCACTGCAGCCTTGAACTCTTATGTTTAAGCTTCCCGAATAGCTAGGACTACAGACATGCACCACCCCTGGCCAATTTTGTTTTTCATTTTTTTAGAGACAGGATCTCGCTATGTTGTCCATGTTGGTCTTGAACTCCTAGCTTCAAGTGATCCTCCCATCTCAGCCTCTGTAGTCACTGGCTTTACAGGCATGACTCTGTCTTTATGATTTTGACTACCCTAAGTATCTCGAATAAGTGGAATCATGCAGTGTTTATCTTTTTGTGACTGGCTTATTTCACTTACCCTAATGTTCTCAAGGTTTATCCATGAATTTCCTTCTTTTTCAAGACTTAATAATATTCCATTTTGTGTACATACCACATTAGGCTTATCCCCATAAACTTAAGAAAGATACTTTGAAATTGCAGGATTTAAAAAGTTTCTCTTTTACATAAAATCTTTACCTGTGTAGAAGCACTTTTTTTTTTTTTTTTTTTTTGAGACAGAGTCTCACTCTGTTGCCCAGGCTAGAGTGAGTGCCGTGGCGTCAGCCTAGCTCACAGCAACCTCAAACTCCTGAGCTCAAAGGATCCTCCTGTCTCAGCCTCCCGAGTAGCTGGGACTACAGGCATGCACCACCATGCCCGGCTAATTTTTTCTATATATGTTTTTAGCTGTCCATATAATTTCTTTCTATTTTTAGTAGAGATGGGGTCTCGCTCTTGCTCAGGCTGGTCTCGAACTCCTGAGCTCAAACGATCCGCCCACCTCGGCCTCCCAGAGTGCTAGGATTACAGGCGTGAGCCACCGCGCCCGGCCAAGAAGCACTTATTAGGACAAATTATAGTAGAATAAGAGGCAATAGTTGCTGAATTATGGGAGAAAAAATTTCCTTAAGACAAATGTATAAAATGTTTAAAAAAGAGGAAAATCTGAATACTTTTTAATTTTTTATTTGAAAATAATTTCAAACTAACAGAAAAGTTGCAAGAATAAGAATAGTACAAGGGATACCCATGTACCTTTTGTCCAGATTCATATATTATGAATATTTTGTTCTATTTGATTTATTATTTCTCTCCTTTCTTTCTCTCTACACACACACACACACACACACGCACACTTTTTTTCCATCTGAACCATTTGAGAGTAAGTTGCAGGTATGATACTTTACCCCTAAATGCTTCAGTGTGCATCTCCTTAGAATAAGGATATTTTCTTAAATAATCACAGTATAGTTATTACCTTCAGTAAATTTAACATTGATACCATGCTTTAATCTACTATGGAATTCCAATTTTGTCAATTGACCTAGCGGTATCTTCTATAGCTTTTCTCCCTCAGTACAGTCTAGGATCAGGAATTATATTTAGTTATCATGTTTCTTTAATCTCTTCTTATCTGGAACAGCCTTTGTTTGTCTTTTATGACTTTGACATTTTTTTGAAGTTTATGGTTCTCCCCTCCCTCCTTTCTTTTTCTTTTTTTAAATTAACAGACTTTATTTTTTAGAGTAGTTTTTAGCTTCACAGCAAAATTAAGCAGAAATACAGGAGTTCCCCTGTTACCCCTTCCACAAATATGCAGCTTCTCCCACCATCAATATCCTACATGAGTGTGCTGTATTTGCTTTACTCAGTGAACTGGCATTGATGCATTATTATTGACAGAAGTCCATAGTTGACATTAGGGTTCAATCTTTGTATTGTACATTCTATCGGTTTTGACCCTTTTTATTTTCAACAGAACATTCTTCGTTTTGGATATATCTAATGTTTTTCCCACAACGTATCGCATCTGGTGATACACAATGTCCATAAACCCCTCACTGCTAATGTTAATTTTGATCACTTGGTCAAGATGTTGTCCATTTTCTTCCACTGTATAGTAACTATTATTTCCCTTGGAACTAATCAGCAATCTGTGAGGATATACTTTAAGACCATGCAAATATCTTCCTCCTCATAAAAATTTCCCTCTAAATTTAATATCCATTGTTAATTTCTGTCTGAAGCACTCTTTTTTTTTTTTTTTTTTTGAGACAGAGTCTCACTCTGTTGCCCCAGCTAGAGTGAGTGCCGTGGCGTCAGCCTAGCTCACAGCAACCTCAAACTCCTGGGCTCAAGCGATCCTACTGCCTCAGCCTCCCGAGTAGCTGGGACTACAGGCATGCACCACCATGCCCGGCTAATTTTTTCTATATATGTTTTTAGCTGTCCATATAATTTCTTTCTATTTTTAGTAGAGATGGGGTCTCGCTCTTGCTCAGGCTGGTCTCGAACTCCTGAGCTCAAACGATCCGCCCACCTCGGCCTCCCAGAGTGCTAGGATTACAGGCGTGAGCCACCGCGCCCGGCCTGAAGCACTCTTTACTATAATGCTGCAGAATAATGATTTTCCACTCTCACACTCTCTCCACATTCAACATCTTCTCTAAGTAGGAGGCTTCCCTCCCCTTCTCCATTTATTTATCTATTTATTTAATATCAGTATGGGTTCATAGATTCCTATATTTTTAATTGTTTATAGTAAATTACTGGACTTAATTTTTTTGGTGCTCAGATTATCTCTGATTTGACCAGTGGAAGCCCCTGTGTAGTTGTTTAAAATTAGTGACTGAAAGTGGATGCCCTGTTGGTTAAACTTTGCACTTTAGGTAGAATTGAGCTGCTAGTTTGGGGATAAATTGATAAAAAACCTATTTGTTTCTTTTCTCTTACAGTCTGGAGAAAAAAAGAAAGATGATGAAACAGTTGATAGCTTAGGTAAGAATTTCTGTCTTTTACCTTTTGACCTAAAAAGCAGGGTTGCAAACTTAAATGTCTGCAGGAGCCAGGCAGGTAATATCAATGAAGTGAGGATGGTTGTTGCAAATGGAAAGCACATGGCTTATCTTAGCTGCCTGGTTCTCACCCAGCTCTGGCTGAGGGCTGCTTTGGGGTAATCTGGATCTGATGTTGTTAGGGCTTTATTCCTTGGTCCCTCCCTGTTTCCTGCAACCCAAAATTCAAATTTGTAGTTGAGGTTTCTGATTGTTAAACATTCATAGGTAATTCAAATTTTTAAAAAACTGTGTGGGCCTAACAAAATATGACTGCAGATCCATTATCAGTTGCACTTTCTGGAATAAAGTAAATGGGTTGTGTAAGAAATCAATTGGCCACTTGTGAGTGTTTGCCAGAGGTTTTAGGTATAATTTTGGTTGATGCTAAAGGGAATATCTGTATCTATGAAAATGAAAACCAGCATCCTACTCTTAGATCAGAGACTTTCTTTCTTTGTTAGGCCCCCTGGAGAAAGGACAAGTGAAAAATGAGGCTCTTAGAGAATTGAGAGTGGAGCTCAGCAAAAAACACCAAGCTCGGGAACTTGATGGATTTGGCCTCTATCTGTAAGTGTTAGAGTAATTTGGAACTTTCTAGAACATTCTCCTGAATAGAAGGGAGATGTTATAAGGCATTAACTTCACCTTTAATTGTTTCCTTTTTTTCCCAGCTATGGTGTGGTGCTTCGAAAACTGGACCTGATAAAAGAGGCCATTGATGTGTTTGTGGAGGCCACTCATATTTTGCCTTTGCACTGGGGAGCCTGGTTAGAACTCTGTAACCTGATCACGGACAAAGAGATGGTAAATTGAGATGAGCTATGTGAAGAACCCTCCACTTCAAGGCTTATGTAATTCTGTAATAATGTAGGAGTGGAGGAAGAGTTTTGTCAGACCTTTGGTTACACCTCTAGTCTCTTCCACTGCTTTGGAATTTAGGTCTTTCTTTGAAAGACTAATGACTAGCTCTTGTTCAATAGTCGCTGTTGGATTTGCATCAGTTATATTAGGATTTTTTTTTCATATTCATGTTTTCACACTCAGGTTTTATGATAACTTATTTTATAGACTAAATGTTACAGTTTTTCCTCCAATTCCAAACATGCTATAGAAAAAGTTTCTCTAATATCAAGGATTACATGAAAACAACTTCTGAGCTGTCATGGATTCTGTAAAGATTTGGAGATTTGTTTATTAATGAAATAATGTGTATGACATTGCTTTATAAACTGTAATCATTTTATTAGTCATTATTAAGGACATTGTCTATAGTGTTTATTTGGCTGTTCTTTAGTAGTTAATGGAGGCAGCAACACACTTCCCTTTGTTAGCTCTAAAGAGCCAAAGACTGGTTAATTTTGCCTAGTCATGAGTCACACTACTATGTCTGTGTCTGAAATCTTGTCTTGGTTTACTTGTATTCATCTATTTCTAACTGCCTACTAGACTTTCATTGAAAGTTTGTTTTATCTCTGAACTCGAAATACGCAAAACCAAATTTCTCATCTTGCCTACCAGATTCTCTCTCTTCCTCCCAGCTTGATAGATTCTTACTAGTATCCTAGTATCACTATTTCTCAAAGTACCCAATCTTGACACCTCAGAGTCATATTTGTCTCTCCCCTTTCTCTTGTCTCCCTTAAGCCAGGCGTGAGACATTGCCATGGCCTTGGTTACTTTCCTGTATACATCTTTTTCTCTGGTTTCCTTTGGCATATCAGTTATCATCTCAAATGTGGATTACTTATAAGTAATAGATACTTTCTATCTAACATTCCCATTTTTATATATCCATTTCCAAGCCCTCCTGCATACTGTTTCCAAACTTATTCTTAAAGCACCCATGTCATCATGTTATCCTCTTGCTAAAAATTGCAGTGGTTTCCTATTGCCTCTCATTTTCTGTTGCACCATAGTATCCACCCTACCAGTTCAATCTTGTTTTTTCCACAACTTGCCAGTGCATAGCCTCCTCTCAAACCAGGCTAGTTTCCTCGTCCTACTCACCCACACTCATCATGACTCTTTTTTGCCTCTATTTACGTTGTTGCCCTTGCCTAGAATATTGTCTTCGTTCTCTCCCTTTCCCTTTTTCTATTCAAATCCTACTCATACTCTAAGGTTCACCTCAATCCTTTCTTAATTCTTTGAAGCCTTTTCCAACTAGGCCATTCCTCCCTATTGTGCTTATAAGTCATATTCACTTAGACTACCTTGTGTTCATTATTAGTACTCTAATAAAATTTTAGTGATAAATTCCTTTAGACAATAAAGATAGTTTCTGGATGTTTGTTTGGGAGAGAGGTCCTGGATGTTGGTTTGGGAGAGAGGTCAAATTATATTGTGTCCCTCTCTCTTTTGCTGCCAGCTGAAGTTCCTGTCTTTGCCAGACACCTGGATGAAAGAATTTTTTCTGGCTCATATATACACAGAGTTGCAGTTGATAGAGGAGGCCCTGCAAAAGTATCAGAATCTCATTGATGTGGGCTTCTCTAAGAGCTCATATATTGTTTCCCAAATTGCAGTTGCCTATCACAACATCAGAGGTGAGTGAATAAGGACAATGAAATACCATCAGACTCTGAGAGCTGCACTGTGTTGTTTTCTGAACTGTTTTTCTTCTTTCTGTAGATATTGACAAAGCCCTCTCCATTTTTAATGAGCTAAGGAAGCAGGACCCTTACAGGATTGAAAATATGGACACATTCTCCAACCTTCTTTACGTTAGGGTGAGCTGATGCCCTTTCTTGGGCTTGATTAAGCTCTTTTGTGCTTTAATCTTCTGGGTTGGATTGTCACTCAGTTGTGTTAGCTATAGGAAAAATAATTTAGGGAGTTCCTTTTTTGTGCTTAGATCATCTTTCTCTTTCTTCTAGAGCATGAAATCTGAGTTGAGTTATTTGGCTCATAACCTCTGTGAGATTGATAAATATCGTGTAGAAACGTGCTGTGTAATTGGTAAGAGTTAACTGCATTTTTTTCTTTTAAGATTTTTCTTTAAGTAACACAAATGTGAAAATAACAGTATTTAAAGTGTCAAAGGTGACAGAATTATATACCATAGAATGTGAAAGCTCACTGTAATCCCACCCAAAAGATTGTTTCGTGAACATGATTCCAGAATATTTTTCTGTGCAAATATTAAAAATTGTGTGAGTAGTTTGCTTGCAAAATCTGTATCATTATACATACTGCTTTATAATGTCCTTTATTTAAACTTAATTATATATCTTTGCCTTCTTTCCATGGTAGTACATTTCAATTTGTATTATTTTTGATAGCTATCTAGCATTTTATAGATGTACCATTTTTATTTAATCATTTTCTATAGATAAGTTGTAGCCACTGTTTGTTAATATAAATATTGTTTCAGAAAACATCTTTGTACATGTACATTTATTTTTGCATACTTATGCAACTATTTCTATGTAATAAATTCCTAGCAGTGAAAGGCTGGATCAAAGGTGTATATGTTTTAAACTTTTTTTTTTTTTTTTTGAGACAGTCTCGCTCTGTTGTCCGGGCTAGAATGCTGTGGCATCAGCCTAGCTCACAGCAACCTCAAACTCCTGGGCTGAAGCAATCCTCCTGCCTCAGCCTTCCGAGTAGCTGGGACTATAGACATGAGCCACCATGCCCGGCTAATTTTTATATATATATATTTTTAGCTGTCTAAATCATTTCTTTCTATTTTTTTATTAGAGACGGGGTCTCGCTCTTGCTCAGGCTGGTCTTGAACTCCTGACCTTGAGCGATCCTCCCGCCTCGGCCTCCCAGAGTGCTAGGATTATAGGCGTGAGCCACCGTGCCTGGCCTGAAATTGAGTTTTAACTTAAATAATCAGGTCTGGGGTACAGACAACTGATATAACTGATTTTTTTCTGAATCAAACTAAAAAACTGAATCTAAACAGATTTTAAAAAATATATGGAGGTTTTGTTACTTGGTTGTTTTACTAAAATGAAATCATATCATGTATTTACTCTGTAATTTGCTTTTTTCACTTGATGGTAAATCACAGTCTCTACAAGTTAGTATCTATACATCTAAATCTACCGTTTTTATCTAGTTTATTTATATATATATACACAATTTATACATAAAGGAGATTTTTTAAAGTACATCTTTTGCTAGCTTCACCTTTCCCCCTTTAAATTACTTATGTTAACATGTTAACACGGTCTCATACCACGTAAGAAATATATACATATACAGGGTTTAATGGGCTGTTTGCTTTATAAAAATAGGATATTATATACGTATCTCTGCATTTTTCTTTTCTCACTCAACAGTACCTTGTGAAAATTCCTCCAAGTCTGGGTATACCTGTCATTCATTTTTTATTTTTAAAAATGTAGCTTTATTGAGGTATAATTTACATTCCATAAATTTCACCCACTTTAAGTTTACAGTTAAATGAGTTTTTGTAAATTTATGGTTTGTAACCATCACCATAATCCAGTTTAGAATACTCCATCACCCCCAAAAGTTCCCTTGTGTCTATTTGCAGACGGTCCCATTCCCATACCCCAGCAACCACTTCTTTGCTTTCTATCTCTATAGTTTTGCCTGCTTATATAAATGGCATCTTGCACTATTTAGTCATTACTATCTAGCTTCTTTCAGTTGGCATGTTTTTGAGGTTCATCCGTGCTATAGCATGTATTGAGAGTTCTTTTTATTGCTGAATAGTATTCCATTGTTTGGATATACCACATTCTGTTTATTCATTCACTGGTTGATGTCAGACAGACAGCTTTTATACTCTTCAAATAAACTTTTTCACAGAATCCTAAAATCTTTCACTTGCACTTTTCAAGACTGATGATAATAGAACGGCTTTGATTCTTGTGGGAGAGGGAAGCTCAGAGCTCTACCTTTTTTTTTTAAGTGTATAAATTATGATTCGTTAGAAGGTGATAATTTCCATAGAACAAAAATAGGGCATTGTAAGAAGGATTGAGAGAGTGAAGATGGGTTGAATTGCAATTTTTTTTGGTACAAAATATTTTACATATTTATGGGGTACATGTGAATATTTTTTACATGCATAGAATATGTAGTGATCAAGTCAGAGTATTTGGGATGTCCATCACCTTGAATATTTATCATTTCTATGTATTGGTAACATTTCAAATACTCTCTTCTAGCTACTTTGAAATATATAATACCTTGTTGGTAACTATAGTCACTCTACTCTGCTGCTGAATATTGGGGCTTTTTTCTTCTATCGAACTGTATGTTTGTACCTACTATGCAACTTCTCTTTATCCCCTCCTTCCACCCACATGCCCTTCCCAGCCTCCAGCATTTATCATTCTATTCTCTATCTCCATGAGACCAACATTTTTAGCTTCCACATATGAGTGAGAACATGCCATATCTGTCTTTCTGGGCCTGGCTTAGTTCACTTAACGTAATGACCTCCAGGTCCATCCATGTTACTGCAAATGACATGATTTCATTCTTTTTTTTATGGCCAAATGATATTCCATTGTGTGTATATACCACATTTTCTTTATCCACTTGTCTGTCGATAGGTTGATTCCATATCTTTGTTATTGTGAATAATGCCATGATAAACAAGCAAGTGCAAGTATTCCTTTGATATGTTGATTTTCCTTTGGAGAAGTAGTAAGTAGTAAGATTGCCGGATGGTATGGTAGTTCTATTTTTAGGTTTTTGAGAAATCTCTGTGTTTTCCACAGTGGTTGTACAACAGTGTATCAGAGTTCCTTTTTCTCTGCATCCTTGCCAGCATCTGTTATTTTTTTCTTTTTAATAATGGCCATTGTAACTTGGGTAAGATGATATTGTGGTTTCGATTTGTGTTTCCATGATGATTACTGATGTTGAGTTTCTTTTCATATGCCTGTTGGCCATTCGTATGTCTTTTTTTGAGAAATATCTATCCATGTCCTTAGCCCACTTTTTAATGGGATTTTTTTTTTTTTATTGTCCAATTGTTTGAGTTCCTTTTATACTCTGGGTATTAGTCCCTTGTCAGATGAATAGTTTACAAATATTTTCTGTTATTCAACAGTTGTCTCTTCCCTGACAGAGCTCTACATTTTTACCCTTGATGTACCTCCTTAGAAATCTAGGCTCTAAGGAATATTAGTTTGAAAACAACCAATCTAAAGCATACTCTGGAAATTTCCTACTCTTTTTTTTTTTTTTTTTTCTTTTTTTTTGAGACAGAGTCTCACGCTGTTGCCCAGGCTAGAGTGAGTGCCGTGGCGTCAGCCTAGCTCACAGCAACCTCAAACTCCTGAGTTCAAGCGATCCTCCTGTCTCAGCCTCCCGAGTAGCTGGGACTACAGGCATGCGCCACCATGCCCGGCTAATTTTTTCTATATATATTTTTAGCTGTCCATATAATTTCTTTCTATTTTTAGTAGAGGTGGGGTCTCGCTCTTGCTCAGGCTGGTCTCGAACTCCTGAGCTCAAACGATCCGCCCACCTTGGCCTCCCAGAGTGCTAGGATTACAGGCGTGAGCCACCGTGCCCGGCCTGGAAATTTCCTACTCTTTATTAAGAAAAATCTGTATCTGGTTCCACTTAGAGGTTGGAATAAAAAATAAGGAAAGAAAAAATATATATAAATGTTATATCCAGATGAGATAAAATGAAAAACTTGGAACGTTTAGGAACACTTTTTTAAAAAAATAGAACATGTGATAGATGAAATATATTTCCCAGGGGAATGATATTTCCCTTGTGTACAACTGGTTTTTTTGCCAGGACTTTAAGGCAAATAGGTTATAGTTTCATGCCTACTTGGTAGAATGCTGTCTTTTTTAATGGACTCTTATTTTTACCTTTCTTCTCATTTTTTTTTTGTTTTGTTTTTAATCAGGCAATTATTATAGTTTACGTTCTCAGCATGAGAAGGCAGCCTTATATTTCCAGAGGGCCCTGAAATTGAATCCTCGGTATCTTGGGGCCTGGACACTGATGGGACATGAGTACATGGAAATGAAGAACACATCTGCTGCTATCCAGGCTTATAGGTGAGCACCTAGTTGAGGGGTGAGGTGGAGCAGATTGCTGTGGTATCAGGAGCCTCTATTGAGCCTGCAAGTTGCTAACCTTGATTCTGCCCTCTTACCAGTCTGTCTTTTCCATTTCTTAGACATGCCATTGAGGTCAACAAACGGGACTACAGAGCTTGGTATGGCCTTGGGCAGACCTATGAAATCCTTAAGATGCCATTTTACTGCCTTTATTATTACAGACGGGCCCACCAGCTTCGGTAAGTCTTGTCACTTGACAATGTGTTTGGTGTAGGAAGGGCTAATAACTTTTCTTTTGATAGCTACTGATGAATCACAGTGAATGGTTTTAGACTCTTGGAGACCTGAGTTTAAACTTCCTAAATATTGTTTGGTCTTTTCTGAGACAGGGTCTTCCTCTTTTGCCTAGGCTGGAGTGCAGTGGTGGCAGTGTTATAGCTCATTGCAACCTCATACTCCTGGGCTCAAGCAATCCTCCTGCCTCAGCTTTCCCGGTAGCTGGAATTACAGGTGCATGCCACCACCATGCCTGGGTAATTTTTAAGTATTTTGTAGAGACAGGGTCTCGCTATGTTGCCCAGGCTGGTCTTAAACTCCTGGCCTCAAGTGATCCTTCCACCTTGGTCTCCCAAAGTGCGGAGGTTATAGGCATGAACCATTGCATCCAGCCTTGTCGTGTTTATTTAATATATAACTAACAGTGTAATTACAAAGTAATCTAATTATGAAGCATTAGGTTAAAAACTAGTCCTTTTGTAGATTTGAAATAGCAGTTATGCTGGTTCTTCAAGGGAGGATGACTTCAGTTACTAATAAAGTCTTTGCTCAGACTGCCAATTCTTTTTCAGGCCCAATGATTCTCGTATGCTGGTTGCTTTAGGAGAATGTTATGAGAAACTCAATCAACTAGTGGAAGCCAAGAAGGTACCTGAAATTGGGTTCTGAAGAATTTGAATGGATCTGTTGTTTAGATAAATGTTGTGCTATCTGTGCTATAATTTTTCCCTTATTCTGATCTACCTGGAAAGTCTGAATATTTATAGGCGTATAGGGTAAAAGCAAATCTTGGCCAAGATCATCAGTAGGAATGTCAGTATGAAGCCTGGACCTATCAGAGCTAGTAAAAATGCCTTACATTCTGCAAGTCTGAACTTCTGGGAGGCTTTCAGGGCCTTAGCCTTTATATGATTAGTCGTAGCACATGGGACAGTGGTCAAAGTGACGAGTTTATTTTTTTGACAGTGTTACTGGAGAGCTTACGCCGTGGGAGATGTGGAGAAAATGGCTCTGGTGAAACTGGCAAAGTGAGTGAAAGGAGTGAAATGCTGTTGATATTTGTGTTGGCTTCTCTGGGATGTAGGTCTTGGATGTTCTAGAGCCTCCCATCTATCTACCATCCTTCATGGGTGTGGGGATGTAGCAGGGTGTCTGAATGCTAGTTTGTGAATTTAGCCATCTTGACTCTAGAGAATGCTACTTTGAAGGGGGAATTGCTTTCCTATTAGGCAAGGGATTAAGAATGAATTGAGGAAAAATGAAATTTGTGTCAGAGCAGTCTGTGAACACAACTTTATAAAATACTGATCTCTTCTTCCTGATAAGGGCCAGAAAAATTAGGAATAACTCAGAAATAGTAGGCACGAGGTTCTTAAATGCAGTTTCATTCCTGCTGGTTCTTTTCTGAGTTCTTAGAAAAATATCTGAGTTGCTTGGTATCTTTTTTAATCTCTGGGTATTACCAGAGAATTTTTAAAGAATGTTATCCAGCTTAAGTATTTACTAACTCTCCATCATTAGTAGCAGAGTCATGATTCTAAGTTCTGATAATGGTAACAAGCACATCTTGTGGGCACTAATTATTCTAGGTCCCAGGGTATCATATATGTCAAAATTTGTACTTGTCTATGTATTGTCATTTTTTGGTCTTAATTATGTGCTTTTACTTTTTGTTACTAACTTGCTTCAAGATCTGATTTGTACTAAAGACCAATTTCTTTTGTAGGCTTCATGAACAATTGACTGAGTCAGAACAGGCTGCCCAGTGTTACATCAAGTATATCCAAGATATCTATTCCTGTGGGGTATGTGTCATAGCATGGGATTTGTGTTGCTGATCTTATTATTATCACCTCAGTCATTCCTGCTTTCCCTTTCTAGGAAATAGTGGAACACTTGGAGGAAAGCACTGCTTTCCGCTATCTGGCCCAGTACTATTTTAAGTGCAAGCTGTGGGATG
Source organism: Eulemur rufifrons (assembly GCF_041146395.1). Taxonomy (NCBI): domain Eukaryota; kingdom Metazoa; phylum Chordata; class Mammalia; order Primates; family Lemuridae; genus Eulemur; species Eulemur rufifrons. The sequence goes on along the minus strand of NC_090992.1, from coordinate 5,296,288 downwards.
AAGCTTCAACTTGTGCCCAGAAGTGCTGTGCATTCAATGATGTGAGTGTCAGTTCTTTAATAAAGGGTTTGGATTTTAGGCTAGAACATTTGATCTTTACCATGATTTGGGTGGAAGGTGCATAAGAATGTAAGTAGAAAGCCTACCATGATCTGTGGAACTTGTATATCAGTATCTTAATAACCTATTTTTGAGAATAGCCTTGGGCATATTTTAAAACAGTTCCCTAACTTTGTTTCAGACCCGGGAAGAAGGTAAGGCCTTACTCCGGCAAATCCTACAGCTTCGAAACCAAGGCGAGACTTCCACCACTGAGACGCCTGCTCCCTTTTTCCTCCCTGCTTCACTCTCTGCTAACAACACTCCCACACGCAGAGTTTCTCCACTCAACTTATCTTCTGTCACACCATAGTTGGCTACTTTCAAGCCAGCACGTTGCTAGGCCCATCTTAAGCCTTACCTCCACAAACAGAATGGTCACATCTGTTCTTCCAAGGACCACAGCTCTTCTTGTTTCTACAGATGGAAACAGCTCCATGGAGACAGTTTATATAATCACCTTCAGAAGCAGATTGACAGAATAATACTGGCAGGAAGACATTGTCTTTTACCAGTTAGAAGCACTTCTATCTCCCTTCTGTTGAGAGTGGCTTTGGATCCTGGCTGTCTTCTCAGAGCTGTCTCCCCCCCCCCCCCCCCCCAAAAAAACCCATCCCCTTTACAGCACTTTAGCACAGGCTATGCTACAGGACAAAGTTTTAATGCTGCTGGGAGTGGGAGAGAAGCAAGGGAGAAAAGTCAGTCACTCTACCTTCTGCTGGCCATAGGGGCACACTGAGTGCCCTAGGAAGAGGTCAGGGCAAAGGATAGTAATGACCTTGTTCTTGGATTTGCTGAGCATGACTCCCACTCTGATGTCAGAGATTAGGTTTAAATGGAGTGAAGCTATACATTTATTCACACTGTAGGGAGATAATCTTGCAAAATATTTTTGAGAAGGAGTCTTCTATAGTAAAAGCTTTCAAAGTGGAAGTACTTACTAAGTTAGATAAAAGGGCAAAACATGGCTATATTGTTAACTGTACTCCTACCAGAGCAAAGCAAGGAGGAAGGATTACAGATAACTTCATGGATATTGGAAACAACTTTTGTGACTATACAGATAATAAACTCACTTCAAGCTGGTCTGTTTTAATAAATTTTCAGTATAATTGTTTTTTCCCTATTTCCAACAGAATGTTTTTTCAGCCTTTATCTGTCTAGGACAAGGTAAAGGGAATCATTCTTGTGGTGCCCTTGGAGCATTTCAGGCTTGTGCATATGCATTTAGTAGGAGGTAATGTGCTGTGACTGTAATGTCCGCTGTAGTGAATTTGTACAGTAGATGCTATAGATCATTCTGAGCTCAGAGTCCAGCCTTCATTTTTAACCCAGGGACATTTGTTATCTATTCAGCTCCTAAGGTATGACACTTCATTTTATATTAAGGGAGATTTAGAATACCTAATGCCACTTGAATTCATTTCTTACTAAGCCTTCTTATTAGTAGCTGTACACTAGTTACTGGTCTCCACTGCCGTGCCTATGCAAGGCTCCCATGGGCCAGAATGATGTTTGATTTTCAATTTTTCTGCCCGTTTTTATAATTTCTTTTAATGATTTTGCTACATTTGGAATTCAAATAAAAGTGAACAATAATATCTTTAATATAACTTTCTTGTGTGCATAGAAACCACGTAAGTAAAAAAACATGAGATTACATAGGCGATTATAATACAAAAGAGAAAAAACAACTAGTGTCTGAGTATTGCATTCTGGATAGAGTTCCAGGTGTATGGTAAAGCTTAAAAGAGACCTGTTTCTTAAGGTGAAACACCTCAAGCTGACCCACCTCAGGGCAATGACTGCTCTTCTCCTTCCCTACAGCCTTAGTATTTTTTGCCAAAAGGCCCAGATCTAAGTAAAGGAGAGTGCCTCGAGCGTAGGATCCGTGCATAAGGGCTGCAGTCTGTCGAGCTTTGGCAGGTAGGTGTCCGGGGAAGTAAGTTTCGAAGGAATGGTTTCTTCCCTGGGGGTTGCTGGTTTGGTTGCTGGTTTTCCTGGTTGGCACCAAGGCGCTTTTTGGCAGAAGCCTGGCCTTGGAGTTTTAGCACCGTATGATACTGCTCAGCAATGCATGCTGCCTTCTTCCGAAGGTCTAGTTTCACTAGCATCATGTTATTCTGCAGCTCAGCCAGGGTCTGGTCCTAAGGAAGATCAATAAAGTTCCAGAAAACACATTTCTGTCTGGTATATTAGAAAAACAAGAAGGCAAGGTAATACTTATCGTCCATTATTAGTTACTAGTAACAATTGTTTCTTCAAAGATGAACTCTTTAAGGTCAGAGCTTATAACTGAACAGCGAGTATTTTCTTTTGAGACCAAAACATAAGCAGTGCTGACTAGGACATTTTCTAACACATAAGGTAATAGAAGCTCGAATATGTTTATTTAACTTCCAAGAGCCTCAGTCCCTAAGTTCTAAGCTATATATTTTTCCTTAACATTTTAACATCTCCGGAATCAAGATGCATCTTATTGATGAGAAATGTCATAGAGTAATTATTAATACTTTTTTCTTACTAGTACATAAAATAATGGTTTCGTCTAATCAGTGATATCTTAGATGAAATATAGTAGCATCTACCTTCCTAGGGTTATTATGACAGAGAAAATGCCTGCAAATTACTTAGCATAGTGCTTGGTACTTAGTAAATGCTTAAAAATAGTTATTTTGATATCGTAAGGAAATAAATTCAGCCTAAAAATATTTACTTTTCTCTTCTGGTCCTCATTTGCCTTCTTCTATATATATATACACACACACACATGCACGCGCGCACATATACACACAGACACACACACACACATGCACGCGCGCGCATATACACACACACACACACACACGCGCGCACATATATATGGGAGTGGGCTGGAAGGGAAGCACAGGGTATATAGGCTGCCCTAACCTGTTTGATTAAGATGTCATCACAAGTGGTCAAGGCTTGACGAAGTTTTCCTGCCCCAGTGCTGTGGCAACAGGCTCTTTCTGCTGCTTGGAGAGATTCACCAAGTTTCTGAAGTTCTGTCCGAAGCAGCCTTATATTCTGAAAAAGGGGGAGTAGGAATCAGATTGTGGCCAAGATCAACCAGGTTAGTGATCTAGAGAGATTTGAACAGAAGTAAAACTAGAAAGACTAGTCAGTTGAGTGAAATAGCCACTCTCCAGGACTGTGCACAGAAAACCATCTTGTCCTCATGTGAACCAGTGATAAAGAATGTTAGATGTTGGAAATTACCTAGATAAGGGCTTTGGTAGCAGAGAAAGGTAATTACCTTCTGGCCCTCCTCTAACTTCTTATCCACATCAATGGTGAAGGGCTTGGCTGAGGGTGGTGGTTCCAACATTTTCTGATACTTCTGCAGCTCTGAGGGGAGGAAACAGGAAACTTAAATATAGGGTTTTTCTAGCCTTAGACTTACCTCTTTAACTGAGTTAACAGTAGCTTGCCCCAAATATAAAAAGTGAGGCCATGTACGTCCTAGAGTAAAAGGTCAGGGGGATGTAGCTCACAGTTGAGGAAATTATGCTGGAGTGGGCGTCAGAAGGCCAGGTAACAGGTGAGTAACAGTTCTTCCCTGAGCTACTGTTAAGCTTCCTTCTTTCCTTCCTCACCTTCAGTGGTGGAGTTTAGCTCTGCTTTGCACTGTTGTAATTTAGCTTTAATGTCCTGGAGCTGCTGGGTAGAGGCAGAAGCTGCCAACCTTTGTGACCGTCGTAGGGACGATTCAGACCCTGATTGCTGACGGGCCACTGGCTGCTGCCTGGCTTCCTGCAAGAGAGCTTCTAGCTCTTCAATCTTTTCATCCCGCTCCTAAGAAGGAAGCAAAGAGTACAGTTCTATCCAGAGTCAGACAAATAGTGCAGGAACAGATGACTGAACAAAGGAACAAAAATACTTCCTGACACTCATGCCTTGAAATCCTGTTTGCCAGCACTTATACCATTTTCTGGCCAGCTAAACCCTTAATTCACCAAACATAGATTGAATATCTATCTATAAAGCACTAAGGGAAATAGGGAAATGTGAGTTATACATTCCTGTCTTTACCAGGGTTTATAAAATATGTTTACCTCAGGCAAGCTAGCAATGGAAATCTGAGCAGCTAGTTGAGGCTGGTTCAGGGAAACTTACCTGAATCTCTTCTTGGTAAAAACTTGTCAGGGACTCCTTGAGGATCTTTAATTTCTCTTCATACATTTCCTCCAATAGTTCCTTTTGGGTGTCCAAATGTTCACTGTTAGAAAGACAAAAAAAAAGAGTGAGTGAAGATTCTGAGGAGTGAACTTGGAAGACAGATCTTGAGACACAACTCCATCTCAGTCCCTGCTTCCCACCCTCTGTCCCATGTGAAGAGCAAAAGGGGTCATTCAGTCAGTACCTGCACCACTGTTCCCGTTGTTGCATCTGTTCCACCATCTCATTGCAAATTTCTTCACGGAGCTGCATCTCCAGCTGCAACTTTTCCTGTCGTTCTTTCAAGAGCAGTGCTTTCATGGCTTCTACCACCTGTAGGAGCTCCTAGGAGGGACACACATGTCAGAGGTCATCGGATGCCCATGCCCCAAAGTGGTATAAGCCCACGTGGAAGGCAGCATGGATAATGTGTAGCTGTTAAGTGGCTGTATCAAAGCTTTCTTGTATTCTTACCTCCTTGCTATACATGGAGATGTCAGCTTCATTTTCAATGTCATCATCAAGGCCTGGGTCTGCCTTGGCCCCTTTCTCTAAGTTGGGGGATGCCCGAAGACTATGTTCCTTGATGAACGAATGCAGGGATGGGAACCCTAGTTGCACAGGTGGGGCATGCACAAGCTGGAGGGGGAAAAATCATAATTGACTCCATAACTAGTTCCTAGTAACTTTCTTAAAGTTACCAGCTCAAAGTGAACACAACCATCACACCCATAGCTTCTCACCTGGCTAGCAATGGCTGAGAACTTTGCCACATGAAGAGTCTCATCATAGGTAGATGCACAGGGATTCACATTGACAATCATGCAGGAACGGCCTCGACCTGTGAAGAAGCCTTGGAACACTCGAGTCAACTTGCTGTCACGGAAGGGAACCAGGTTCTGCTTTGACCTGGCAGAGGATCAGAGATAATAGAGCTATTAGCAGAACTCCAGCCCTTGGGGTATGCCAACATTGTCCCCAGTGGTGACCAGGAAGCCTCTCAGCAAACTACAGAGCCCCAGGCCATCCCAGAGCTTACAGTTAAAAGCTCACCGGTTCTGCTGGTTTTGGCGCAGGGCAGCAATACAGCGGCCCAAGGTATGCAGAGAAGTGTTAATGTTTCCTGCTTCCTTCAGCCGTTCACCACTCTTCTGATCTTTGCAGCGCTCTGAGCCAGCCAGATCACAGAGTGACAGCCTAGAATGATGCACACACATAAAGACCTCACATGTTAGGAGACTTCTAGCCCTTTGTATAGTTCTGGAGGGGAGGGCCCACCGAGAATCTCTGTACACAAGGAAGGAGAAAAAGTAATTCCTCTGAGGACCTCCTCCATGCTTCCTGAACTATCATTTTATAGCCAAGAAGCCCAAATTTCTGAATTGAAAAACTTACTCGCTGATCTTAGGGACTATATCCCCTTCCCCCTGAAGGTGCAGGATCCGGATTGAGAAGATGCTATGACTGGAAGTTAAGAAAAAGAGAAAGGTCATTCACATCTTCCATGATCAGCCAGAGGACTAATGTTTCCTGGAAAACAGTGAAGGGTTTATTCTTATAACCCACTCACCTGCGGCTGGAGTTCTGGTTCAGGTGGGTGCTGGCAAAGCTTTGGTTCTTACGACCCACTTTCAGGAGTTTCCAAGCCTCCTCAGCATCTTGAACATGAATCCAATTGAGATCTGAGGCCAAAGGAGAGAAGAGCATAAGATGGGAACACCCAAATTTTTTCCTAGTCTCTCCCCAATTCTCCTCTAGGGATCATGCCAGCCCCCCCACATTCTCATACCTTTCACGTAGGGGTTGCCATTTTGATCCTCACATAGTCGCAGAGTCTGCCTCTTGCGCTGCTGGCTAGGTGGTTCTAACAGGTCATAAAGCAGTTCATTGTAGATCTCAAAGAAGGAGATCCAGATAGAGAAGCGAATGTCTGCTGGTACACTTACTGGGGCAGTATCTGGCTGTGCCCACTGGTGACTTGTTTCTGGGGAAGAAGCCAATGTACTGAGCATCAACCCTAGGAGCAGTCCCTCTCCCCTTTGGCCGGCAGGGGTTTTGGAAGGTGGAGCTCAGGTTGCAATCTCTGGTCTGCATACCTGGCAGCTGTTGGGAACAGGGAGTGGGTTCCTACTATTATTTGACACAGAGCCCAGTCCTGGTACATACCATCCAGCTGGCTACCGCTGGTAAACTGACTGGTGGAAGAGAGCCCAGCAATGCCACTGTCAAAGCTGATGCTGGTACCTGTCCGACTTTCAATGTAGACACTCCTCTTCAAGGAAGTGGACAGCTCCTCCTGGAGGAGCACAGGGAGAAGGTAAGCACAAGACTTTCCTGACATTTGTACCTCCTGCCTCTGCCTCCATGGATACAAACACTTTACCTCTTGGAGGCCTCCATTTAGCAAAGAAAGCTTCTTGATTTCCTCTTGTCGCATCTGCTTGCTGTCTAGCCAGATTACCTCATTGGAGAGTACTGGCTTCAGATCAGGTGTTGGATGAAGTTGGCCTTGGAGGCTACTGAAGATCAGAGCCAGGGACCGTGGGAGAATCCCTCCATCCTTGATGGTACCTAGAGACATACAAAAGATGGACAGCTGAGGAAAGTGCCTTTCTCCCCCTAACTCAGAGCATCAAAAGGTAGACATCACCACTACAGGCCAATAAGAAGTCCTGAGAAGGCTTTCAACTCACCTTGAATTGTGTGGGTTTTCCCGGAGTTGGTGACTCCATATGTATAGATGAGCCAGTTCTGCCCTTTGAGTACATCCTTTACCATCTCCTTCACGGTCAGGTTGAAGAAGGATGCTTGTCCCACTTCTGGCCCAAAGATCTAGAGACAGACCCAGTTTCTCAGAGGCCCATCCTTAATCTCCCACTTGCCTCCTGAGCAGAGGCAGCAGATGTTTCTTTTCCTGGGTGGTTGACTCTGGAAACCACTCAAGCAGATTCTTCCTGCAGTTCTGTCTGCTGTTCCCTAAACACTGATGATTCAATCATTCTTTGCTGTCCATCTTTCACCCAGATCAACAAAGACTTAAGGAATGCTATGCACTGCACTGAGCCTGATGCTGTACACACACAATGGGACAATATAATGGTCACAAGTGTGGGTTTTAGAGATGGGTGGATCTAACTCTAGCTATGTGGCTTTAGCAATATTACCTTCACCGATTCACAGTATCCTTGTCAGGAAAATAGGGATAACAATGATAAAAATAACAGAATTCTTGGGAATTAATGCACATAAATTATTGGACACATTGAATAACACATACTTAGGGCCCTCCAAAATTATAGATGTGCATATGTAAGGAACTCACAGTTGAGTAGAAAACCTTTTCCTCTAACGAGGGAATAAAGTTGCCCCTAAATGTTGGTCCCTTATTCACAGACTAGTACCCTCCCATACCTGGGAAAAGGTAAACCTGTGAGTGGCTTGACCAATTCCCCGCTCATTGCTCTTCAGGGCAAAGGAATCCTTGGGTGCTTGTAGAACAAGCGTCTCCACATTCTCAATACGGACACAACCCTGAGAAGGGGGAAAATATAGTTACAGAAGGAAACATTCCTGGAAATCTCTTCTGTACTGCATCATTCCACCCTAAATCCTCCCTCCTTAGACACTCACCTGATCCTCCTGTCGTTCCAACTCTAAAGGTAACAAGGGTCTGACCCTCAGGTATACTTTCACCTTCTCTGTACTGTCCTCAGATGTAACCTGTAGCAAAATTCCAGCCCACAACCACAGATTAAACTCAGCAGTTACTTCTGAGCAAATGAGCAAACATAGCACAGTTCCTAGGAATCATGGTAACACTACCCCAATTCTACCTCAAATGTCTCTGTGCAGCTACTCTTTGGTTCCCTAATCATTCCAAGCCACATGGACTTTTTTACTACTTTGTTACCCTTCTTTGTCTCATCATTATCTGCAAACCTGGCTTGCCACACTAATGATCTGAATTAGAATTGGTTGACTGGTATGAAAATCAGTATGTGATACTAAAGCAAAGCATAGTAGTTAAGCACCTTGGAGGCAGACACACATGAATTTGAGTCCCAAGTTCCTTAAATTCTCTTTGCCTCAGTTTCCTAACCCATAGAATGGGTTTAATAATAACACCCACCTCATTCATTCAATAGATATTTAAAGAGTGCCTACTATGGCCCAGGAACACTGAGAGGCTCTGGCAGTCCATAGTGAGGGACATTATCAAAGACCCTGCTCTCATGGAACTTTATAAGTTTCTAAGAGAAAATATATAAGAATAAAATGAACCAATGTATGTTAATGCTTAGCATAGGGCCTAGTTCAGTGGTTCTTGACCAGGCTATTTCACCTACAAGGGCCATTTAGCAATGTCTGGAGACATTTTTTGGTTGTCAAAAGTGGGAAATTTAGTGGGTAGAGTCCAGAAATGCTGCTAAACATCTTACAATGCACAGGAAAGCCCCCTATAACCAAAGAATTATCTGGCCCCAATATCAGTAATGCTGAGACTGAAAAACCCTGGCCTAGCAGAAAGCAAGGCTCAATAAATGGAAGGTATGGTTGATATTATTAAAATCTAAATGTACATTCCGCCTACTTAATGTCAGTATGACTTGTGTAAATTATTTAACACAACTGGGCCTCATGATGAAGAGACAACTATTATCCTTCTGTCAGAGATTAACTGGAGAGCATGCACTTGAGGGTATTTCATTAATGCAATGCAAATAATAGTGCTTATGAACACACAACTCTACATTTTTTACTTGCCATGCCCTTAGTTTTGAATTGATCTCTCAGACCTTCAGGATTGCTGGTCTTTGACCTCATGCTGTCCTGTATGGACAACTGTTAGGCTGAGGATATTACTTTCTGCCCCAAGCCACTCCCCAATTCCTTTACCTGGTGCTTGTCCTCCAGGGAGGCAGAGATGACAGAGCAGTCTGACAGTAGGTCCTTGCGTATCACAGACCCCAAATCTGCAGCTGTGGACTCAAACATGGGGGAGACTACGACATCCTCATCCGACAGCAAGCCGGCTGGTGGGGAAAGGATCCCTTGTGACATAACGGCAGGGGAAGCCCAGGCCTAAAAAGAGACAAGAGTGGGTAGGGAGAAGAACCATAAAGCAGTGGTCCCCAACCTTTTTGGCACCAGGGACCGGTTTCATGGAAGACAATTTTTCCACGGACGGCCGTGGAGAGCGGGGTAGCGCTGAGCTCTGTGGCTCAGTCCCTAACAGGCGGCGGACCAGTATCGGTCCGCAACCCGGAGGTTGGGGTCCGTAGCAGTAAGGGACAGAAGGGGTTGAGAATTCTAGGTAAGAAACAATTCCCTTGCCCCAGGACAGCCGGTCCTGCTGACTGAATTACTACTCCCTTTTCCCTCCAATTACGCAAAGCGTAAGGGAAGGAGAGAACGAGTTAATTATTTAATTCCGCTTAAGGCGGCATTTCTGAACACGGACGGGAATCAACAGCAGCTATCTGGTTCCAAAAGCAGAAGGCAATGCTCCAAGAGGGTGCCTCTGCCGCTGTTGCTGTGGAGGTGGTGTCAGGACCCCTAGCATCCTCCAACCTCCCCCCAGGGCCCACAGTACGCTATTAAGAAAAAAAGAGATGGCTGCAGCTCTGCTTTCTGAAGGCCTATTCCGCGCGGGCAAAAGCTGGTAACACGGGCTCCAGCCCACCCGCACACTCACCCGAAGACGTGACACTGGCTTCTCCTCGGGTACTGGCCCACTCACGCCCGGCTGCCGAACCCAGACTTTCGGAGCCCGAGAGCACAACTCCGCCCACGAGGTACAGCTTTCTCACCGATAAATATTTTAAATTACGCGCGGCGTTAGTTCGGCCAATCAGCTAGCGACGCCTGCAGCTACCAATCAGCGTAAGGGAAGGGGGCGGACTAGATTGGGAAGCCGTTAACTTCAGCTTCACCTCTCAACTCAACCGGTTGGGTCCGGTTTACCAACCGTCGCGAGTTCGGAGTTTGTCCTGGGATTCTTCCCACTTAACCCTTTTCCTTGAATCCTAGACATTTCTCTCCTAAGAAGCCAAAAGGAAATCTTGAGGCTTTAGCCGCCATCCCTTGTCCTTCCGTAGCAACACTCCTTCTGAGGAGCGCCAAAGATAACTGGCTCAGGCCGCTTGCTTCGTCGTGGGTAGCAGGGAAACTCCGTTTCCCAGGAGGCACTGCGAACCAACGCCTACTCTATTTCCCAGAGTTCCCTGGTTTCGGTCCTACCAGACTGTTTCTCCTCCGAGGTTGGAGACTTCGGGGCCAAGATGGCGACAGGAACCGGCAGTGAGTATGAGTCGCTCTTGCGTGGAAGGCCTTTGTAGAGTCGAGGCGAGGCACCACATTTGTGTTACACTCTTAGGGAGTGGCAGAAGTGTTTTGCCTGAGAGCCTAGGGTTTTCAGAGACCTGAGCTCGACGGCGTCGTGAAGGCCAACGTTTGGAGGCCCAGAAACCTAGGGTCTTGTGTCTCAGGGAGGGAACGGAGGTTTGAGATAAGCAACTCAGTGAATCCTTGTATGGCAGGAGCTCTGCGGGGTAAGCCATAAGGCACTCTAGAAACTTGGGCGTGCAGACGAAGAGATGTTGTGAGCCATATGGAGTGGCCGGCATCTCAAAGAGCCATTCATTTTCTGACCAGCATTTGTGAGCTTGTGGAAATGGAGTCTTTTTAACGATGAGCTTTTTCTGCCACTGAGGAAATTGCGTTTCATGCATTTCAGCCAGTTTTCTCTGTTTCATGGATAGAAAAGGTCTTTCAGGGCTGACAGTTGGTGGGGAGGGGCTGAGAGAAGTAAACAAGTTTATGCTAAGAGGGAGGCGGGCGGTAGGAGGGGCTGGCCGCTCGGAATCTTGGGAAATAAGACGTTGCTTTCAGTTTGGAATGAAAATGCAGTATTCTTAAAACTGAGGCTTTCTATAGAACTGTTGAATCTAGCATTCCCTGTTTTTTAATAGAACGGAGCTTGAAGCCATGGCATTTGAAGAAATAAAATGTTCTCCTATAATTCGCGTCCAACTAATAAATACCGCCTCCAGTGGTGGTGTTTCACTGGACAGGTGAAAATCAAAATTTGGTGATAGGAACTCACTTTGCCCTAACAAGTTGGGATGTTTTGTGTTAGGCTTTTAGTCCTCCTTCTGGGGCTCAGAACTACCGTCTTAGTGGTTGTCTATAAGCCTTCTTTCCTTTCAGAACACAAGCTGCTGAGTACTGGCCCCACAGAACCATGGTCCATCAGAGAAAAGCTGTGCTTGGCATCTTCTGTCATGAGGAGTGGAGATCAAAATTGGTAAGGATCTCAAATTAGTTCCACTTGAGAACTAAAAAAAATAGAGAACATAGGGAAACTGTAAATGCTTTTTGGAACAAAGCAGACTAATCATAATTAAATACAGAATTTTGAGATGGACTTGAAAATAAACTCAGGCCCAAGGCCTACAAGAAAAAAAAATGGTGAGGTATCTAGGATGTCTCCTTCGTTAGGTCTTAGAAATTGTTGGGCATTTTTTCATACTGGTGGAGTCCTATAGTTAATCATATTAAGCTTTAAGTAGCATTTCTTTTTTTAACAGCTGTATTGAGATATAATTCACATACTGTGAAATTAGCCTACTTAAAAGTGTACAGTACAATGGTTTTTAGTATATTCACAGAGTTGTGTAACTATCACCACAATATAATTCATTTATAGTTTTCATTTTTGTTTTCCCTGAAAGAAACCCCTTACTCGTTAGCTGTCACTCCACATTCTTCCCTCCTCCCTACCTCCAAGTAACCACTTATCTACTTTCAATCTTAAGATTTGCATATTCTGGACATTTCATATAAATGAAATCATATAATATATGGTCTTCTGTGACTGATTTCTTAATCACTTAGCATAACACTTTAAGGTTCAGCCATGTGTAAGGTATATTAATATATCATTCCTTTTTATGGCTGAACAATGGTCTATTGTATGAGTATACAACATTTTGTTTATCTGTCATCACTTGATGGATATTTGGGTTGTTTCCACTTTTGGATTTTTTGAATAACGTTACTATGAACATTTGTGTACAGGTTTTATGTGGACAATGTTTTCAATTCTGTTTTCCACCAAAGGAGTGGAGTTGCTGGGTCATATGTTAACTCTGTTTCACTTTTGAGGAATTGCCAAACTGTTTTTCAAAACAGACACATCTTTTGACATTTCCACTACCAGTAAATGAAGGTTCCAATTTCTCTACATGCTCGAGAACACTTACCGTCTTTTTGATTGTAGCCATGCTAGTGGATATGATATGGTCTCATTGTGGTTTTCATTTACAGTACTCTGATGGCTAATGTTGGAACATCTTTTCATGTGCTTATTGGCCACTGTATATCTTCTTTAGAGAAATGTGTACTCAGTCCTTTGCCTGTTTTAAATTGAGTTACTTTTATTATTGAATTGTAAGAATTTTTTATGTATTCTGGACATAAGTCTTTTAGCAGATGATTTGCAGATATTTCTCCTTTTCTGTGTGTTCTCATTTCCCTTTCTTGATTGGCATTGGTTGTAACATAAAGTTTTTAATTTTGATGATTTCCAGTTTTCCAGATTATCTGTTTTTTCTTGCTTGTGTTTTTGGTGTCATAGCTAAGATATCATTTACTTCTGTTTTATTTTAAGAGCTTTATGGTTTTATCTCTACACATTTAGGTCTTTGATCCATTTTGAGTTAATTTTTGTGTATGTTGTGAGACAGGAGTCCACCTGTATTCTTTGGCATGTAGATAACCGACTATCCCAACACCATTTGTTGAAAAGACGTTTTTTCTCTGTGGAATTGTCTCGGTACCCAGTATTTAAGTGCCAAGGAATGGGACTGCGGTTTCCATTTTTTTTTTCTTTTGGTGACCAGGACATACCCTTTTTCATTTTTAATATTTGTCTTTTTTCTTTCTCTTTTTTACTTTAGGATCTGAAGATGCCCTTTAATTGTCTAAAGCCTTATAATCATTTAATAAGCAAATTTGTGTTTATATGGTACCTTTCTACTATAAACATTTAAATGAATTTACAAAAGCATCATTACTGGTCATACTTAGCATTTCTGCAACTTTATATATTTTTCAAATGACTTTTCAAAGATGATTCTGAATTAAAACAAGCAAATCTCGTTCAGTTAATTAATAATTCAAACACAAAGCATCACTGTAGTTTAAATTGTTCCAGGATCTGATCACTCTGTGACAATATCTGACATTTCAATATCTCTCAAAAAATTTGGTAAGGCATGGTGGCTCATGCCTATAATCCCAGCACTTTGAGATGCTGAGGCGGGAGGATCACTTGAGGTCAGGAGGTCAAGACCAGCCTGTGCAACATCTCTACAAAAACTAAGAAAAAATAACTGGACATGATGGCATGTACTTGTAGTCCTGGCTACCTAGGAGGCTGAGGCAGAAGGATCCCTTGAGCCCAGGAGTTCGAGGTTGCTAGCATGGGCAATAGAGCAATAGACCTTATCTCAAAAAAAAAAAAAAAAACCACATAAAAAATTGGAGAAATTTTTTTTTTTTTTTGAGACTGTCTCACTCTGTTATCCTGGGTAGAGTGCAGTAGTGTATTTGTAGCTCACTGCAACCTCAAACTCCTGGGCTCAAGGGATCCTCCTGCCTCAGCCTCCTGAGTAGGTGGGACTACAGGTGCACACCACCATGCCCAGCTAATTTTTCTATTTTTTGTAGAGACAGGGTTTTGCTCTTGCTTAGGCTGGTCTCAAACTCCTGAGCTCAAGCAGTTTTCCCATCTTTGCCTCCCAGAGTGCGTGTATTACAGGTATGAGCCACTGTGCCTCGCCAAGAAATACTAAAATTATTTACTTGAAATTATATATAAGTCTCTTTGAAATATCTTTAATTAATTATAAGGTTATATTTTAATAACAAAGTTTTAAATAGATTAGCAAGAAAGATTTTGAAAAAAAGTGAACCTTCCTGTCTTTTAATTCAGTGGATCTGCTTTAGCCTTTGCCTTTGCTCAGGCTGAGTTACTTTGACTAATGAGTACAGAGTCAATCCTGTGCTTAGTCTTTCTCTGTCAGGTAAGATAATGAAGAATGTTTCCCCAACATATAAATACATTTATAGAACCTGATTAATAACTAGAAGAAAACACTTTTTAAAACTTAAGTTGTGAGCTTCTTAGAAATATTTTTAAAAATTAATCCAGTTTGGCCGGGCGTGGTGGCTCATGCCTGTAATCCTAGCACTCTGGAAGGCCGAGGCGGGTGGATCGCTCGAGGTCAGAAGTTCGAGACCAGCCTGAGCAAGAGTGAGACCCCGTCTCTACTAAAAATAGAAAGACATTATATGGACAACTAAAAATCTATATAGAAAAAATTAGCCGGGCATAGTGGCGCATGCCTGTAGTCCCAGCTACTCAGGAGGCTGAGGCAGTAGGATCGCTTAAGCCGAGGAGTCTGAGGTTGCTGTGAGCTAAGCTGATGCCACGGCACTCACTCTAGCCTGGGCAACAAAGTGAGACTCTGTCTCAACAACAACCAAAAAAAAATTAATCCAGTTAAACATCAATTCTATTGAAATCACTGGAAAGAAAAATAAATGTCACTTATTGAACAATTAGAATTATTATCAATACAAAGCATGATCATACTAATTTAACCATAAGCCAATCCAAACTCTAGTCAATATTAAGTCCTGTTACATGGGATAGAGTTATGACATATGTACTGCCCCCAAAATAGAGAAACAACCAGACTTTAATCTGTGCCCTATTTTTCTTTCTCATTCCATCAAAAATTGTTTGGGACCAGAAATACATTTCTTGGGGGGTCTCTAAGTGCCCAGTAGGATATCATTTCCCCTATTGAAACTTTTGTTCTTTTTGGCACCTAGATATCTAAGAAGGGAATCCTGGGTTGGATCTGCTTTTTACCCAGACAGTGCATGCAGTCTAGTTACATGCAGTTGCTCTGTGGTGTTGGCAGAGCTATCATCATTTTACCTTCTTCTCTGTCAGCCCCTTGCCCCATTTTTTTTTTGCATCATCCATTTTGAGTATAACTGTGACCTTTGTGACAGAATTTGATACTGTACTGATATGATTATCCTGCTTTCTAGCATTTTTTGTTTTTTAAACCTAATTTTTGAAGTAATACATGGCCACTGCAGAAACAAAAACACAACAGAAAAAGTAACAGCAACAAAGAAATGGCTCAAAAATTTGAGTTTGTTTCTCTCACTTATAAAGGAATTCTAGAGGTAGGCAGTCCACAGCTGTAAAAGCAGCTTCATAGTGACAATAAGGAGTCAGGCTCTTCTCTTCCTGCTCCACCTTCCTTGGCACATAGTTTATCTTCTGGTTACCTCATGGTCCACAGTGGCTGCTTGAGTGAGCTTCAGTTATGACATCCTTGTTCCATGCAATAAGAAGGAAGAGGGGTAGCGAGAAAGGTTACACCCATTCCCTTTTCTTTTAATAGCTTTTTTGTGGTATAATTGATGTGCAATAAACTGTAAGTATTTAAAGTGTAAGAAATGGTACTTGTGACGTATGTATACACATGTGAAACAAGCTATCCACACTCAAGATAATTATTACAGTGTCCATCAATGGATGAATGGATAAAGAAAACGTGTATATATATATAGACAATGAAATACTATTCAGCCTTAAAAAAGAAGGATTTCTGCCATTTGTGACAACATGGATGAACCTGGAGGACATGTTAAGTGCAATAAGCCAGACACAGAAAGACAAATGTCACAGCAGAGTAGAATGAGGGGCTGGGGATATGTTGGTTTAAAGGAATAAAAATTTCAGTTAGATAGGAAGAATAAGTTCAAGAGATCTATTGTACAACACGGTGATTGTAGTTAATGACAATACATTGTATTCTTGAAAAATGAACGCTAACACAGTAGATGTTGTGTTCTTACCACAAAAATGATAACTGTGAGGTAATACATATGGCTAGATTAAGTTAATCTACAATGTATATATACTTGAAAACATACTGTACACAATAAATTCATACAGTTTGTCAGTTAAAAAAAAGGATAATTATGACAAGTAAAGGGCTCAAGACATATAAAGTCCAAGTTTTCTTTAGTATGTTGAGGTTCCTTATCCTATTCTATGGGAATCTCTCTTTACAGTTTGACATGTGTCTTTGCAGATATTTTTCAATGCATAACTTGTATGCATATTTAAGCTTAAAAAAAAGAACAGGAACATTATATATACACAGTTTTCAACTTTTTTTTTTAACCCCTCCCCCAATCAACTTTTTTTTTTTTAATTAAAACGATGTCATTGGCCTTTTCTTATGCCAGTAGTCTAGATTTTTAACTTGTTCTTTTAAAAGACTCAATAGTATTCTGATTGGATCTATCATAATTTGTTTTAATTCACTTTGGATGGATATTTAGGTTTACAGCTTTCTGATCTTTGAATCAGTATTTCTGTAGGCTATTTTCCTAGAAGTGAGATTGCTAGATCTAAGGTATATATATTCTGAAGTTTAAGAATCTTCCTTCATAGACACTAAACGTCACAAAGTTTTTCTAGTTAAAATGTTCATTGTCTAATTTCTTTCCCCTTTATCAATGGTATATGTAACTGCTAGTCGTATCTTCATGTCACTCTTTGATAAAACCAGTATTAGCATGATTTGATATTCTAGCTAGTAGCAAATCTGACTTGTTTTATTAGCCTAGTAGATTATAATAGGAAAATGTACAGCTCCCCTTATACTTTTTTGAACTATTGAAAATAGCTCAATAGCTTCTTTTATTGCTTTGAGGATTCTGGACTGAAGACATTTATCCTAGCAGCTAAAAGAGAAGACATAAAGTAGTATAAGCATTGGTGAGCAAAACCTTGTGACTGTCGCTGTCATCGTAAGCATTGACTTTTCTGCTTCTGTTTTCTTTTTTCTTCTTTTCTCTCTGTTTTTTTTTTTTTTGAAACAGGGTCTTACTCTGTTGCCTGGGCTAGAGTGCAGTGGCGTCATCATAGCTCACTGCAACCTCAAATTCCTGGGCTCAAATGATCTTAGTGCCTCAGCCTCCCAGGTAGCTGGGACTACAGGTGTGTGCCACCACGCCTGGCTAATTTTTCTATTTTTTGTAGAGATGGGGTCGGGGTCTTGCTCTTGCTGGGGGCGCTGGTCTTGAACTCCTAACCTCAAGTGATCCTCCCGCCTTGACCTCGCAGAGTGCTAGGATTACAGTGGTGAGCCACTGTGCTCACAGTCAATCTTAAGTTGAGTGAAGTTGAACATCTTCATATGTTAAAGAGCCACTTGTATTTCCTTTTCTATAAACTGTCCTTTCCCATTTTTCTATTTGATGATTAGCCTTTGTTTTTAGTTTGTGGGAGTGGTTCTTATATATTAAGGTGATTAGTCATTTGAGCAACAGGATGCATTTGTTTCTTTTTTTAACCAGTGTGCTAATTTGCTTATGGTGGCATTTTTACATTAAGACTTTTTAAATGCAGTGTATTTACTGGTATTTTTCTTCTGTGGCTCCTGGATTTTGTAACAGAATTAGAAAATTATTTCCGTCTGAGATTATAAAATAATTCTTTAACTTTTTAAAAAACATTTTAATCTTTGATCCATTTGGGGCTTTTCTTGGCATAAGGTGTGAAGTTCAGATCAAGTTTTATTTTTTTCCTGATAGCTATCCATATAACAATATTAAAGTAAACTTTTTATAAAGGAAGAGAGCTCTGAGATACCATTATCTCAACACAAAATTAAACTTTTTTCTTTTTAAGGTTATGAAATATTTCAACCCCATAGAGAAGTGTAGAGAACAATATAGAGTAGCCATGTACCCCTTACCTGGATTTAACAAATCTTAATATTTAATAATTTTGGTAATTATTAATAATTTAAAAATTTTAATATTTTTCTTTGTTCTTAAAAAAGAAATAAACAGACACAGTTAAAGCCCCAATATACTCTTCTGAGATCCCATTCCAGTGAAACTGTTTTCATTTTTGCCTGTCTTCTTTCTTTGACTTTATACCTACAACTTTTTTTTTTAAGAGATGATGGGGTCTTACTGTATTGCCCAGGCTGGACTTGGACTCCTAGGCTCCAATGATCCACCTGCCTCGGCCTCATAAGTAGCTGAGCCTATAGGCATGTGCCACCACTCCCAGCTCCTTACAACTTTTTTAAAGGCTGTGTGATTGCAGTCATAGCAGAAAATTGTCATCTTTTTTCAATTAATAGTATATTATAAATATATTCAACAGTGCTAACTGTGTTTCATTATTATTTTTAGGGGGTGTTTAATATTTCATAGAGTTGAGGTGCTATAAGTTAGACATCCTCTTGTGGGCATTTAGGAAAAATTCAACTGTTTATCAGTCTGATCAAATCTACATGAACATCTTGGTGCTTTCTTCTTTTGTTGAATTATAGCCTTACATTACATTCCCAGCAGCTGTTTTAGTGGATTAAAAGATAACATTTTTGGTTCTGGAATGTATTACCAGTTGCTTTTCAAAAGAACCAAACCAGAGCAAAATTGACATAAAAATATTTTCCCAAGTGAACACAAATAATACTTTACCAGGTGTACTTTACTTCACCTAGTAAACATAACATCCAGGAAAACTGTTTGGCAATGACTCTTTCTCTCTAGATGACTTTTAAGTAGTTGTATTATTTTCCATAGTCAGATATTCCAGAAAACTTCTCAGTGGCAGTTTTTTATTCCAAAATTTGAACTCCAGACCTTGAATTCTTAACATACTTCTTTCATTCTTTTCTGCTTCGTGTGTAATAAACCTTTTCTCATTTTATAGGGTATCAGTTAGCAGAGCAATCAAGCCTTTTGCAGAACCTGGCCGCCCTCCAGACTGGTTTTCTCAAAAAGTAAGTTTCCAAGCAAGTGTTCTACCTATTAGAGCAGTCTTTGAAATGTGAAGTAGGTTCTTCACTAGGTCTTGTCTTTTAATTACAAGGCTTTTAGACCATGAAGTGGGAGAATAATTGAGAATGCCTTTTCCTTTTTCCCACTGTTTACTAATTCATACGTGTATGCTCCTATTATAAGCTATCATCAGTGTAGCGTAACAGTTAAGAGCCTAAGCTTGAGAATTAGATCTGGGTTGAATATGACTCCACCTCAAAATTTTGGACTGAGATCCTCAGTTTTCTCATTTGTAAAATAGAGATAAGAGTTGCTTCAGGATTGTCGTAAAGTTAATTGAGGTAATAAATGTAAAGCACTTAGCACAGATTTTAGCTGTAAATATTGGCTAATAAGTTGCTTTCCCCAAATACACAAACTCCAGGCCCGAAAATTCCCTGTTTCTGTGTCCTGGTATTGATTATTTTGAACTGATTTGATTACAGGTTTATTTGCCTTGCTAGAAACCACTCACATGTTCTCTACTTTGAAAGGTCATTCCTTTCCAGGCTTGCTCATCACATTTTCACTTTTTTCCTTAGCATTGTGCTTCCCAATACTCAGAGCTTCTAGAGACAACTGAGACCCCAAAGTGAGTACAAAGCCAGGTACTTCAGCTAAATCCCTTTAATGGAGAGTGTTTACTAAGGAAGTCTGGTTTATATCTATTTCTAATTACTGGGTGATAAAAGTATAGCAGAAATTATCTATGGTTAAGTGGTAAAGAGGGCTCAAAGAAAGCATATGGATGTGGAAACAAATGTTCTTGTTTTCAAATATTGATTTTTTTTTTTTTTTTTTTTTTTCAATTTTTCACAGACGGAAACGAGGTGAAAAGGGAGAGGTAGTAGAAACTGTTGAAGATGTCATTGTTCGGAAACTGACTGCTGAGCGAGTTGAGGAGCTAAAGAAAGTGATAAAGGAAACCCAGGAGAGATACAGGTATTTATCAGAATGTGAAAAGGCTGGGAAAGACAAAAGGGGCTGACTTTGGGATTGGTCAGAATTTTTAAAACAGCAGATTAAAAAACCCAGTCAACTTACCTCTCTTTCTTCCTACAGACGGCTAAAAAGAGATGCAGAACTAATTCAAGCTGGACACATGGACAGCAGACTGGATGAGCTTTGCAATGACATTGCAATGTGGGTTATATTATATTGTTCTTCCATCTATACTCCTTTCTTTCTTTTTACCTTCTTTCCCCCTCTGGTAATCTGCCTGTTTCTTCCATCACCATCCCTGTAGACTTGAGACAGATTCTGGAAGGGCAAAGCTGCAGAGTGGCCTGCTGGCTTGGGGTGGGAGGGAGTAAATCATAGAAGGTAATGTGATAGAACATTTCAGTATGAGAACACACTTAGTTTTAACTTAAAAGTGGCTCTAGTTTGCCTGAGTGAAGAATTGAGAGTTAGACAGTATACCCCAATTCTCTGTTTTGATGATTTGAATTTCTGGTTAGGCCTTTCCTCCAGAAAGTGCTGATCTGGCAAAAAATTTCTTTGTGAGAGCACTGTGAAGTATGGGGAGGAGCTAGAGCTGGCTAGCATCTAACACTTAATTCCCTGTTTAGGAAGAAGAAATTGGAGGAGGAGGAGGCTGAAGTAAAAAGGAAGGCTACAGATGCTGCATATCAGGGTAAGATGGAACCTAGTGCTTCTGTTTAGCAATTGATTATACAGTACTACATGCTAATGACAGTTGAAGATTTATTTTGTAACATGGAATCTACCAGCTCAAATTCACTTGCATACTTTTCTCTGTTATCTTTTCTTGTAACAAAATAAAAACTTAATATTTTCTTCCCTTAATGTCCAGGAAGAACCTCTTAGAAAATGAGCTCTGCTTATATCCCACTAGACTTCAAATTGACTTTTAGGACAAAGATGTGATAATAAGACATTGAACATAATTAAGCTTTTAGCAGTCAGGGGCCTGTGTAAAGATTGAAAATAGCTCAGTCATTGGATGAGGGGAGGAACTTAAGCATTTGTAGCTCTAGGAATACATGATGTGAGCCAATGACCAATGAGGTCTTTCCCCCCTCTTTCTCAGTTATCTATTTTTCTTAAGAGACGGGGTCTCCGTCTCGTAGACTGGGGTGCAGTGGTACAGTCACAGCTCACTGCAACCTCAAATTCCCTGTCTCAAGTGATCCTACTACCTCAGCTTCCCAAGTGGCTGTGACTAGGTGCAAGCACCACACCCAGCTAATATTTTTTATTTTTTGTAGAGACAGGGTCTTACTATATTGCCCAGGCTGGTCTTAAACTCCCGGGCTCATGTAATCCTCTTGCCTCCGTATCCCAACGTGCTGGGATTACAGGCGTGAGCCACCACATCTGGCCTTTTCCCCCTTCTTAAAAGAAAAATCTTAAGTTGCTGAAGAGGATATTGAAGAGTGTTTAAAGCACTCTCTCATCTCTAGGACCTGTGGGATAATTAAACCAGTTTGCTTAGTGTGAGAATTGCCCTTTGGAAAAATTAAAGCTTTCTAATCCAAATTCATAATGCTGCTTTAGTAATGCAGCATTCCTATTTGTCCTTTATTGTATAATAGCAGAGTAGTGTCTAGTTTCATTTATTTACTCTTAAAGATTTGGGCATTGTTCTAATTTCTGTTCTAGCTCGTCAAGCAGTAAAAACACCGCCTCGGAGGTTACCTACTGTGATGGTCCGCTCTCCTATAGATTCTGCCTCCCCAGGAGGTGATTATCCACTTGGGGACTTGACTCCAACCACTATGGAAGAGGCCACCTCTGGGGTGAGTATATTTCCATCCATGGGAATTGATCAGACAAGGGGCAATCAGCCAGCAGAGAGCTGAGTGATGAGGAAACCACTTTTGGCCTGGAGGCAACTTCCTCTCTTGGTCTGAATGTTAAAGATTTAATTTACCCTGTTCTGTGTTCCAAGATAAGAATGGACCTAAAAACATTGAGGCTTTTGACCTTTTGAGAGATAGGTAAAAGACTATGTTAAGGAATTGTTTGCTAAGTGTACTAGTTTTATGAAATTCCTGCAGAAATAAGGAACACTTTCCTTGTAAATAGAATATTGATAGTGGGTAAGGAGTTTGTTAAAGGCAGATTGGGTGGAATGGTTGGATTATTGTGGGTTTGAGTGGTTGAAAGCATAAAAGTTTTGGGGAAGAAAGAGGTATGGCTGAAAGCAGGAGGGATAGAGGGTTTCTGGGGAATTCCACTCAGGACTAATAAAGTAATAGTTAGACACACTAACCCATCCAGATTAGTAGGGAACCTTCCATAGTTTGAGAAATCAGATAAAGGTTCTCTGTTGTCTCTTAGGTAACCCCCGGGACTTTGCCGAGTACCCCAGTCACCTCGTTTCCTGGGATTCCTGACACCCTTCCTCCAGGCTCTGCACCCTTAGAAGCCCCCATGACCCCAGTAACAGATGATTCACCCCAGAAAAAGATGCTTGGACAGAAAGCAACTCCACCCCCCTCCCCTCTGCTGTCAGAGCTCTTGAAGAAGGGCAGCCTCTTGCCTACTAGCCCCAGACTGGTATGGAGACTTCTGTGGGTGTTTGAGAGCTGTGGTGATTTAGTACTTGGAAGGGAGTACCTGGGACCTAAAACGTGACATGGGGAAAAAAAGTTCAAAAGAGGAAGAGATCTCCTAGTTAAATGTTAATTTTTTAAAAAATACACTAAGTGGATAGTATCCTTGGGTCCTGAGTTATCTGAACCACAATTGTTTTGGTTCTCTTCTCCAGAGAACCCGTGTCAAATAAGTTTAGAGTTTCCCTTGGGTCTTAACTATGGATGTTACCTATTAGTTTTCATGGAGTTTTATCAACTGCTGGAGCTTTTTTGGGAAGTGGTAGTAAAGGAAAGCTTGAGTGTAGCCTTCACCTCTATTCTTCCCTGGTAGGTCAATGAGAGTGAAATGGCTGTGGCTTCTGGCCACCTGAACAGTGCAGGTGTCCTCCTGGAGGTAGGCGGGGTCCTTCCCATGATACATGGTGGGGAGATACAGCAAACACCCAATACTGTTGCAGCCTCCCCTGCTGCCTCAGGTAAGTTACCACTTTTCTTTTATCTACTTCAGTGATGTAGAACTTGGCATTGATTGCCCTCATTTTCAGCATTTGTTACTAAGCAATTGTCAATCCCAGATTTAAAGCTGAACTACTTTTGGAGCTACTTTACCTGTTAACGCAGTGCTCCAGATTATAAATCCATTTCATCTTCAAAATATTGGTATCCCTGATTGACCACAGCATAGATGTTGATGAGAGTAATAGTGAAGCTGCTTCTCTGTGGCTTGTAAAATCATGGAAAGGTAAAGATACCTGACATTAAGAATAGGGGGACAAGATTTGGAAGCAGAGAACTGCGCTTGAATCTGAGGTCTGCCACACATTGGTTTTGTGACCTTGGATCGGTAACCTATTGAGCCTCAGTGTCCTCTTTTATTAATTGTGATGTATGTACTTGACAAGGATGTAGTGAGAATTAAATGAGGTAGAAAATGTAAAGCCAAAAGAGAAGCTTTGTAAAATACCATACAAACATTAGATATTGGTATTTGAATGGTATTGAACTTGGGTGATTTACAGCATGCTGAACTTTAGCAGAAGTGATACGTTTATTCATACCAGTTTTTTGTTTTGTGGTTTTTTGTTTTTTTTTTTTGGTGGTTATTTTTCCTCTGAGGAAAAATTACCACTCATTTTTTATATATGTTGTGTGTTCTAGTGCTTTGATTCATTTCTAACTTGGAGGAAGATCTTAAATGAGGTTAGAGAAAGTAAGGATATAGACGATATGCTTATTTAACACAAGAGTTGCTCTCATCCTTTGAGACTATAAAAATTTTCTTAGCTGAGTCTTTTTTTCCCCCTATGTATTTATTTATTTCTAAAAGGCCATCTCTGTTCAGATTAGTTGAGTCTTAAAGTGGCTATTACTTCTTGTTCATATGCTTTCTTTTCCCTCATTTTGTGTACCTCTTTGTCTGTTAGGTGCACCCACTCTTTCCCGGCTTTTAGAAGCTGGCCCTACACAGTTCACCACACCTCTTGCTTCCTTCACTACTGTTGCCAGTGAGCCTCCAGTTAAACTTGTGCCACCCCCTGTAGAGCCTGTGTCCCAGGCTACCATTGTCATGATGCCTGCGCTGCCAGCACCATCCTCTGCTCCGGCTGTCTCCACTCCTGAAAGTGTAGCTCCAGGTGCGTCCCTGACCCACGCCCTGAGCAGCCACTAGGTGCAAAATTTTATTTTAAACTTTAGTTAGAGAAAGATAACGAAAAGTATCAGCTCCAATTCAGAGGCTTCTGCTGTGCTGTTCTCCATAGACATGTACTATCTTTATCTTTAGGGGAAAAAAAGGATGATTGAAGGGGAGGTTGGGCATTTATGTGTTGGGGGAAAAAGGCTAAGTGTACAGACATGAACAGGCTTGAGAATGTGTTCTTACCTTACTTCGTAAATAAAATTCGGGAGAAGAAAACATAGGCAGTTTATGATAACTGTTTCTGACTATAAGTGTGCGGGTACTTCACATCTGTCTACAGCACTGGTGTGATCTCTGGGTGGTCACTTAGTATCCAATAAGCTTCTGAGATGCTTTTCTCTTCCTGTTTTTCAGTGAGTCAGCCTGACACCTGTGTTCCCATTGAGGCTGTGGGGGATCCACATACTGTAACTGTTTCCATGGATAGCAGTGAAATCTCCATGATCATTAATTCTATCAAAGAAGAGTGTTTTCGATCAGGGGTAGCAGAGGCCCCTGGAGGATCAAAGGCTCCCAGCATAGATGGGAAGGAAGATTTGGATTTAGCTGAGAAGATGGATATCGCTGTGTCTTACACAGGTGAAGAGCTGGACTTTGAGACTGTTGGAGACATCATTGCCATCATTGAGGACAAGGTAACTATTCCGCAAAGCCCCAGAAAGCCTTTCATGGGTTCTACATAGGCTTCTCTACTTAGCCTCTCTTTGTTTTTCATAGTAAAAATCACTTAACTCTCAAAAAACCACAAATGAAACAAACTCTCCTGCTTCTGCCCATCTCCATCTCTGTAGTCTGAAAGCTCTTTGGTGCTGACGTACTAGTCATCGCCCCAGCCATTCCTATCTTACTGGTTTGCACCTGACAGGAGCTTGTCCATTGGTTGCCTCCACTACATAGATAAGATGGAGAGAGAAGCTGCAGATTCAGACCATCTCATTCAGTGCTAACAAAATTGAGGGACATGGGTTTCTTTCTGTGACCTCAACAGTCTGTATTATGGGACAGGTAGATGATCATCCTGAAGTGCTGGATGTGGCAGCAGTGGAAGCAGCACTGTCATTTTGTGAAGAGAATGACGATCCCCAGTCCCTGCCTGGCCCCTGGGAGCACCCTATCCAGCAGGAGCGGGACAAGCCAGTACCTCTCCCTACACCAGAGATGACGGTCAAGCAAGAGAGGCTGGAGTTTGAGGAAACAGAAAACAAGGGAATCCATGAACTGGTGGACATCAGAGAGCCTGGTGTTGAGATCAAGCTGGAACCTGCAGAACCAGAGCCAGGCATTTCAGGGGCTGAAATAGTAGCTGGAGTTGTTCCAGCTACAAGTATGGAGCCGCCAGAACTCAGGAGTCAGGACTTAGATGAGGAACCCAGAAGTACTGCAACTGGAGAGATTGCCGAAGCAGATGTTGCCAGTGGGAAAGGCGATGAAACCCCACTTACAACTGTAAAGACAGAGGTATTTAATAAGATCAGAGCCTGGCCAGCCTGAGCAAGAGCAAGACCCTATCTCTACTTTAAAAAAAAAAAAAAAAAAATAGAAAAATTAGCCAGGTGCAGTGGCATGTGCCTATAGTCCCAGCTACTCAGGAGGCTGAGGCAGGAGTTTGAGGTTGCAGTGAGTTATGATGATGCCACTGTATTCTAGCCAGGACGACAGAGCGAGACTGTCTCTAAAAAAAAAAAAAAAAGAAAAAATCAGGAGCTGGGGGGATGGAGGGTTATACCTTAGGTAAGAAGTGATAGCTTAGGCTTTTGGTTTTCCTGTTATATTCCTGAGTTCTGATGTGGTTGATGTGTCCAAAGCCCATAGGTTGTGATCAGTGCTATATGTACATGTCTTATTCCTGTTAAGGTGACCATTAGGATCATATTACATGAGTAGGACTTAGAATTTTTTCTATAATCTCATTATCATTGAGGAATAAAATTGTGTGAGCTATGGTAATTTACTGGTTCTTAGGGTATTTGTTGCTTTTTGGTCTTCAGGCATCCCCTGAAAACATGTTGTCTCCATCACATGGCCCAAATCCCATTGAAGATCCTTTAGATGCAGAGACTCAGCACAAATTTGAAATGTCAGGTAAATAAAGGCCATGAAATCTGTACTTGGAAACTAACTTGAAATCATTTGCTTTGGCTTCTGAGGGATTGTGGGTTGTGGGCAAGTACAGAAGGTAGAACAGGTCAGCATGGAAAGGAGAGCTGCAGGGGATTACGGTCCATAGGAAGGGGAAGGTTAAGGTGGAAAAATCTTCAGGTAGTCTTTCTCTCCTCTGCAGACTCATTGAAAGAAGAATCAGGGACTATTTTTGGAAGCCAGATAAAGGTATTTCAGACTTTTCTTTATTCTTCTTGCCATGTGATTAGTTTTCCCTATAGCACTACCTTTTTAATGAATTTCAGTAAACTTACATCTTTATTCTCAGAGATGAGACTGGTAAGGAGTTGCATGGGGAAAAGCTGCAGTGGATAGTCAGGCATAGTGGGAGTACTGTAGCAACGTGTGCTTCCGGTCTGAAAGAGTTTGTGAATATCACAGTCCTTTCTTTACATACGGTACACAAAGAAGCTTTGATACATATAGAGTGATTTGGAATGAATAGGGATACCAGAGCCAGGGAGAACATTCAGGAAATCAGATTATTAATTAGAGAATCATTTAAAATTTTCTTTTTAGAATTACTAAAGCTGTAGTAACAGACTTAAAAATGATGCGATGTGAGCTTGCTCCATCAGATGAGACAAAATAAAAACTATTTTTGATAACTTTGTACCCAGGGTCAGAGTTCCTCTCAAGAGCAAGGGGAAAGAAGGAACGCCTCTTAGCTTAGTCTTAAGTAAGTAGCTTTTTTTTTCTTCCTTTTTAAAAGATCCTGGGTCATATTCTTTGTCCAGGTTCTAAATTACTTTATTTAGTCAGTTAGTATCTATAAGTAGATGGTAGTATAAGTGATAGAGGTCTCAGTCAGGAAACAGTGTGAGGCCATTTCTAGAACTGATCTAACCCAAAAGACCAATCATGTTTAATGATGCTTACTGGATAACTTTGCTTGCATTTACTGACTGGAGTATGTTGTGTCTAAGGATGCCCCCGGTGAGGATGAGGAGGAAGATGGGGTCAGTGAAGCGGCCAGCTTGGAGGAGCCTAAGGAAGAGGATCAAGGAGAAGGCTATTTGTCAGAAATGGATAATGAGCCCCCTGTGAGCGAGAGTGATGATGGCTTTAGCATACACAATGCTACGCTGCAGTCGCACACACTGGCAGACTCCATCCCCAGCAGCCCTGCGTCTTCACAGTTGTGAGTATCTGAGATTCTTTCTTTGAGGCCAATGAAGTGAAGTGGAGAAGTAGGAGAGGATCTTTTCTTTGATCGTATTTTCTCATATTCCCTTTCTTACCCTGGAACAAATAGTTGACAAGAAATAATTAGGACTTGATTTTTTTAATATGTACCTAGTGAAATTCCTGTATTTTTATTTCAGCTCTGTCTGTAGTGAGGATCAAGAAGCTATTCAGGCACAGAAAATCTGGAAGAAATCCATCATGCTTGTATGGAGAGCTGCAGCAAATCATAGGTGAGTGGGCTTTCCCAATTAGTAGGTTCACTTTCTCCTGCTCCTCTTTGCTGGTGACTAGAATAAAGCTTGAGTGGGCTCCTATGGGACTGCTGGTGTGGACTGTTACTACTTTTAACTCTGTAGAGTATATTTCCTCCCCTGTGCTTCTGGAGAATAAGTCAGTAATTACACCTTATTCCTTTTGGACAGGTATGCCAATGTCTTTCTGCAGCCTGTTACAGATGACATAGCACCTGGCTATCACAGCATTGTACAGAGGTAAGCCATGGTCTATCCAGCATGTTAACTTGCCTAAATTTTAAGTTGTCCAGTCTTAGTGAAGTTTTACAGTAGATAGTAAGTTTAAAGCAAATATTTTTTATGTGAGTCGGGGTGACCAAGTTCTAAACTGACCATTCCTTTGGCTGGATCACCATTGATAGTCTAAAAGAATTAACTCCCTTTATTACCTTTCTCAATGCTTACTATACAGACTGACTTTGTTTTTTGGGTTAAGTGCATGTTTTGGGGTGAGGGATTGGCATTTGAGCCCTGACAGCTGAGACTGAAGATGTATGTGAGAAAATCTATAGGGAGATAATATATTCAGAGATTCAGGTGAGTCTTCTTCCTGCCTCCACTGCCACTTAGCCCTGTTCTTTTTTTAGGCCTATGGATTTGTCAACTATCAAGAAAAACATTGAAAATGGACTGATCCGCAGCACAGCTGAATTTCAGCGTGACATTATGCTGATGTTTCAGAATGCTGTAATGTACAATAGCTCAGACCATGATGTCTATCACATGGCGGTAGAGATGCAGAGAGATGTCTTGGAGCAGATCCAGGTACTTTGAGGATCCTTTATGTTTCAGCAAGGATGAAGGAAAAATATTCAAGGGAAGGGTTCATATTGATGACAGAAAGGGGTGCTTTGGCTTTTACTTGGAATAGCCATCAGGAACACAGTTGGGAACATAATTTTCTTGCTGAATTAATTTTGATTTTTTCTGATTTGGTAAAAGAGTTATGATAGAATATTCTATCTTGGGCAAATAACTTCAGTTTCTTGAGGTTTTTTAATAAAAGATTTTTTTAAATGGTGAACGTATATTTTTTAATTATGTCAAGTACTTGGTACAGAGTAGATACTCAACAAATAAGAGTTTCTTCCTTCCTTTTCATCACAGATAACCTACTTCTCTCCTACAGTTACATTACTGAGTACCCTTTGAGATGTTGAACTTGGAGTATTGTATATCTTTGCAGAATCTGCCAAATTACTGAAATTGCTGAATAGTCTTTGGTTCATTCTAGTTTTATCCTTTTTATCATAGAGATTTTGATCCTGTGTTATAGCCTATATTATAGCAAAAAAAAAAAAAATTACGGGTTATTAAGTATGGAATGTCCGATTTCCTTAAATACTAAGTTTGACAATTGATATCCTTGACATATCACTTTGACACTTCTTTTATTTTTATTGTGAAAGTACATCCTCAGTCTTTCAAATGCATGTTTTGGCATGTGATTATCTTTCGAAATTTTTTTAGAGCAATTTTTGTGAAACCATGGATAAGTAAAAAATTTATATGGAGTTCCATTGTGGAATTAATGCAGCACAGACAGCTCAAAATATCAACAGTGTTTGGGAAGGGTGTAGCTAACAAATGCACAGTACATCAGGGGTTTGAGAAGTTCTGTTCTAGTGATTTTAATCTTGAAAATGAGCCACATGGGCAACCTGAGACCAGGGTGGATAATGATGAACTGAAAGCTGGAGCAGAAGTGAATCCATCTCAGCCTTAACTAACGTGAATTGGCAGCAAGGTTTGATGTTACTGTTCCAACAATATTGGACCATTTGAAACAAATTGGCAAGGTAAAGAAGCTAGCTAGATGGATACCACATGAATTAAACGAGCATCAGAAGAGAAATTCTCTTGAAGCTTGCCTTTCTTTGTCGTCAAGACATAAAGGTGAACCGTTTGTACACCATGTTGTTACGTGTGATGAAAAATGGATTCTTTTTGACAATCACAAACATTCAGCACAATGGTTGGATAAAGATGAAGTGCCGAAACACAGTCCAAAAACGAATATTCATTAGAAAAAGCTAATGGTGTCTGTTTGATGGTCCAGTGCTGGTATCCTGTACAGCTTCATGAAACCTGGTCAATCGATTATACCAGATGTCTACTGTAACCAATTGGACGAAATGATGAGGATGCTTGCGATTAAGCAGCCGAAATTGGTCCATAGAGACAGGCCAATCCTCTTGCAAGACAGTGCTCTACCACATGTCACGCAAAAGACGCTGCTTAAACTACAGAAGCTGGACTTGGAAAATCTCTGTCATCCACTGTATTTACCAGACCTCGCACCAACTGACTATCACTTCTTCCAGGCTTTGGACCACTTCTTGCAAAGAAGAATATTCAATTCTCAACAAGCTGTAGAAAACACTTTTCACGATTTCATTGCCATTCTCTTTCCAGGCTTCTTTGCTGCTGGCATAAATAAGCTACCGTTAAGATGGCAAAACTGTGTCGATAGTTTAGGCGCATACTTTGATTAATTGTACTTCTTGTTTGAGACATAATAAACTCTACTTTTTATTTGAAATCGGACATTTCATATTTAATGACCTAATCAACAGAATAAAATTGGGAGTCCAGAGAGTCGAGAAATAAACCCAAGAAAAATTAACTGGCAAAAAAATAATCTTTTTAATAAATGGTGCTAGGACAATTGGATATCCATATGCAAAAGAATAAAATTGGGCTAGGCACAGTGGTGCATCTCTATAATCCTAGCACTTTGGGAGACAGAGGTGGGAAGACTGCTTGAGACCAGGAATTTGAGACCAGCCTGAGCAAGAGTAAGACCCTGTTTCTACAAAAAAATAGAAAAATTGGTCAGGCCTGGTGGTACACACCTGTAGTCCCAGCTACCTGGGAGGCTGAGGCAGGAGGAACTCTTGAGCCCAGGAGTTTGAGGTTGTAGTGAGCCATGATGATGCCACTACACTTTAACCCAGGAAACAGAGTGAGACCCTGTCTCAAAAAAATTAAAAAATGGGCCAGGTGGGGTGGCGCATGCCTGTAATCTTAGCACTTTGGGAGGCTGAGGCAGGAGGATCACTTGAGCCCAGGAGTTTGAGGTTGCAGTGAGCCATTATGACGCCACTGCACTGTAGCCCTGGTGACAGAGCAAGGCCCTGTCTCATAAATACATATATACATACATACGTACATAAAAGAAAGAAACAAATAAGACAGCCGAGCTAGGCATAGTGGCTCATGCCTATAATCCCAGTGACTCAGGAGGCTGAGGCAGGAGGATCACTTGAGCCTAAGAGTTCAAGGCTGCGACAAGCTATGATCATGCCACTGTGCTCCAGCCTGGGTGACAGAGCAAGATACCATCTCTAAAAAAATACAAATGAGCAGAGGATCTCAATAGACATTTCTCCAAAGAAGATATACAAATGACCAGTAAGCACATAAGGTGATACTCAACATTGTTAGTCATCAGAGAAATGCAGATATTAGGGCTATTTGGTATTTTCAGATTCTTTGCATATGTATTACAACTAGAATTAAAACATAATATGCTAAACTTCCAATCAGTCAAAAAACATTTGAGTAGAAGGATAGTATACAAAGTTCTATTTACAAACCCTAAAGTATCTTAATTCTTCCCTACTGGATTAGGTCACTATGGCCAACCCTGTTCCTTCTCCCTACAGCAATTCTTGGCCACACAGTTGATTATGCAAACATCTGAGTCTGGGATCAGTGCTAAAAGTCTTCGAGGGAGAGATTCTACCCGCAAACAGGATGCTTCAGAGAAGGTGAGGAGACCAGGAAAGAGCTTGTGTGCTAGTATTCCAGTGCTAGAAGTCTGAAGCATCCAGTGAATCTTATATTACTACTTGATATTGCTGGGCTCATACATTCCAGTGGGATACAGACACATAGATCTTAGAATGGTAGTTGTTTGCTCCCCTGTAAACATTGAAGAAACCTGCTGTGACTGAGAGACCCAGTCACATGGGAGAAATTGTGAGCCGAGTGAGTGAATTATTAATTTGTCTGGGAGAGTGCTCTGAAGGTGGGGGAAATGACTTAGCTTGAAGCGGTTGGGGGCCATCAGTTTCTGTTCCAGAGGCATAATGGTCAGATTGCTTTTGGATCTCTTCCATCTTGTTCTTGAGTTTTAAAATTTTGTCTCTGTGTGTATGGTGCTTGTGTCTCTGTCCTGAGGTTTGGGGTACTAGTGGCTGAGAGTTTCCGTGGAACCTGATCAGTGTTTGTTTGTCCTCTAACAGGACAGTGTCCCCATGGGCTCTCCTGCCTTCCTTCTCTCTCTCTTTGTAAGTATTGAATGGCTGAAAGGGGTGGTGTTGCCACAATGATTCTCAGCTCCTGCTGTGGGTGGGTGGCAGAGGGAAATCCAACATGCAGACTGTGGCAATGTCTTGAACTTCTGTTTACTCAGGTCATTGAATAAGAAACTATCTTTTCTTCTGCATTCCTGTCTTTTTGCATGTGTGTGTGTGTGGGGGCTGGGTAGGGATTATTTATGAGATCACTGGACCAAAATGAGGTATTCTTGGGGTAAAGGATGTAGAATGCACCTGCTCCTCATTTCTTGGCTCCACCTTTTACAGTTTTTTTCTTACAAATAGAAGATTGCTCAGAGCAGCAGATGCTAGCTGGCTTTTTAACAGTGTTCCTTATACTGGAAGTACTCAGCACATTTCCTAAAATTAAGTTGCAAGACTAACAAACATTTAGTAAGATTTAAGCTAAAGATCTCAGTAACAATGACCGCGGAATACAGTAGTGGCTGGCAGAATTATAAGATAAGCTTTGTAGAGTTGGCCTAAAGACTTTTATTCTTTTCCTCCATGAATTAAATGGCTGACTCTATGTTATTCATTATGGGGCAATGAGGCATGATGTAATGGAAGGGGCATCAGGTTAGAAGACTGCATGGTCTTAAGGTTATTGGATAATCTCTTGGGGCTTTGTTTTCCTAATCTGTGTGATGGAGCTAATATAATGAGGTACCTGTCCAGCCTACCTCACAGGGAGGTTGTGAGGATAAAATGAGATAATAGGTGTGGAACTGGCTCGGGAAAAAAACTAAGGTGTTATACAAATGCAAGGTGGTATTTTTATTCTTACTGTTGCCTCATGGGCAACTTATGTTTATGAGCTCTAAAAATTTTAGAGTCCTTGCACATTAGAAATGTAAAAATGGCCTGGCCCAGCAAAAATTTCACTAGTTTATCTTGCCTACAGGCCTCTCAGCCTATACCACAGACAAAACACTATAATCTCCGTACTTGCTTACTGGCCTGCAACAGTGACTCTGGATCCGCAAGCAGTTGGCTGGCTATTGCAAGGCTGGTTAATAGGATGTTTTATCTATTGAAGACAGCAAAGTATTGCACGAGAGGAAGGAGCTGGGCTACAGGGAGAGAGCAGCAAATGGAAAGAAGCCTTCTGATTGTCCTGATCTCATGGAAAACAACTGTCAGGAGGTGCTAGGGAACTAGTGCCAGGGTCAGTCTGCAGGAAAGGCCTTTCTTATAGGGACCAACAGCTGGACAGGTATGTTAGCCAAGAACCTCACCATCCACTACCCTTTCTGACTCTCTCACCTGTCTTTTACTCTTCCTATTCCCTTGCACATGATTTGGGCCTGGGTGGGATGACTAATAGTCATTCTGTGGGCCCCCAGGTGAATTCCAAGGACCTCTGTGGTGGGCAGGAGCAAGACACTTTGTCCAACATTTCCTCTCACAGACTATCAGATGTTCTTTAGCCACTCTGTGGGAAGACAGAAATATGCCCCTCATCCCTCTGGATTTTTCTGCTGATTCTCTCCCCTCTCCCCCAAGAAACCAAAACCCCAGCATTCCTGTTGCACCCTCTCTCATACCTCCTAACCAACTCAACTCATGCTCTCTTTCTTTCTCTGTCTGTCATCTAGGATGGGGGAACCAGGGGACGTCGCTGTGCCATTGAAGCAGACATGAAGATGAAAAAGTGAAGCCTCAGAGTACCCTCTTTGAGCTGAACCTGAAAAAGAAGTGAAAAAGATAGAGCTTGGGCTTGTGGGCCCAGTTCCAGAGTGGAAGTTACAGAAGAGGAGGCACCTGGGCCATATGACATGAGCTGGGAAAATCTCTCTCAGAGAGTTGAAATAGCACAGTTGCCTGTTTTAAGGCAGAAATCATGGGCTGTGTTAATGTCCTAATGTGTAGCTAGCAGATTGTAGCTAGTTTGTACTGTCTTGTGAATTGTACAGACTTTAAAAAAAAACAAACCTGTGAAGTATGTGTGTATACAATAAACTGAAAGAAAACTCTAGCCTTTGATGTGGTGTTCTTTGTGTGTGTGTATCCGTGTGTGTATGTATGTATGTGTATTTGAAACTTGTGGTTTCTTCTGCCTGATAACTGTTTCTTCATTTGTGAGAATGAGATTGTTAGAGGGGAAAAGTCGTCTTATAATACGAACTGCCTGCTGCAGCTGAGTGAAGGTAAATAACCAAGATTGAATTTATAACTAATGTTTCTAAGCGTTTCATTGTGCAGTAAGCAGCCTCTTATTTAGCTTTCTTGAATGTTTGAGAAAACTTAAGGTTTTCAGAGTTCTATGCATGGAATTTGCTTAAAGAAGATTAGAGCATGGACATAGGTAGCATTGATCTTTATCTTGGGAACATTTGTCTCAACACTGTCTTTGCAGATGATATTTCTTAGGATAACTGTATTACCATTTCCTTCCTATCTATTTCTATGAATAGGACTGTTGAATATCAAGAGTTCTTAACATTGCTTGCTATTTGAAGGCTAAATTCAGTTTAAGAATTATCAAATTTATCACCTGAGTTCTAGTCCAACTTCTGTACTAAATAACTATAGAAATCAACTCATTGGTGAAATGAACTAGTTACGAGCCTTGCATTATAAAGAGATGAAGATCTCTTTATAATAAAAATATATTTATATAATATGTCACTCTAGAGTATAGTCTAGTACTCTAAGCCTTCTTAAGAAAGATGGGTTTAAGAAGGATATGATTAGAAGTCACAGATCTTTTTGTCTTGAATGGAACTATTTATAAAGTTTGTTAAGATGTTAGGAAGTAGAAGATACAGTTTTTGTGAGGTGGTGGAAAGAAATTCGGTCAGTCCAGGAGTCGGAAAATGAAATACCTGTAGTGGATTCCCAAAGCAGTCCACAAACACCGAAGCACCCAGAAGTCGGATAAGTTTGTGGAAAGGTCCATTAAAGGACATAGATTTGGGGTTGGTAGAGAAAGTGATGGATGAGCTTAGTAAGCTGAAGTAAAAGTATAGGCATCTGTGGTGGGGACAATAAGGAATAATTACAAATGTAATTAGAACAGGGGTTATACTAAAGAGTAGTGAGGTACAGATACCAGCCAAGGGGAGAAAATAGGGCTAACTTACAGAAGACTCTAGCAGATTGAGAAGTTTATATTTGAGGTGATAGCTATTCTAAAGCCATGAGTATGAGGACTATATTTGTTGAAAGCAGACTGAATTAAGAATAGAAACACTGACCAGGAGACTATGGCTTTTGTTCAGGAACAAAGGATGGACGTTGAGGAAAGTTATTGTGAAAGAAAACTGGGAAGAGGATTTGCTTACCGAATATAAGAGTGAAGGGTCAAAACAATTTTGAGTTGGGTAGACTAAGAAAATAGTGGTGTGATAAGGAAATCAGAGCAAATAATTTTGGAGATAAGAAGAAAAGTGATTTTAGTTTTAGGAGTATTAAGTTGAAGCAGATGGTAGGGCATCTAAAAGGAATTGACTTTTGGATGCATAGAGAGATGAGACCAGAATGCATATAAGAAATAAAGGAGGAGAGATTTGGGAGTCAGCTGAATAGAGGTCAAAGTTAAAACCTCAAAATATATACACATTTTTTAAAGTAAGTATGAATAAGGAAGCGGAAGACCAAGCAAGAACATAGAAGCAAGGATCTATTGAAAGTTGTAAAAAGGAGAGGACAAAAGTGTAAAGAAAACCAGAATAATGTAGTATAATAAAGCAAGGGAAGACATTTTTAAAACTTGATGTTTCAGTTCTCATTTTGAGAAGTGAGGGTTGGATATGACTAGAAGGATGCCAAAGGTAATCTTAAAGTGTATTTTGAAAATTTAATGGTTAATAGGTTAAAAATGTATATATGCTGAGGAAGACATCTCTGCCCCTTCAAGTTAATTGCCTTGCAATTGAGTTTTTGGGTGATTTGGGATAGAGGAAGACTGTTAAACTAGCTGTGCCTCAGTTCTTTCCCTTTTGGAGTGAGTATGAGGAAATCCAAATAAAAATAATTATTGGGTAATATGTCTCTTATGCTGTATTGTACAGTGTATTATATCTATTACATGGACATGGGTCTTTTTCTTTATTCCCAAAGACAAAGATCATTTCATTTCCCAATGTCTCCCTTCAGTTAGTTTTTAACTCTTCCTACTGATGATGAGTAGAAAGAAATTCTGGGTCCCTTATTTTTCTCCTGAACTTAGGAGATGGAGATGCCTCAGGAATATTGATTTGAATGAATTTAATGCATTTTTTTCTTTGTATTTACAGATGGGACGAGAGTGGGTTTGGTTGGATTCTCAACAAGACTATCCCGATGACTCTGAATTGAGCAATGACTGCAGGTCCCTCTTCAGCTCATGGGACTCCAGTGTGGATCTTGATGTGGGCAGCTGGAGGGAAACTGAGGATCCAAGGGCTGAGGAACTAGAGGAAAGCAGCCCAGAGAGAGAACCTAGTGAACTGCTTATGGGGGATGGAGTCAGTGAGGAATCTCAGGAAGAGTCAGAGCAAATCAGCCGCCAGAACCTCCTCCACTTCCTCTCTGAGGTAATGGTGAGCTGTTAGTTCCAAAGCTGAAAGAGCCTAAACTTTCTAAGAGAATGCTTACCCCTACATGCTTCTACCACTCTTAACATTGTTTACTAAAGTATAAGCTCTGCGGTGGCAGGGATTAAGTTCATTGCTGTACCCCTAGCACTTGGTGCTGATGAGAATATGCACCAAAGATATACTTTTTGACTGAATGTCCTAAGACCTCAGTCATTAGGGGGCTCAGTCATAGTAAGTGAAATTTCTGAATGGAGGACTGCCTTCTGAGTATCCTTATCGTTTGTTCTTTCAGAGTTGAGGGAAGTTATACTTGCCCAAACTCTCCTTTAAGCTTAAAATGTTATGCCTTCAAGGTAGTATTTTAAAGTGTCCTTATTACCCTGGTTGAGGGCTGAGGACCAGAAATAAACAGAATTGGACAGAGAGTTTATGCTGCAACTGAGCACATTCAGGAGAACCTACGTCAAAATCAGCCAGCGTCTAGTTTGAATGTTGCCATTTCTTTCTGCAATGTCTGTGGTAGACAAAATTTTCAACACTTTTCTAGACAGCTACTTTAAATTGATCAGAGTTGACACTTAAGATAAAAATTAGAACATAAGCTCCTGGAGGAGGCAAGAACTATATATCTATTTTGCTCACTGTAAAATCCCCAGCAACTAGTCCAATGCCTGCGTATATAAGATATTTGATAAATTTTAAATGATTGAGTGAATTAATTAAGTCAACTTGCCATCTCAGACTTAGTCACAGTGGTAATGTAAGCATGTGGCATTGTTGATATGTGGCTGTTGCTTTCCATTGGTGTTCCTGTGCATCTAATAATCACCTTTGATTGTAGGTAGCTTATTTAATGGAGCCATTGTGCATTAGCAGCAAAGAATCAAATGAAGGCTGTTGCCCTCCTTCTGGTACCAGACATCAAGAGGGAAGGGAAATTGAAGTTGCTGAAGGAAAAGGGGAGCCCTGTAGAGAGACTGAAGAGCTTTCAGCCAAGGTAGACCTCTTAGTAGCTGAAAAGAAGCCACTGGGACAAAATGGAAAGCCAGAAAAAGTGGCTTCAGCTCCCTCAGATATTTGTGCAGCTCAGGGACTACCCACAGAGAGTGAAGAGGGGGTAAGTGCGTACCTCAGCTGTCTGGTTGGTCTTCTGCACAAGGAGACAGAGCAGAAGGGTTAGAGCACATAAGCTAACTCCAGAGAGTTCAGCTACTTGGGTCCAAATCCTGGTTTCACTATCATTTTTAGCTATGTGGCCTTAGGCATGTTAGTGAACATTTTAGAACCTCAGTTTTCTGTGCTAAAAATGGGATAACAACACTCTACTTTGTAGGTTTGCTGTAAGGTTTAAATGAGACTATTCATGTAAAGCATTTAGCATAGTGCCTGGCTCATAGGAAACAGTCAGTAAAATTTAGAATGCCATTATCATTATTAATATTATCTGGCCAGCTAGAGTAGTTTAACTCCAGGGCCCTAGGTGAGAATGATGGTTTTTAAAGAGTACAGCACCCAACTAGGATGGAGTAAATACTGCTTTTTTCATTTTGGGAGTAAGTGTATAGAGTCGAAGTTCTCCCGCAAGATTGTGACCAAGAATTCATTGACTGGGGTCTAGTTAAGTCAGCTTTCTCTAATTTCTTTTATGGCTTTATATAATTGGCCTCTTCTCACCTTAAGGTAGCCTGTATTTACTCTGTGCAAGTAAAATTACCATGCAGATAGTAAATCTCCTTCAAAAATTTCCTGTGTTTGCTGGCATTCACAGGGGGAGGCTCAGCAAGAATCCGAAGAGGAGGACCAGGGTGAAGGGTATGTGTCAGAGGTGGAAGACCAGCCCCCTTCAGGTGAATGTGACGATGACTTCAGCATTCCAGAGACTCCCCTGGTGGATGTCCTTTTCAGCCGTGCTGCCTCCTCAAAACTGTAAGGATAGATTTTTATCCCAGGTTGTTAAGATTCATACTTCTGCTTGTGCCTATTTGAATCTGTTACCATGAAATGGATTACTTTTTGTAAGTTAAAACAAAGGAAATTACAGTTGGAAAATACAAAAAAATGGAGTTAAATATAATTTTAACATCATATAAATAGGAGTCTGTATATTCTCCTGTTGTATAAAACAAATGTGTTTCATTGACATTAAAAAAAATCTCTAGGCTAGGCCGGGCATGGTGGCTCATGCC
The DNA here is from genome assembly GCF_041146395.1 of Eulemur rufifrons. Lineage (NCBI taxonomy): Eukaryota > Metazoa > Chordata > Mammalia > Primates > Lemuridae > Eulemur > Eulemur rufifrons. The sequence goes on along the minus strand of NC_090992.1, from coordinate 5,257,133 downwards.
TCTAATCCTAGCACTCTGGGAGGCCGAGGCGGGAGGATCGCTCAAGGTCAGGAGTTCGAGACCAGCCTGAGCAAGAGCGAGACCCCGTCTCTACTAAAAAATAGAAAGAAATTAACTGGACAACTGAAAATATATAGAAAAAATTAGCCGGGTATGGTGGCACATGCCTGTAGTTCCAGCTACTCGGGAGGCTGAGGCAGGAGGATCACTTGAGCCCAAGAGTTTGAGGTTGCTGTGAGCTAGGCTGACGCCACGGCACTCTAGCTCTGGGTAAGAGAGTGAGACTCTGTCTCAAAAAAAAAAAAAAAAAAATCTCTAGGCTGGGCATGGTGGTTCATGCCTATAATCCTAGCACTGTGGGAGGCTGAGGCTGGAGGATCCCTTGAGGTCAGGAGTTTGAGACCAGCCTGAGCAAGAGTGAGACCCCATCTCTACAAAAAATAGAAAAATTATCTGGGCATGGTGGCACATGCTACTTGGGAGGCTGAGGCAGGAGTGTGGATCAAGGATTGCTTGAGCCTAGGAGTTTGAGATTGCAGTGAGCTATGATGACACATATGACTGCACTGTAGCTGGGGCGACAGAGTGAGACTCTCCCCCCCACCCCCAAAAAAAGAATCTCTTTCATAAATAATCCTTCTGTCTAAATGCTAGCTTAATTTATTCAAGAAATTTTACTGAGTCAGATTGTCTCTCAAGTCTAATATTTTACAAACTGTAGACCTAAAAGGAAGAGGCTAAGGCACAAAATATAATTTAAAAGAGTTTGCTTGAGCCAAAGTAAGGACAGCTACTCAGGAGACTCAGACCTAAGTAACCATTGATATGAGCTCCGTTTGGTCTTTGTTACAAGCAGGTTTTTTTAAAGACAAAAAACAAAAAAAAAGGCGGCAGGGAATGGGCTGTTGTTTGTCAGAAATTCTGATTGGTTTACAGAAATAATATTGATTAAGGATTGGCTATACATTGTTAAGCTATAGGGTGTGGGTTATAGTGTCTAGTGTGGCATTTATAGCTACTTGTGGCAACAGCCAGCAGTTTCAAGAGATGAATACATAGCTCATGGGGGAGTAGGATGTGATTGCGTTCTCATTTTAATGACTCTCTGGGTCTGATAATTTATTCATATTTCATGACAGTTCAGCTTCTTGGATGGCAAACTCCACATCCTTATCTTAGAATTTGGGTTAAATATGAAAGCAATAGATAATAGTAATGAAGTCTGCTTGGCCAGATACCTTAAGAGGAGACAGAAAGATTCAAATGTTAATTAGTAGCACTATGTCTTGAGAAGACCTCATTACCCACCTGGGGGAGACAGAATATGAGGTTACTATCTCTCTTCTGTCATGTTTTATCCCATAGGACTGATCTGAGCAAGGTTGACCCTGTTCAGGATCATTTGCTATTTAAGAAGACTCTCCTGCCAGTCTGGAAGATGATTGCCAGTCACAGGTAGGTCTCCCAAGTGGTGATAAGATTATGTTGAGAACTGAAGCAGTAACACTTACTAGGGCTTAAGCATAAAAGGAAAATGTTTATTCCTCACATGAGCCATAGTTGAGAGGCAGATCCTGTATCTGAGCCTGATTTATCCATAAGCACTCAAAGGTGTTTACATAAGTATGTATAAGAAATAGTTGTGGCCGGGCACGGTGGCTCATGCCTGTAATCCTAGCACTCTGGGAGGCCGAGGCAGGAGGATTGCTTGAGGCCAGGAGTTGAGAGCAGCCTGAGCGAGAGCGAGAGCAAGACCCCGTGTCTACAAAAAATATAAAGAAATTAGCCAAACAACTAAAAATAGAAAAAATGAGCCAGGCATAGTGGTGCATGCCTGTAGTCCCAGCTACTTGGGAGGCTGAGGCAGGAGGACTGCTTGAGCCCAGGAGTTTGAGGTTCCTGTGAGCTAGGCTGATGCCACGGCACTCTAGCCCGGGCAACAGAGCAAGACTCTGTCTCCAAAAAAAAAAAAAAAAAAAGAGAAGTAGTTGTGGTGCCATTTGAATTACCTCTAGAAACTGGTTCCTATTACATGATAAAATTTGTATTTAAAATACATATGCCAGCCCATATGTGGCTCATGCCCATAAGCCTAGTACTTTGGCAGGCCAAAGCAGGCAAACTCCTGCTTGAAGCCAGGAGTTTGAGACTGGCCTGGGCAACATAGCATCACTACAAAAAATAAAAAAATTAGCCGGGTATGGTAGCACATGCATATAGTCCCAATTACTCGAGAGACTGAGGGGGAAGGATTGCTTGAGCCCAGGAGTTTGAGGGTGCAGTGAGCAATGATGGGGACACTGTACTCCATCCTGGGCAACAAAGTGAGAACTCATCTCAAAAAAAAAAAAAATTATACACATGCACATCCTTTCAATATGGTGGCTTCTCTTTTTCCACAGAGACAGGGCTTCAGGAACTGAACAAATTCCGGTATATTATAATAATAAATATTTTATAGTGTTTTTTAAAAATTCTCTTTCTGTTTGGCAAGAAGGAACTAATAGGTTTCTTCCTAATGGTACTCACAGTCTGCATTCCTCTAAGGGAAGTCCAATAAGAAATGAGCCATACTCTGTAGTTTTAAGTGTTCTTGTTCATAGCTACTCTTCTTGTTTAGAGTGACTTGTCAGGTTTCTTCATCCTCTCTGGGTTTGTCCCTTAACAGGTTCAGCAGTCCATTTCTGAAGCCTGTGTCAGAAAGGCAGGCCCCGGGGTACAAGGATGTGGTGAAAAGGTCAGTGGAAAAGGGGTCAAGAAAGGTTGGTTGCTTTTATATCTGCCTTTTCATTCTTTATTTCCTATCTGTTAGATTCTTTCTTTCTTTACATTACTTGCAAACTCAAGATATATTTCATAGCTGAACAGGTTTGCAAAGTTGTGGTGAGCTTCATATCTTCATTTGAGAAGGGATACAGAAGAACAAAAGGTTGATATGGGCTTTTTATTTGTATTTTTTGCAGTACTGACTTTTAATATATAATATGATCCATGCATTATAATCTTAAATTAGCCTTTGATAGTTTTGGGCACTATTCTTTTGGAGCAAAACTTTAAAAGGAGTCCTGTATTCATTCAGGCAGTTAGTTGTAGGCATGCTAAGGCAAAGATTTAATCCAAATGGAAGTTACAAACATTGGTTGATTGCACTATTTTGAATTTTTATAGCATAGGTCATCTAAAATGCTGTCATAAACAAGTGTGATAATAGAGTATAAAAGTTCATGACAGGACCTTTGGAGACTTAGTCTGCTTGTGTTCCTATAGCAGAATACCACAGACCGGTAATTTATAAGCAATAGAAATTTATTTCTTAAGGTTCTGGAGGCTGGGAAGTCTGAGATCAATGTATTGGTAGGATTGGTGTCTGGTGAGGGCCACTCTCTGCTTCCAAGACGGTGACTTGTTGCTGCATCCTTCAGAAGGGATGAATGCTGTGTCCTCACCTGGCAGAAGGGCAAGAGGGCTCTCTCTTCAGTCTGCGTCCTTTTCACAAGGTTGCTAATCCCGTATGTGAGGGAAGAGCCCTCATGACTTAGCTACCTCCCAAAGGCCACACATCTTAATACCGTTGTATTGGGAATTAAATTTCAGCGTGAATTTTGGAGGGGACATCATTCAAACCATAGCAGAGACAAAGTCCTTCCCTCTATAAATGAGGAAACTAAGGCTCAGAGGTGGTCATGACTTGCCTTTGATCAACCAACAGTTAATAGCAGAGCTATTACTAAACTAAACCCCAGACTTTTACCTTCAGTTCAGTCCTCTTTGTACCCTGTGTGTCCCCTTTTTATACCTAATCTCTGTGTCTCATTAAATAATGATTTATCTATCTTACTAGTCACCTGGTCCTTACTCTTTTCATCTACATGAAAGGAGAAGCAATTCTTCTTAGCTTTTGATTTATGCAGTAAGAGAAATAGATTAAATACCTAACATATGACTATACATTGCAAACAGCCAATAACTATTGTGTGATAAACTGATCATTGGAGCTTTTCACAACTTTGGTAAACAGCACTTCTCCTATAATAGGAGAATGTAGTGGTTTGGCCTGTGGCCTCTGGAGTCAGGCTGCCTCTGAATTGCACTCCAGGATGTGTGACTTTGGCCAAGTACCTAACTCTTTAGAGCTCAGTTTCCTCATCTGTCAAATGGAAATAATAATGGTACCTCCCTTCTGGGGTAATTGAGAGGATTAAATGAGTTTAACATAGAAGGTGCCTAGCATAGTGCTTAGCCTGTTATAAATAGTAAAATGTTAACTGCTTTTGCTATTTTATCTTTGCTACAATTTTCATTAACTGGTTAGTTCTCCGAGAGAGCATGTTAGGTCACATGTTCACATGAAGGTTTGATTTCCTCTGGTTTCTCTTGGCTACCTGCAGACCCATGGACTTAACTAGCCTGAAGAGGAATCTGTCCAAGGGACGGATTCGCACCATGGCCCAGTTCCAAAGGGACCTAATGCTGATGTTTCAAAATGCTGTGATGTATAATGACTCTGATCATCATGTGTACCATATGGCTGTGGAGATGCAGCGAGAAGTCTTGGAGCAGATTCAGGTATAGTATGTAGAGAGCTACAAGATAAAGTAGTACAGCCTCTGGAATCTGATTTCGGAAAGTCTGTGAAAATAAAGGTGATGCTGAGATGACCTTGTGTTCCTAGAGTTTATATTTAGAGGTGATTCAAGACCCTGAGGATTGATACTGTACCTGCTGGTTTGGAAAACCTTGAGCCTCAGTAGGTCTAGCTTTAATGGATAGTAAATTGGTCTAGGAAGCCAGGTAGGTAGGTAGTGGTGAAGAGCTCTCAAGAGAACTAGGGATATAATGTCTTCAATTTTGGATGTGGAAAAATAAAAAAATTTTTAAAAAGAAGATAAAGAGATGGGGAATAGAGAAGAAATGGGATCTCCTGCTTCCAGAGCCTCAAGCAGAGACTGGAGTCACTATTTTTTGGTTGCTGTATCTGTTGATATTATTGTATTTTTTTTTTTTTTAACGCAGGGGCCATGCTAATCTTCTCTGTATCATTCCAATTTTAGTATATGTGCTGCCGAAGCGAGCACGATATTAATGTATGTTCACACTTTTCCATCTTTAGGGGACAAGACATAGTAGCTAGAAGACATTTGAGAGTTTCTTTTCTGGGCAGCATCATACTTTGAAGAAAAAAGCGTAGTTGAGGCTGGGCACGGTAGTTTACACCTATAAATCCCAGTGCTTTGGGAGGCTGACACAGGAGGCTCGCTTGAGCCCAGGAGCTCAAGGCTACAGTGAGCTATGATGGCTACAGTGAGCTATTACGGCACCACCACACTTTAACCTGGGCAACAGAGTGAGACCCTGTCTCTAAAAAGACAAACAAAACAAAAACCGTCTGTAGTTGAGTCTACTTGCCAATAAATAAATACAAGTACATTTGATCCTTTGCAGTTTTTAAGATTCATAGCTTGCTATCTATGCCTTGACCCTGTAGGTGCTGAGTATTTGGTTAGACAAAAGAAGAGACTTAAGTAGTGTGGAATGAGAACCAGCCAACCCAGTGGATGATGGAAACCCTGTTTTGTTAACCTGGAGCTGCTACCCTAACCTTTTCTGGAGTTGGACCTCTGCCTGAGACTCTGATCCAGAGAAGATCCCAGGACTTGTTTACACCTCTCTGTTGTCTTTTCTAGTAAGAGTAATACCTTAACTCAAAACCAAGTAGTCAAAGATGCCTGCGGACATAATATAAAAAAAAGAGGGAAGCTCAGTTTTGGGTTTATGCCATCTTTGTTCTGTATGTTTAATTTAAGAGATAATTATTTAATACATTAAACCTTTTACTAGTACTGCATAAATAAATGTCATTTCACAAACTGAATATTGCTTTTTAATGATTACAGAAGAGGGGATGGAGGGGATTCATCATGTGGTGAAATGAGGAAATGTATTTGACACGGGTCTCCATACATTCACTGAAGGGATGGGGGGAGCCCGATTTGTCTCCTTATTTATAAAGTGAAGATAATAGAAGCATCCTTCAATTGGGCAGAAGGAAAAAATATGATAAATTGAGGAAAATGTTAGAAAACGTCTAGTGCTCTTAAGATTCACAAGGAGAATAAAAACGACTGTGGCTGGCTCCCTTTTTTGGTTAAGACAAGCGGCCAGAGGCAGTGAGGCGCGTTGCTGAGATTGGCCCTCTGCAGCCACCGTCCCTAAGCAGGGCCTTGGACTTCGGGTCTCCTAGCAACAAGTGGTCGCACAGGAGGGGCGGGCGCTGAGGTGAGTGCTGGTAGAGTCGTGCTAGGAATTTGCAGGTGCAGCCGGGAGAGTCCCAGAGGACCTGGGGACCCTGCTTTCCCATCAGGCCTGGCCCTATACGCGGAGTGGTCCCTGCGGGGGCAGGGTCCCTTCACTGAGGCGCTGGCGTGGCGCGCAGTGTCGCCGGCCCCCTGCCTGGAGGAGCCTGCGCTAGTCCCAGGCCTCCTGTGGGCTCTCGGCCTCGGGTCAGTGGGGCCCTTGGTCCTTCCCGCCTGGGGGAAGCGTGTAGGAGAACCGAGGGCTCCATTCAGACGCGGTAGAAACCGTGCTATTGAGACCCTGCTTAAAGAAAAATATGGCAGTTTCTACGTTTCTAAATTAATAAAATCAAGTACCTAATATTGCTATTCTTAATCACAATTTCATTGAATTTGGGATGGGGGTGCGTGTCGTTGCAGTCAATACCTGTCAAGAAACTTAAGTTGTACCCCGAAAAGCCAGAATGGAGATATCAATGCCCCTACCTCAGATATATGTAGAAAAGACTCTGGCCATTATTAAACCAGACATTGTTGACAAAGAGGAGGAGATACAAGATATTATTCTCAGATCTGGATTCACCATTGTTCAGGTAACTTCTGGGCACGATGATCATGCTTTTTTTCTGTTTGTTCTTTTTAAAAATTTTTAAATGATTAGGTAAATGCGCCCACACATGGAATCTAAATCTAAGAATTCAGATTCGTATTGTTAAGCATTACATTTAGGTTTATTCTTCTAAGTGTAGCAGTTATATGTGAAAGTTTAAAAAAGTTTTTAAGTGCCTCAAAAATATAAAATGAGAAGTAAAATTGACTTTTCCTTCACCTGTCCTCTCCCACCCCAAGTCCCAATCTCCAAAGGGGCATCCACTTAACACTTCCTCTTCTTCCAGGAGTTTTCTATGTGCTTACAAACATTTTTCTCCATAGAATAGAGCAATTCCCTTCCCTTGATCACCTTTACAAAGTCCCTCAGATAGCATTCCGGATACATGTGAATCTATCCCATTCTTCCTAATTTCTGCATATTGTTCCCCTTTGTGGTGGAACCACAGTTTATTCACTTGATCCTCTATTGATGGACTTTTAGACTATTGGTATTTTTTTCAGTTATTGCAAACATTTAATGTTTTAAGTCTTATATTTGTTCTGCAGTTGATAAACATTGTCATTCTAGAGGTTGAAAATGAATACAAATAGTGTTAAAATAGAATTGAATATTTTTAGTCTTCCTTTTTTGTACTATTCTTATTTGAATTTCCAGTTCTCCTACATTTATACAATATCATATTGTATATTTAGTCAGTGTTTTAAAAATAATCTTCAGGAAAGATAAGGGATTGCAGTTGAACTTTGAAGAAGCTGAGGGTAGGAATGGTGTAAAAAGGGTAAGGAGATATTTAGTATAATTGAAAGACTCAGGCAAAGATGAACTGTTTAACAAATGTTAGGAAAACTGGTAGCCACCAAAAAAAAGTTGGATCAACTATTATATAACAGTAGATAAACTCCCGATAGATCTGAGATCTAAATATTAAAAAAATTAAGCCATGTAAGTTCTAGAAGAAAGGATGGATAGATTTCTTTTTATCCTTTGAGTGGAATAGCCTTCTTTACTATGACTTAAAGTCTAGGAGCCCTAAAAGATTAGTAAGACTACATAAACATAAAGAATATCTGGGCCGGGCGCGATGGCTCATGCCTGTAATCCTACTTCTCCGGGAGGCCGAGGCGGGTGGATCGTTTGAGCTCAGGAGTTCGAGACCAGCCTGAGCAAGAGCGAGACCCCGTCTCTACTAAAAAAAATAGAAAGAAATTAGCTGGACAAGTAAAAATATATAGAAAAAATTAGCCGGGCATGGTGGTGCATGCCTGTAGTCCCAGCTACCTGGGAGGCCGAGGCAGGAGGATTGCTTGAGCCCAGGAGTTTGAGGTTGCTGTGAGCTAGGCTGATGCCACGGCACTCTAGCCCGGGCAACAGAGTGAGACTCTGTCTCAAAAAAAAAGAAACAAAAAACATATATATATATATATCTGCATGACCAAATACCATAAGCAAAGTCAAAACACGAATGACAAACTTGGGAAAAAGATTTGCAGCTCATATCATGGACAAAAGGCTAATCTCTCTAATATATAAAGAGCTCTTAGAAGAAATTTTTTTAAATTAGTAGAAAAATGGACAGAACATGTGTATGATTATAGAAAAAGAAAACCACTTAGACATACAAAAAAGTGCTCAATCTTTAGGAAAAAAGCAAATTAAATCTATACTGAGATAAATAGCACAACGCCTATCAAAGGTAACCTGGCAGTTATCTCCTAATATGACAGATGGAGTTATTGTTTGATCCAGCAGTCCTACTCCTGGGAATCTCTCTTACAGAAATCCTTGTATTAATATGAAGTAACATATATGCAAGTTATGTTTTACGGCATTGTTTATTTACCAGCAAAAGATTGAAAACAACCCAGCGATAGAAGACTGGTTAAATAAATCCTGGCAAACTCACCAAATTGAATATTATGAAACTAATTGTAAAAAAGAATGAGGCACTTTTCTGTCCTATTATGGAAAAAGGCAAGGTGTAAAATAGTGTGTAGCAACCTTTTGTGATAGAAAAAGGCAAAGTAATATATTCATGTTTGCCAGTATTTGCAAAATGAAACACTGAGGTATAAATAAACATTAAAAAGGGTTGCCTATTGAGGACAAGAAATAACAGGGTAGATTAGGACAGGGATAGGAATGAGATTTTTAAGTATATTCCTTTTTATATTGCTTTGAATTTTTGACTGGGTATGGTGGCTCACACCTGTAATCCCAACACTTGGAGAGGCCAAGGCAGGAGGATTACTTGAGGCCAGGAGTTCGAGACCAGCCTAGGCAACATAGCAAGACTCCATCTCTACAAAAAATAGAAAAATTAGCCAGGTGTGGTGACAAGAGAAGTTCCAGCTACTTGGGAGACTGAAGCAGGAGGATTGCTTGAGCTCAGGAGTTTGAGGTTGCAGTGAGGTATGATGACACCATGGCACTCCAGCCTGGATGACACATTGAGACCCTGTCTCTAAAAAAATAAAAAATAAAAGTAAATAAAAGAGGTAAATGTGGTGATGTGCACCTGGTCCTAGCAATGTGGGAGGCTGAGGCAGGAAGATGGCCTGAGCCCAGGAGTTTGAGGCTGCAGTGAGCTATGATCATGCTATGCTACCCCATTCTAGCCTGGGTGACAGAGCGAGACCCTGTCTCTAAGCATTAAAAAATAAATAAAAATTAGTGTAAATATATGTGACACTTTCCCCAATTAGCAATAAATTTCAGACCAAAGGTGGCCATGGTCTTTCCTTCCTCCTTCCTTCCATCTTTCCTTCCATACATATAATATAAAATTTACCATTTTAACCATTTTAAGTATACAGTTCCATGGCATTAAGTACATTCACATTGTTGTACAACCGTCACCACCATCCATCTCTAGAACTTTTTCATTTCAAGCCGAAACACTTGAGATACCCATTAAACTGTACCCATTAAATAATAACTCCCCATTTCCCTCTCCCCAAGTCCCTGGTAACCACTATTCTACTTTCCGTCTCTAGGAATTTGACTATTCCAGCTATTTCATAAAGGAGAATTATACAATATTTGTCCTTTGTACTATATGCTTTTAAAATGGACTTTAGTATAGTTGGGAGTCCATTGAACTTAAGGCTTTCTTGTCCCACCTAGGGAAAATCTTCCCCCAAATGATGGATCTTCAGTAGGTGGCAGTATTTCCTTGTTACAAACTAAGGGTTCCATTCTGATAGTACTTGATATCACTACTTCTCTTTGTGAAAATATTCAGCCTAATTTCAAAAAGTTTCACCTGATCTAATTTTAAAGCAACCCATGGAATCGATTCAGTATCAGTTTTAGTTAAAGATGAACCCTTAATTTTTAAAATTATGCTGCATTGGCTAGCGTACCTGCAGAAGGGAGTTTCCCTTGCTTGTTAAGGGGCATGTGACAGATAAAGGTTTATATTGCAACGGATGAGATTTTATTTTTAAACTCAGCAAGAAAAAAACAAAAAACACCAATATGCGTAAGAATCGTAAGTATTTTCATGTCTGAATTTTAAATAATAGAATCAAAGATTATGCTAAATCAGGTACTCTTGTAACTTTTCACATATGTTTTACTTCTTCACTATATGAATTTCAATATGAGAACAGATGTCAGCACCTTTTTCATAGTAACTGGTCCTTTACTGGTGAGAACGTTATTCTTGTGCAGTAGGTCCTGTTCACAGCAGTGCTGAGCCACGTAGATAAGCATGTTCCTGAACTTGTTCTGGGCAGTTTAGATCCCTTGCTGCAAACCAGCAATTTTACCAAGTTTCTGAAACCTGAGGAAACACAGACTTTTGGAAAGAGCTTTAAGAGATAAGTCACTTGGTAAAATTCACACTGTGCTCTTGGGAAAATCTAATCCATTTTAGAAAGATGGGTTTCTGGGCCGGGCACGGTGGCTCACGCCTGTAATCCTAGCACTCTGGGAGGCCGAGGCGGGTGGATCGCTCGAGGTCAGGAGTTCGAGACCAGCCTGAGCAAGAGCGAGACCCCGTCTCTATTAAAAATAGAAAGAAATTATATGGACAACTAAAAAAAATCTATATAGAAAAAATTAGCTGGGCATAGTGGCGCATGCCTGTAGTCCCAGCTACTGGGGAGGCTGAGGCAGTAGGATTGCTTAAGCCGAGGAGTCTGAGGTTGCTGTGAGCTAAGCTGATGCCACGGCACTCACTCTAGCCTGGGCAACAAAGTGAGACTCTGTCTCAACAAAAAAAAAAAAAAAAGAAAGAAAGAAAGATGGGTTTCTGCCTTAATCGTGAAGGTTTTTGGCCGGGAAAGGCAGTTCACACCTATAGTCCCAGTCTTTGGGAAGGCCCATGTGGGAAGATAGTTTGAGGCCAGGAATTCAAGAAATTATGGAGATTTTTAGCCTTTTCCTAGTGACTTACCTCCATATGTCTCATCCTTACTCTAGTCAGAAGTTTTTCTTTAATATCTACTTTGAATCTCTCTGTTATATTTTGAGCCTTTTCCCTCCTGACCCGTCTTTAGTGGGATTGAAATATAGCAGTAACAGTTGGGTTTTTTTCTTTTTACTTCAATTTTTACTTTTTGTTTGTTTGTTTGTTTTATGGAGGGGGCAGTGATGTTCAATTTTCTTTTTTTCTGGAGACAGAGTCTCACTCTGTCACCCTGGGTAGAGTGCAGTGGCATCATCGTAGCTCACTGCAACCGCAAATTCCTGGGCTCAAGGGATCCTCTTGCCTCAGCTTCCCAAGTAGCTGGGACTACAGGCGTCTGCCACAAGAGCCAGCTAATTTTTCTATTTTCAGTAGAGATGGGGTCTTGCTCTTGCTCAGGCTGGTCTCCAACTCCTGAGCTCAAGCAATCCTCCTGCCTAAGCCTTCTAGAATACTAGGAATACAGGCATGAGCCACTGTGCCCGGTGTAGTTGATCTTTTACAGTTATCAAAATAGCTGCTTTTATGGAAAGCATGATACTCTCATATTAGAAGAATGGTTGACTCAGCTACCATGAATTTTTAAAACTTGATTCATTCTTATAGTCTCTCATTTGTGAGGGAAATATGTGTCCAAAAAAATCTCATAAATTGAGAAACATACCACCAATTTTTCTTTCTTTCTTTTTTTTTTTTTTTGAGACAGCGTCTCACTCTGTTGCCCAGGCTAGAGTGCCATGGCATCAGCCTCACTCACAGCAACCTCAAACTCCTGGGCTCAAGTGATCCTCCTGCCTCAGCCTCCCGAGTAGCTGGGACTACAGGCATGCGCCACCATGCCTGGCTAATTTTTTCTGTATATATTTTTAGTTGTCCATATAATTTCTTTCTATTTTTAGTAGAGATGGGGTCTCGCTCTTGCTCAGGCTGGTCTTGAACTCCTGAGCTCAGACGATCCACCTGCCTCGGCCTCCCAGAGTGCTAGGATTACAGGCGTGAGCCACCGCGCCCGGCCTAATTTTTCTTAAGATTACAGTGAATCAACATATTTATGGCAGAACCAGAATAAAGAATGCATATATTCAAGTGAAAAACTTTTTTACTGCAGCAATATCCTGCATGTTATTTCTAAGTACTATTAATCTAATCAGAACAGCTCCCAAAATAATGTAGGAAAATTTCACAATAAATAGGAAAATAACAAAAGTAGGGAAAGATGAATTTGGAATATTCTGAAGTCCGGTTTTGTTAATTGAAGTGTTATTTACCTTAAGAAGGAGATATGATAAATTTGTCATTAATAAACCATATGCTGAGGGAGGCTGCCAAACTGGAATCATTTTTCTTCAATAGGTTAAATAATTGCTCTTATTTACAGCATACGTTTAATGATTTTATCATTTCCTTTCTTCAAAGTACAAAGATAGAGCCGGGCATGGTAATATGTGCATATAGTCCTAGCTACTTGGGAGGCTGAGGTGGGAGGATCACTTGAGCCTAGGAGTTTGAGGCCATCCTGGGCAACATAGTGAGACCTCATCTCTGAAAAACCACAAAAAACAAAACAACAGCATAATACAAGGATAAACCTCAAATTTATAATGAGATTGTTACTAACTTCAAGTTATTTATGATTTAGTGAGGTGTCATCAAACTGTTTGAAATGCTTTTGTTGACTTTGTTTCTCTTATAGAGAAGAAAACTACATTTCAGCCCTGAGCAATGTAGTAACTTTTATGTGGAACAGTATGGAAAAATGTTTTTCCCCAATTTAACAGCTTATATGAGTTCTGGACCACTTGTTGCCATGATATTAGCTAGATATAAAGCCATCTCGTACTGGAAAGAACTTTTGGGACCAAGTAATAGCTTAGTAGCTAAGGAGACACACCCAGACAGGTAATTTTCCTGCGTGGGGGGCATGTGGGTGGGATGGACTCTATTGTGAAAATGAAAAAAATCTGATTTCATTGTAATGGGAATTTCCTTTCACTTGGAAGTTTTCCTAAATCAACTTTTTTTGGGGGGGAGGGGAGGTCCATTTTACGTGTTAACTGTTGAAATGTCTATCTTAATGCCACATACCACAAAAGGCCTTAGGGAATGTCTGATTTATAGTTGGTTAGCCTTATTCTTCTCTCATCCTTGAATGAAACTGCCACTGAAGTAGGATTTTTCATGGAATGATTGGGATGGTATTTTTAAAGAATAATGGTACTATAGGAGCAGAAATGCAGATTTTCAGCATTATCACTAATGTCTGGAAATAAGTGGACATGGAGTTCTCGCACTTTTGAATATACATTGCTTTTTTTTTTTTTTAGACAGTTTCACTCTGTTGCCCGGGCTAGAGTACCGTGGCGTCAGCCTAGCTCACAGCAACCTCAAACTCCTGGGCTCAAGTGATCCTCCTGCCTAAGCCTCCCAAGTAGCTGGGACTACAGGCATGTGCCACCATGCCCGGCTAATTTTTTTCTATATATTTTTACTTGTCCAGCTAACTTCCTTCTATTTTTAGTAGAGACGGGGGTCTCGCTCTTGCTCAGGCTGGCCTCGAACTCCTGAGCTCAAGCAATCCTCCAAAGCCTCGGCCTTCCAGAGTGCTAGATTACAGGCGTGAACCACCGCCCTCGGCCATACATTGCTTTTTCACTTCTCACAAAACAACACCTCTTTTTCACCCAGGAACTCCTATTTTGCCAGTGTCTCCCTCCTGCAGATTTAAATATATTTGATCTTCATCTAGATATATTTAACCTTAAATTTAAAATAGAATGAAGCCTGCATATGTGAGATGTGGCTTTTGTAAAATTCTTTTATAATTTTTACAAAAATGCTTTTGTAAAATTCCTAAGTAGAATGCATACATTATAAAGTAAGGAAAAGATGTCAAATTGGATGGATATCACCTCTAACTTGTTTTTAGTCTGAGAGCAATTTATGGCACAGATGACCTACGGAATGCACTTCATGGGAGTAATGACTTTGCTGCAGCAGAAAGAGAAATTCGTTTCATGTTTCCTGAAGGTGAGTTACAGATGGCTAATTTGTCATCTGCATCTCCTTATTGTTTGCTCTTTCTTTTATTTTAGGGATATAGCTGGGAAGGAAAGTCAAAGGATTTTTTTCAATATATTTTGTCATATTTTCAAGTTATAGATACTTAAAAACTTGAAGCCATGAATGGGAAACTCAACGTTTGCCTCATAACTAAATTGTGCCCTCTAGGGAATCTTTTGAGAAGAGTTTGATTTTTTTTCCTTTCTTTTCTCTCAGACTAGAAATATTCTGTGTTGTAACTCTTTCTGGTTTTCTCTAATGGTTCAGTACAGTTGGTTACACATGAAAAAAAAAATCTCTCTTGGTAATTATGATTGATTTACCATCTTCTCTGACAACTTACTGTTTGTCTAAAAAAGTCTCATGCACTTGTGAAACTAATAACTAGGCTCTTTTTTTTGTTTCCATCCTTTTATGGAAGTTTTAAATCTTTTAAAAGTAGACACACTGAGGGTTTTGGTTTGTTTTCAATATTTTTAGAGCAGAAAGTAAACTTGGCGATTCTCATTATAAAGGGAAAAATGCAAAGCATTGAGCAATTTTGAATATTTTTTTGGTATATTATTTTTTCCTGAGTCATTTAGATCTGTTCCTTAGTATTTTCTACTGAAAGTTCATTCAGAAAACTCAAAGCTGTCTTGGGGATTTAAGAGTTTCTGATTTTTTTGTGGGGGAGGCAATTTCATATTTATTGAATAACTGATAGGATACAACCTAGAATTTCTGATTCCAAATAAATAAATTTCATTTTTTGAACACTTGATCTGTTACTTTTTACGTCCAACAGGCTTGGTGACATCCTGTTACTGACCTGACAATGGGTTGACAACTTTCCTCCACACTGACCCTGCAGCCTGCTTAATAACTGTTCCGTTCTTTGCTTCTGTCCTTCTCTCGGGGGAAGGCATACTGCCCTACTTTCTGTACACTCTGAAAAGTCCCTGATTCTTTTTTTTTTTTTTTTGAGACAGAGTCTTGCTCTGTCACCCCTGGTTAGAGTGCAATGGTGTCATCCTAGCTCACTGCAACCTCAGACTCTGGGGCTCAAGTTATCCTCCTGCCTCAGCCTCTTATAGCTGGGACTACAGGCGAGCGCCACTGTACCTGGCTAATTTTTCTATTTTTAGTAGAGACAGGTCTCGCTCTTGCTCATGCTGGTCTGAGCTCAAGGGATCCTCCTGCCTTGGCCTCTTAGTGTCCTAGGATTACAGGAGTGAGCCACCACACCCAGCCTATGAAGAACTCTTATAGCTCAATAAAAAGGCAAACCAATTTCAAAAAGTTATCAACATAGTCATTAGGGAAATGCAAATTAAAACAGTGAAGTATCACTATACACCCACTGAAGTGAATATAATTAGTGAGGGTATAGAGAAATGGGAATCCCTATACATTATTGTAAAATAGTACCTCCACTTTGGAATACAGGTTGGCAATTTCTTAAAAAGTTAAACTTAACCATGTAACTTTTCTAACAATTCCACTCCTGGGAATCTGCCCCATGAGAAATGGAAAGATCTATTTATACAAAGACTTGCATGTGAATGTTTATAACAGCATTATTCAAGGTAGCTCAAAACTGGAAGCAATCCGAATGTCCATCAACTGGTGAATGGATAAACAAAACTTGATGTAACCATACAAAGCAATACTGCTCAGCAATAAAAAGAAGCTACTGATAGATGCTAAGCACATAAACGAACCTGAAAACACGATGCTAAGTGAACAAATCCCGGCAAAGAAAGACTCCATCTTGGCCGGGTGCGGTGGCTCACGCCTGTAATCCTAGCACTCTGGGAGGCCGAGGCAGGTGGATCGTTTGAGCTCAGGAGTTCAAGACCAGCCTGAGCAAGAGCGAGACCCCGTCTCTACTAAAAATAGAAAGAAATTATATGGACAACTAAAAAATATATATATAGAAAATTAGCCAGAAATGGTGACATATGCCTGTAGTCCCAGCTACTCGGGAGGCTGAGGCAGGATTGCTTAAGCCCAGGAGATGGAGGTTGCTGTGAGCTAGGCTGATGCCACGGCACTCTAGCCCGGGCAACAGAGTGCGACTCTGTCTCAAAAAAAAAAAAAAAAAAAAGAAACCGTGAAAAATAAGAGCAGAAATAATACCTATTATATAGATAGAAATAGATTTTCTATGTATATTTGCTAGTGTATAAGAGCACCATACACTAGTAATAACTGTCTTATTCGCTATTGTATCTGTGCCCCTTTACAAAGTACCTGCCATTGTTTAACAAATAATCTAGTTTTACATCTTCATTCATATTTTTCATAACATTATCCATTACAAAGTAATGCTTATTTACTATGAAAAACATGGAAATGCAGAAAAGGATATAGTTGAGAAATAAACTGATCAGAATCATATAGATGCTTACTATTAGCATTTTTTTTTTACTGTTAGCATTTTCATAAGTTTTTTTCCAGTCTTATATAGGCTTACTTCTCTGTATGTGTGCTTGTATTTTTAAATATACAAGTATGCATTGTATCTAGGTCCATTTCCTTAAAAAAAAAAAACTATGAGTACTTCTCATGGCATTAAAAGTTCTTTGAAGGCATCCTTTTTAATAACCGTATAATATTTAATCATTTATGTTTGCTTTAATGAGAATACATTTGTATTTGCAGTGATTGTTGAGCCCATTCCAATTGGACAATCTGCTAAGGACTATTTAAATTTATATGTGACACCAACTCTGCTTGAAGGACTCACAGAGCTTTGTAAGCAAAAGCCAGGCGATCCTTTTGTAAGAAATCTTTTTATTCACACTAAAGAATATTGTCTATAGTTTTCATGTTTAAAACATTGTCTTCTTTGAAACACTGATAGTATTGAGAGCCTTTTTAAAATAAGCATTTTTAGAAACTTATATACATTTTAGATACTTTCTTATGTATAACTATTGACTACTTATTTTCTTGTGTTTTAATTCTTAGTAAACATTGTTTCTAAATATATTTTCATTGATTGCATTCTTCAATTGCTGAACATTGCTTTTGTGTATAAGCTAAATAATCATTTCAATGATAAAATTAGAGATATACTTGAATTTTGTTCAACATTTTTGTTTCTTATGATATGTCAGTTATCTATTTATTTAGAGACAGAGTCACACTCTTGTCTCCTGGGATAGAGTGCAATGACGTCATCAGAGCTTAGTGCAGCCTCAAACTCCTGGGCTCAAGGGATCCTTCTGCCTCAGCCTTTTGAGTAGCTGGGACTACAGGCCTGTGCCACCACGCCCAGCCAATTTTTCTGTTTTTTGTAGAGATGGGGTCTCACTCCTGCCCAGGCTGGTCTCAAACTCCTGGGCTCAAGCAATCCTCCTGCCCTGGTCTCCCAAAGTGGATTACAGGCGTGGGCCACTGTACCCAGCCTTGTTTAGCTTTTTAAGGAACCACCCAACTGTTTTGCATAGTGGTTACACCATTTTACATTCCTACCAGCAGTGTGTGAGAGTTCCAGTTTGTCCACATCCTAGCCAATGCTTGTTCTTTTCTGCTTTTTTTCTTCAGTAGTTTTGATTTGCATTTGCATTTCCTCAATGACTAATGATGTTGAGCATCTTTTCATGAACTTATTGGCCAGTATATCTATTCAAATTCAAGTCCTTTGCCTTTTTTTTTTTTTTTTTTTTAATTGGAGAAGAGGCCTTGCTGTATCACCCAGGCTGGTCTCAAACTCCTGGGCTTAAGTGACACTCCTGCCTCAGCCTCCTAAGTAGCTGGGATTATAGATGTGAGCCATGCTCTGGCTTTTTGCCTATTTTTTCCCCCAAGAGATAGACAATATTTGCCTTTTTATTTTTTATTTCAATAGATTTAGGGGGTACAAGTGTTTTTTGTTACATAGATGAATTGTATATTGCTGAAGTCAGAGCTTTTAGTATACCTGTCACCGGAATAATATACTTTGTGCCTGATGGATAATTTCTTTTTTTTTTTTTTTTTTTTTGAGACATAGTCTTGCTCTGTTGCCCAAGCTAGAGTGCAGTGATATCATCATAGCTCACTGCAGCCTTGAACTCCTGGGCTGGACTCAAGCAATCCTCCTGCCTCAACAATCCTCCAGTAGCAGGGATTAGAGGTACATGCCACCACACCCAGCTGATTTTTCTAATTTTTGTAGAAATGGAGTCTCACTATGTTGCTCAGACTGGTCTCGAACTCCTGGCCTCAAGGGATGCTCCCGCCTTGGCCTCCCAAAGTGCTAGGATTACAGGCGTGAGCCACCACTCCCGGCCCTATCCTACATTTCTACATTTTCTTCTAGAATTTTTATGGTTTCAGGTCTTACATTTAAGTCTTTGATTCATCTTGAGTTAATTTTTGTATATGGTGAGAGAGAGGGATCCAGTTTCCTTCTTCTGCATGTGGCTATCCAGTTTTCCCAGCACCATTTATTGAATAGGGGGTTCTTTCCCCAGTGCATGCTTTTGTCTGCTTTGTTGAAAATCAGTTGGTTGTAGCTATATGGTTTTATTTCTGGGTTCTCTATTCTGTTCCATTGATCTATGTGTCTACTTTTATATCAGTACCATGCTGTTTTGGATACTATAGCCTTGTAGTATAATTTGAAGTCTGGTAATGTGATGCCTCTAGATTTGTTCTTTTTGCTTAGGATTGCTTTGGCTGTTCAGGTTCATTTTTTACTCCATAGTAAAAAAAAAAAGAGATTTAGGATTGTTTTTCTAATTCTGTGAAAAATGACTTTGGTATTTTGACAGGAATTGCATTGAGTCTGTAAATCACTTTGGGCAGTATGGACATTTTAACAATATTGCTTCTTCCAATCCACGAGCATGGAAGGTTTTTCTATTTGTGTCATCTATGATTTCTTTCATCAGTGTTTTGTAGTTCTCCTTTAGAGATCTTTCACCTCCTTGGTTAAGTATATTCCTAGGTATTTTATTTTCTTTGTAGCTGTTGTAAATGGTATTGAGTTCTTAATTTGATGCTCAGCTTGACTGTCATTAGTGTAGAAAAATGCTATTGATTTGTGTACCTTAATTTTGTAACCTAAGGCTTTACTGAATTTATGTATCAATTCTAGGAGTCTCTTAGAGGAGTTCTTAAGATTTTCTAGATATAAGGTCATATCATTGGCAAACAGGGATAGTTTGACCTCCTCTTTTCCAATCTGGATGCCCTTTATTTCTTTCTCTTGTTTGATTGTTCTGGCTAGACTTCCAGTACTGTTGAATAGAAGTGGTGACAGTGAGCATCCTTGCATTATTCCAGTTCTTTTTTTTTTTTTTTTTTTTTTTGAGACAGAGTCTCACTCTGTTGCCCAGGCTAGAGTGAGTGCCGTGGCGTTAGCCTAGCTCACAGCAACCTCAAACTCCTGAGCTCAAGCGATCCTCCTGTCTCAGCCTCCCGAGTAGCTGGGACTACAGGCATGCACCACCATGCCCGGCTAATTTTTTCTATATATATTTTTAGCTGTCCATATAATTTCTTTCTATTTTTAGTAGAGATGGGGTCTCGCTCTTGCTCAGGCTGGTCTCGAACTCCTGAGCTCAAACGATCCGCCCGCCTCGGCCTCCCAGAGTGCTAGGATTACAGGCGTGAGCCACCGCGCCCGGCCTATTCCAGTTCTTAAGAGGGATGCTTTCAACTTTTCTCCATTTAGTATGATGTTGGCTGTGGGTGTGTCATATAGGGCTTTTATTATTTTGAGGTATGTTCTCTGTAGGCCTAGTTTGTTGAGCTTTTTGCTCATTTTTAAATTGGGTTGTTTGTCTTTTTGCTGAGTTACAGTTCTTTGTATTTTTAGATGTTAAACACTTATCAGACATATGATTTGCAAATATTTTCTCCCATTCTGTAGGTCATCTTTTCACTTTCTTAATAATGTCCTTTGATGTATGAAAATTTTTTAATTTTGAGGAAACCCAATTTATCTAGTTTTCCTTTTGTTTCTTGTGATTTTGCTGTCATATTTAAGAATCTATTGCCAAACCCAAGGTCATGAAGATTTATACCATTGTTTTCTTTTAAGATTTTTATCATTTTAATTCTTATATTTGGGTCATTGATACGTTTTGAGTTAATTTTTATATATGGTGTGAGGTAGGGGTCCAAACTCATTCTTTTGCGTGTAGAAATCCAGTTGTCCCAGTACCATTTGTTGAAGAGATTATTCTTTCTCCATGAATGGACTTGATACTGCTGTCAAAAATAAGTTGGCCTCACAGCTGACTGAAAAATAAATAAATAAATAAGTTGGCCAAGCTGGGTGTGGTGGCTTGCACCTATAGTCCTAGCTACTTGAAAGGCTGAAGTGGGAGGATGACTTGAGCCTAGGAACTTGAGACCAGTCTGGGCAATATAAAAAGACTCTATCTCTATTAATACAAAAAAAAAAAAAAGGCCAGGCATGGTGGGCTCACACTTGTAATCCCTTCTTCAAAAGGCTGAAGAGGGAGGATCACTTGAGCCCAGGAGTTAAGGGTTCCAGTGAGGTATGATTGGGCAAATGCACTCCAGCCTCAGCAACAGAGGGAGACCCTACCAGTTAAAAAAAAGTTGGCCATAGATGCATGGGTTTATGCATGGATTCTCAGGGGTGTTTTTTGTTTGTTTTGTTTATGGAATGCTCTACAAATTGCATGTCATCCTTGCACAGGGGCCACGCTAATCTTCTCTATCATTCCAGCTTCGGTACATATGCTGCTAGAGTGAACACTGGACTCTCAGTTCTATTCTATTGGTCTATATGTCCGGCATAAGGATGCCAGTACCACACTGTGTTGATTACCATAGCTTTGTAGGAAGTTTTGAAATCAGGAAGTACATGTTCTCCAAGTTTGTTCTTTTTCATGATTGTTTTGGCTATTCAGAGCCCTTTTCTATTTCACATGAATTTAGGGATTGGCTTTTCCATTTCTGCAAAAAAAAAAAAAGTCTGTTGGAAATTTGATAGGGGCTGCCTTGAACCTGTAGATTGCTTTGGGTAGTACTGACATCTTAATAGTATTAAGTCTTCCATCTTTGAACACAGGATGTCTTTTCATTTATATAGGTATTCTTTCCTTCATCAATGTTTTATAAGTTTTTAATGTATAAGTCTTTCACCATTTTGGTTAAATTTATTCCTAGGTATTTTTTATGCTATTATATATGGAAGTGATTTCTTAATTTCCTTTTTACACTGTCATTGCTGTTATGTAGAAACACAACTGATTTTGGTGTATTGATCTTGTAACCAACATCTTTGCTGAATTTATTAGCTCTAGTAGTTTTCTTGTGAATTTTGTGGGATTTTTTAATATACAGGATCATGCCATCTATGAATAGAGATAGTTTTACTTCTTCCTTTCCAATTTGGATCTATACTTGACAATTTTGCATAAGGTAAATAAGAGTGTTTCAGTTTTTATTGGTTATTTTCTTATTCTTAAAGTGATTTTGAAAACTGTTTAAGTTTCTAGTTGATATAGTATATATTGAAAGGAAATTTTTAAGTGTTTATTAACTTAAGCGTTTTTGCTTTTTTCCATAGGTGTGGTTAGCTGATTGGCTGCTGAAAAATAATCCCAACAAACCTAAACTTTGTCACTATCAAATTACAGAAGAACCTTATTAAAATATAGTCCTCAAAAGAACAAATCACAAACTATCTTATTGTAAAAGGCTGTGCTTCTACTTTTTGAAAAAACATCATCCTAGGGCTTAAGTAACTACAAGTGAAATAAACCATTTCTTAAAAATAAGTGTTAAAGGAATAATTGTGTTCTGTGAAGCAGAGAACATTATCTAAGGTAAAATACAGGCTTACGATATGATTTTAACAATGATGTAACATTAAATTATAGAAAACTGATATAATGTTGCTATATATATACTTTTTTAAGTTTGAGAAGACATGTAAGTTTAGTTATACATTTTCCCAAGCACGTATCCTATATCTAAATGTGTAATTAATGCACAGTTCAGTCTAGTTAAAAACGTATAGGTCCTTTTGTAATTCATAAGCATGATGATTGGGTTTTGACACTCGTGTAAGATGTACCTCCCTCAAACCTTGTTACATTGTCAGCATATTACCTATCTGACATGAAAAAGTTAATTTTTTAAAAAGTATAAATGTATAAATAATTATTTGGTATATTGAAAATGGTAAGAATCAGAGGATAATTTTAACTAATCACTTACATAACTATTTCCTCAGCATTAATAAGTGCCCTCCGAGGGTGACCAAACATTTGGGCGACAACTCATCCTTGTTTACCGGGGATTTTCCTGGTTGTATCACTGGGAGCCCTTTTAGTCCTGGACAAAATGGTTGGGTACCCTACCAAGTAGTCCTTGGGTTAGTATTTCCCAATTATGTTTTTGTGACAAGGTATTGGTTTGAAAAAAATATAAAATTCTCAGTTCTTAAAGAAATTTTAATTTACTTTAAAAAAGGATTTAGGTTATAAAACACTTTTATTAAGAGTAAATATATAAACTGGCCTCATCTATTCAAAAAATCAGTGCCATTATGAAACAAAAAATGGAGATAGGGAAGAACTTTTCTAGATTAAAATAGATGAAAGCAATATCTTAACCAAACACAGTAAGTGGACCTTGATTTAAAAAAAAAAAAAAATCTATGAAAGACCTTTAGGAGACAATTGAGAAGATTTAGATATTAGGGAATAATTGCTCATTTTTGTAGGGTGAAAATATGGCCATAAAGGAAGAATGTTACTATTTTTAAGTGATACATCCTGAAATATTTAGGGATAAAGCTTATGAGTTTGTGACTTTTCAAATGATTCAGCCAAAAAGTATTTTTTAAAGTTAATGTAATTTTTGTTTTATATTTTTGGAGACAGGGTCTTGCTCTGTTGTCTGGCTGGAGTACAGTAGCACATGTAGTTCACTTCAGCCTTAAACTACTGGGCTCAAGTGATCCTCCTGCCTGAGCCTCTTGAGTCACTGGGACCACTGGTGTGTACCACCATGCCCAGCTAATTTTTCTATTTTTTGTAGAGATGGGATCTTGCTATGTTGCTCAGGCTTGTCTTGAACTCCTGGCCTCAAGCAATCCTCTGGCCTTGGCCTCTTAAAGTGCTAGGATTACAGGCATGAGCCACCATCCCCAGCCCAAAAAAGTATTTTTATACATGTACAGCTAGAGCAAAGTTAGCAAAATGTTAACAATTGTTCAGTCTAGGTGGTGGACACCCAAGTGTTCATCATACTGTTCTTTCAACTTTGCTTTAAAACTATTCATAAAATGAAGTTGGGGGGAAAAAAAGAATAAAGATCTGGCTATCATCATCATAATCTAGTGGTCAATTTTTCACATCAATGATGGGAATACATTTAGATATTATATATCTCTTGATGCAAAATGAAGCATACTACTCATCTATGATATATTCTAGCCAAAAATGTGTACCTTATTTTTTTTTTTTAAGACAAGTTTTCACTGTTGCCCAGCCTGGAGTGCAGTGGCATCATCATGGCCCCACTGCAACCTCAAACTCTTGGGCTCAAGAGATCCTTCCGCCTCAGCCTCCTGAGTAGCTGGGACTACAAGGTGTGCTACCATGCCCGGCTAACTTTTTAATTTTTTGTAGAGATGAGGTCTTGCTATTGCCCAGGCTTGTCTTGAACTCCTGGCCTCAAGCGATCCTCCTGCCTTGGCCTCCCAGAGTGCTAGGATTACAGGCATGAGCTACTGTGCCCAGCCATAAAGGGACTGTTTTAGATAAAAAGAGAATTAAGATATATAATCAGAATCAATGCTTGTTCCTAGATTGGGTCCTGATTTAGGCAGACAATCTACAAAGGATATTTTTGAGACAACTAGAAAGATTTGAATCTAGACTGAGTATTAGATGAGATGAAAATTTATTGCTTTGAAAAGTAAAGATTGTTAGCTGAAAAAAGCATGTTATAAGGCAATATGTACAATGTACTCTCATTTTGATTAAAAAATGAATGATTTTTTTAATGATTCTACATAAATGTGTGTAGAATAAGATGTAGAAAGGTCACCACTGAAGTGTTATTATCTATAATCTCCAGATGGTAGGAATATGTTATTTTTATTTTTGCTTAGTTATATTTTAAATTTTTCAACAGTGTTCATGTAACTACTTTTGTAATTTTTTTAAAGAGATTAAGATTATAAAAAATAAATGTTGTAATGGTGTCAACTTTATTTTTTGAGACAGGGGCTTGCTCTGTTGTCTGGGCTGGAGTGCAGTGTCATCATACTCATGCAACCTCAAACTCCTGGGCTTGGGCAATTCTCCTGGCTCCGCCTCCTGAGTATCTAGGACTACAGGCACGAGTCACCTCAGCCAGCTAGGTTTTTAATTTTCTTTTTATTAGAGATGAAGTCTCACTATTGCCCAGGCTGATCCTGAACTCCTGGCTTCAAGCAATCCTCCCACCTCAGCCTCCCAAAGTGCTGGGATTACAGGCATGAGCCACCGTGCTGGGACTGGATGTCAACTTTAAAAGGGTTGGCAACACTTCATTTTCAATAGACTATCTTTAAGCTATCTGTAGCTAAGATGTTTTATAAATTATCAGTGTTGGTATTTTTTCTGAGTTTGTGGGCATATTCCTTCTGAGACTGTGCCCACTGTATTTCAAAACTCCTTTAGCATCAGATGTTTTGGTTTGTTGGGAAAACAAACCAAAATTTTAAAAATAAAAATAAATAACAAGTTGCTATATTTTGAGCAATGCCCAAGAACATACAGGAAAAAGCAAATCGTTTTTACAGTGTGATTCCAGTGTGACAGCTTTAGGAGGTCATTTCCACATTCAAAGCCTCTCTCATGGAAAAAAGAGGCAGCATTGTCTATAGCAGAAGAATCCCATGTTGATAGTCAGCTCCAGTCCAGACCTTCCATTTGTTTTTTTAAAATGGAGATGAGGCCTATAATCCTAGCACTTTGGGAGACCAAGGCAGGAGAATCACTTGCGGCCAGGAGTTTGAGACCAGCCTGGGCAACATAGTGAGACACCCCCATCTCTACAAAATTGAAAATCTGCCAGGTGTGGTGGTGTGTACCTGCAGCCCTAGTAACTTGGGAGGCTGAGGCAGGAGGATCACTTGAGTCCAGGAGTTTGAAGTTTCAGTAAGCTGTGATGATGCCACTGCACTCTAGCTTGGGCAACAGAGCGAGATCCTATTAATTGATCAATCAATCAATAAATGAGGGGGAAAAATAGAGAAAAGCAGACTAACTTGAGATATATTTTGGAGATAAAATAGACAAAGGCACATGCAAATGGAAAATATAGTTAGTCATAGGATTCTTTAAATTGGTACACATTTGATGTCATTATTTCATGGGCCAGGAACTGGGAAGTATAGCACAGAGTGAATAGGAAAATGAGGTCTGACTTTTTGTTTACTCCCTAGGTACCCACAAGGGGAGAATTCTGTCTTCTGATAAACCTGTTATGTTAGGTAGTACCAAAGTGTTATGCACACATTTTGGTTGTTAAGTACTGGTGCCTTAATGCATTTTTCTCACACTGAATGATAATATAGGTATCCTTGTTAATCAAGATATATCAGTTCACTTTGTTTGCTTCCTTTCTGCAGGAGGCAAAGAGAACCAAAGAAGAAAGTAAGCAAGCATGCAGCTTTCTTGCAACTTGAAACAGAAGTTTAGATTCTTAACTTCTTTAGAAGTTTAGATCTCAAGTGGCATCTAGAAGCCCTCTCTTTCCAGGCCCCTTGCCAGTCTTTTGTACTGAACCAAGAAGTATAGTACATGTCTAACTTGGACATTCTTACCTCAGTTTCTATTGGTGCAGGTTCTGAAAAATGAGGTAATGCTTGAAGAAGTGAGCGCAGGCCAATAGCTTGTCTGTCCGGGGTTAAGGGTGCCATGGATCAACTTGATTTGAAAGTATCACAGTTATACAGTGTTTGAGAAATACTGCCACTTCTCTTATGCAGTTAACTCTTTATAAGAACTATTTAAATTAAGCTTTGATCTTGAGTTAGGGATGGCCCAATTCTTTTCAGTTTGCTATTTTTGTGACATTGTTGCTTTTCTTGGGTTCTTTATTTTTGTTAGTCCCCTCACTAAGAACATTCCCTATACTAACTTTACACCTTCCGTTTAAGATCCATAATTGCCTTCTATCAGTTAATTAAATCTCAGAAACTCCCAGGTTTATGAAAACCTTTAACAGAGAAGTTTACTTCTATAGGTAGAGTCCAGTGATTTCTGGCAATTTTAGATAGAGGCTATCCACGAAATAACTTTCTCCCACTGCACTAAGGGACCTGACTAAAAGATCTCTGTGGAGCAATCATGCATTAGCTTTTCTACTAATCTAATTAGACTCTTTAGTCCATTGGAAAGAGGAGATGACTAAATAAAATGATGTCTCTTCCTTTCCTGCTTCCAGGGTGACCCAAGAAAGTTCTCTCCCCCCATCCAAATCAAGGGTCAATGACACTGCTGTGATTGATGCCTTTTGTTCCCAGACCAAATTGTTTTTTATAGCCCACCCCCTGCCAGCACTTTCCAAAGTGCCACTGCCATCAGCTCCAGAGGGAGTCCCTTCCTTGGGCTTCCTGGGCAGTGGCTGCGCTGTGATGGAGCACAGAATGGGAGGAGAAAGTCGCTTGCAGACAAATGGGCGGCTAATCAGACCAACAGCTTCAACATTAGAACCATAAAAAAATTCCATTTCTTTTCTTTTCTTTTTTTTTTTTCCTCCAGTTGCCTCATCTGCATTTTTTGGCTGAGGTGGGGGGAAATGCTCCTTGAAAAAGTTATGGCTTCATATGGTCTATCAGAGTAGACTCAGATTCCCACACACGCACACACCTTTTCTTTCTCAAGCCAGTTTTACTCATTCAGCCCAATAGTTGTCAAATCACTACAGACCTTAGAGTTATTAAAAGGACAATTAGGGGATATTATGAACAACTTAATTCAATAAATTTGACACATTAAATGAAATAGCCAAAGCCCTTGAAAAACACAAACTACCAACAGTTTATCAACCTAAAGCACAATTTCTGGGTCTTTCCTTTAAACTTTCTTTTGAAGTTTGGATCTTGAGGTTTGGTTTTTTCATTTTGAAGCAGCCTTCCTGAGCTTACTTAGTTAGCCTTCTCAACTCTTCTGCTAGGAGCCAGTTACTTTTCAGTACAAGTTATCTAATTGTGGCATGAAGAGGGTTAAGCTATTTTATAAGAATAAGCATCTCCATCTTGGCAAGGGGGTTAATAAATCTTACCTTAATCAGGATTATAAAATCCTGATCCTTCTGGGTGGCCTTTATGTTGGGGCCAGAATGACAACCTCTCTGGACTTTATCTAGTGTTGCTGGTCCTTGCCGATGTGAGAACATTTCAAAGAGTCTTTAACGTATATATGTTGTTAGAGCCTCCTTGCACCATAAAATGGTTAGACAAGGACCGATATAAAGCAGTCAGTCTACAACGAAGTGGAAGCTTTAGAAACAAGCACATCCTTTTCAACGGTGCTTTGCTTTTATAATGTTATTTAGAAAATGGACTGTGAAGAATTAGACATACCAAACTCCTAACCATTCAATGACTGGGTAGGGACGAACCATCCCAAATGAAAATTTTTAGGCTTTAAAGCTTTCATTTCAAAGCTCAATTAAAGTACTATATCTCATAGGACCCCCAAGTTCTAGTCTAACTTGGCCTGTTTGTAGCTTTTAGAGATACAGGTTCAACACATAAATGGCAAAACATTATTAATTCCTTCATGCCTCTCAGGGGTAGTTTGAGAAAATGTAATATTTGAAACCATTGCCTTCTTCGTGGTGAGAAACAAATATATATCCCAAATTAAGTAAAAATGTAATGTTATTAGGGTATTATCCCATTGGTGAAATCATATTATTACTTAGATCCCTCTTGCTAAAATGGAAGATCCCAACCTGAACACACTATTGTATGTAGGAAGTCAGCCCTTTGTTGAACTTCCTGTAGGTTTGGGGTGCCCCTCGCCTCAATCTTCAGTAGTTACCTAGCTCTGAGGCCTGGCCCTAGGCTCTCCTAAGCCATCTGAGCTGGCCTTTTGGCTAGATTCCACGCTTTTTCATCTTTTTGTAATATCTTTCTCGTCTTGCTGTTTATATCCATCTCACAGGGCTGCTGTGAGGACTAAATGTGATAATATATGTAGAAGTAACTAACAGTGCCTACTGGCAGAGTGAACAATTCTTTTTAAAGTCTCTCCATTTTTTTTTCCTGCCTTCATCTTGATCATCTCCCTTCATCTCTATTAGTGGGTTTTGACCTCCACATGGCTGTTGTCAACATTTTAAAGTTATGAAGCATGTCCCAGAGTGGAGGAATTAAAAACAGTGTACTGACTTGATTTGTTGCTGTTCCAATTGGCCAGGGGACTCAAGTTGAATGGACACTGCCTGTCTTGAAAACAGGTTTCCTACATCCACTAGGTTGCTAGGTTTGAAATTAATTCTCTCTACTTTGTGATAATCAACAATTACTTATTGAGTATGTAATGTGTACCTAATACAGTGAAAAAAATTCACTGTATTAGGTACACACTGTATTAGGTATTAGTCTGGCATTCAGGGCTCCCAGGGACTGGCCAATGCTTATCTTTCTAAACTTATCTTCCCAAACCTACCTTTATGGACTCCACTCTAGCTAGAGTGGGCTGTTTGCTCACCTTGCTCATTCCTGTCTACATTTGCCAAAGCCGTTCTCTGCCTTTGCTCCCACTCCACCACACCACAAACACTGGAAGACCCACCTCTTTTCTGTGTATACAATTTCTAGCCTACAAGACAATTTCCTATAATTTTGCTCTAATACATGCTTGTCTCTTGTGCCTGTGAACTACTCATACTTAAATTCTGACTTGCCTGGCAGTTAATACTATACTCCCTTGACATAATATACTGAGCAGTACATTATGAAATGGTTTAGCATTTGGCCTTTGGAGGCAGCAAAGCAGATTTTATTATAACTCCATGACTTCCTAGCTCTGTGACCTTGGGAAAAGTTGCTTCATCTTGCTGAGTCTCAGTTTCCTCATCTTTGCAATGGGGATAATGACAGTATCCATCTCACAGGGCTGCTGTGAGGACTAAATGTGATAATATACGTGAAGGTAACTAACAGTGCCTGTTGGCACAGAGTAAACAATTAATGTTAGCTATCACTATTTCCCTCTAGTATTTGTTGGTTTTTTCTTTTTTTTTTCTTTTGAGACAAGGTCTTGCTCTGTTGCCTGGGCTAGAGTGCAGGGGTGTCATCATAGATCACTACAACCTTAAACTCCTGGGCTTAAGTGATCCTTTTGGCACAGCCTCCTGACTAGCTGGGACTGCAGGCGTGTACCACCACACCCAACTAATTTTTAAAAAATTTTTTTTGTAGAGATTGCAGGGGGTCTCACTACGTTGCTGAGGCTGGTTTTGAACTCCTGGCCACAAGTGACCCTTCCACCTAAGCCTCCCAAAGTGCTAATATTATAGATATGAGCCACTGCATCTGGCCAATTCCCTCTAATATTTTTATTTAACATATAGATAGATAGATAGATAGATTATGTTCCCATCACTAATGGAAAGATTACTATCTATTGCTATCTATCATATGCCAAGCACTGTGCTATGTACTTTCAATTATGTTATTTAATTCTCACAACAACCCTGAGATTAGAGTGATTTGATCTAGAGGCCTCATCAAAGAATTAGTACAGCCAGGATTTTGAAATGTTTGTTGTTACAGGGGCCTCAGCCATGAACCTAGGATGGGTGAGGAAAAGATTTTTTTTCCCCCACAGAGCTAAATTATATTTACCTCTAAAGCCTTTCCACTACTTCATGATACTTTTTCACAGACATGGGAAACTTCTTATTTTTCTCACAGAGCCAAATGTGTACAAATCAAGTTCATTTATTTAATGGATTTAT
Source organism: Eulemur rufifrons (assembly GCF_041146395.1). NCBI lineage: Eukaryota > Metazoa > Chordata > Mammalia > Primates > Lemuridae > Eulemur > Eulemur rufifrons. The sequence goes on along the minus strand of NC_090992.1, from coordinate 5,226,826 downwards.
TATGTATAAATCAATGGAGTGAAATTTGGGGCTTTATTAAGTTTGTGCTATTGCTTTTCGTGGCTGACAATCATAGGTTCTCTTCCTTTATCACTCAGAAAGTACTTCCAAATCCCTTTTCATTCACCATATTACTAAAGGCACTAATGCCATATGTACACTGAACCACTACTTGCTCTTGCTTATATAACTGCTTGAAAAAAAGCTTTGCCAATTTATTTTATTTAACTTTTTAGAGATAGGGTCTCTCTCTGGCACCCAGGCTGGAGTACAGTGGCCCAATCATAGCTCACTGTAACCTTGACCTCCTGGGCTCAAGTGATCCTCCCACCATCACACCCAGCTTATATATATATACACATACATATATATATATATATATATATATATATATTTGTTTGTAGAAACGGATCTCACGGTGTTGCCCAGGCTGGTCTTAAACTCTTGGCCTCAAGCAATACTCCTGCCTTGGCTTCCCAGAGTGCTGGGATTACAGGCATAAGCCACTGCACCTGGCCTCACCAATTAATTTTAAACCTCCTAATCCAACCCTGTAATTTCATTTTTTTGAGACAGAATCTTGCTCTGTTGCCTGGGCTAGAGTGCTGTGGCGTCAGCCTAGCTCACAGCAACCTCAAACTCCTGGGCTCAAGTGATCCTCCTGCCTCAGCCTCCCAAGGAGCTGGGACTACAGATGTGTGCCACCATGCCTGGCTAATTTTTTCCATTTTTAGTAGAGACGGGGTCTCGCTCTTGCTCAGGCTGGTCTCGAATTCCTGACATCAATCAATCCATGCCTGGCCCCAACCCTGTAATTTATAGTCGAAGCAAACAAGGCTGAGAGGCTAAGAGACAAGCTAATGGCTGAACCTCAACTAGATCCAGGTTTCAGGCATATATCCAGAATGCCACTCATTATGCCAGGAGCTCTTTGAGAAGCAGCACTTGAAAAGGTTGTTGTCACAAGCAGTTAAAAACCTCCATCTGCAGTCTTATTTGTGATGTTAATTTAATAGCAACCCCTTTTTAAATATAATATACAAATAAGCTTCCTTTAGCACAAAATTCAAATTAGTGAACTCTAACCATGAGACTATATGTACATCAAGAACATCTATTGCTATTTTATAGGCTATAAATTTCTGGGAAGCGGAAGTAACTTATTCTAACTCATTCTGTCTGGCGATCGGCACGGGGCATCATATGCAGACCAAAACTGACAGGATAGAGAAACTCAGAGGCTCAGAATAGAATTTTAGAATTTGAAAAAATACTTGTGAATATCTAATGCAACCTAACCCAGTCCCTGTTTTTTGTAATAAAGATCCTGAAGCTCAAAAAGTGATTTGCATGGCATTATAGTAAAATCTGTGGCAAAATCAGCAGAACTTTCCCATAATACTTAATTGCCTCCCTTGATTTCCTGAAAATTAAAAAGTATCAATAGTCACCTAAGATTGCAGGAATAAATCCTTTTGGAAAAATGCAAGACAACCTTCAGAGAACTAAAATATTACCTTACTCTCTCTTTCTTTCTTTTTTTTATTTTTTTTGAGACACAATCTTGCTCTGTCTCCCGGGCTAGCGTGCTGTGACGTCATCATAGCTCACAGCAACCTCAAACTCCTCGGCCCAAGCGATCCTCCTGCCTCAGCCTTCCAAGTAGCTGGGACTACGGGCATGAGCCACCACACCCAGCTAAGTTTTCTATTTTTTGTAGAGATGGGGTCTCACGCTCTGGCTGCTCTCATCTCCTGGCCTCAAGCAATCCTCCTGCCTCAGCTTCCCAAAGTGCTAGGATTACAGGTGTGAGCCACTGTGCCCGGCCCTACTCTCCTTTTGGAACATGAATCCCGTTATTATTTGGGCAGCTTTATTTGCAGGTACAATTTTTTTTTTTGGCTTTTGTATAGTCCTTATGTATTATCAGCAGAATTGGGGGCGGGGGTTTCACCAGAAATATCAGAATTCAGAAAGATAGAAACAATGGAATTTATCTCAGCTAAATGGGAACTTTGAAGAGCTCCAGATTGTGATCTATTCAAAAGTGACATCAGTTTTTTATCAACTTTCAGATATTGGAAAGGAATCAAAAATGGGCTGGGATCATCCTCCAAGAAAATCAACAATTCTTTTCTGATATCTTAGCCATAGAGGCAACAAGCAATGTCTGGCTTGTTCAGTAACGCTTTAACAATAGTTTCATCCTCACCGTTTTCTTTAGGTTGTGGTGGTTGTGTAGGGATCCCTACTGGAGCCCAAGATTGGAAAGAAATTTTGTATTCTTGTCTCTTAAAATTTTGTTTTCCTGGCCGGGCATGGTGGCTCACGCCTGTAATCCTAGCACTCTGGGAGGCCGAGGCGGGTGGATCGCTCAAGGTCAGGAGTTCGAGACCAGCCTGAGCAAGATCGAGACCCCGTCTCTACTATAAATAGAAAGAAATTATCTGGCCAACTAAAATATATATAGAAAAAATTAGCCAGGCATGGTGGCGCATGCCTGTAGTCCCAGCTACTTGGGAGGCTGAGGCAGTAGGATCACTTAAGCCCAGGAGTTTGAGGTTGCTGTGAGATAGGCTGATGCCACGGCACTCACTCTAGCCCGGGCAACAAAGCGAGACTCTGTCTCAAAAAAAAAATTTTGTTTTCCTGTTTGTGTTCTTATAGATTCCAGCCAGGATTTTTATACCACATCATGCTACCCAGCCTGGTTCTATAGAAATCGGGCTGAAGATTATAATGATTATAAAACATGGGGAAATGCTTCCATACCCTCAACCTAGACCTGTCCTTTAAACTCTGGAGATTATTTAGAATCAACCCCAGGACACTGAGGAGTGTGGGAAGCTCTTGGAGGTGTGAGGAGTGGGAGGGCACCAGGGTCCTAAAAGATCTTATGAAGCTCCCTGCCAGGCTGGCCTGGAATTAACCCATGGTTTCCCAGCCAGAGCTATCCCAGCTGCCTTGCTTTCCAGGGGCCTCTCATGTTAATCTGTGGAATGGACCAACTGAGTTTGACCGTGACTGGCTTTGTTTTGCAAAACAAAATTGGTAAGGCAGGTCTCATGCTGACTGACTGAATGGTGTCATCAACTCAATTCAAGGGGTGCCACAAAAGCAAGGAAATGAAACTTCAATTTCCTCCTCATGTTAAATGATAGCTTATCATGCCAATTATGACTCTTATGCAGCTCAGGGCAAAGTATTTTATTGCTTTTTTTGTGAACAGCAATAAACCACTCTCTTCTTCCACTTTTCCCTCTAACTCCCACCCCCATACCACACCTGATTGATTAAGGCTCAGTGGAAAGGCTGTTCTCTGTTGTCAATGGTCAGAGACCCAAAAGCCTCCTTTTTGCCCCCACCAACCTGTCATGATTTTACCTTTTTTCCTAGGAAGCACAAGATTTGTTTTAAAACAAAACAACACAGAAATAAACAAACAAAGGGCAAAAATCCATTCTGGCTTCAGAGCACCCTTGTAATGTTCAATTCCTGTCACTACGTAAGTGAACTTTGCTTCAATTCTGGGCTGGGCAGACACTGATTGCGTTCTTTCCTGAGTTCCCACTGCCCCTGTGCACACCTCCATCAGAATGTTTCTCACATTACATTGTTGTGGGCACAGGCAAGCCTGCCTTCTTGATTGGGAGGGACTGTTTTTTTAGTCCCTTCATTATTTTATAGTCCTTTCATTTTTATGTACCCAGCAGGCACCAGCATGACTCTGGCATAGTCCCAGATCCATGACGCATAGAAGGCATCCAGTGAATGAATCAACTGATGGGAAGGCGCCTCTCAAAGCTTAGCTCATCTATTCCCCTACCTGCCAACAAGTCTGTAACTACCCGGTTCCAGAATCAGAGAGAGGTTCAGTTGCTCAGATTCCTCATTGGATGCTCGTTGACATCAATGGGGAAGATATGGTGTTTCGTAGGACTTGAACCTAGACCTCTTCCCTTCACTTTCTACTTTTCTTCCTTGGAAATCTCATTTACTACTATGGCTTCAGAAACTATTTCTATTTTGATGGTTCCCAAATTTGCATCTCCATCACAAATTTCTTCTCTAATTTATTTAGCCAGATTTCCTAGACTTGTTAGCCAATTGACTGCTTGATATCTCCATTTGAATGTCTCAGATAAATTGCAAAGTTAACATGCTTAAATAGAATTCTTGATTCCCATCTTACCATTAGTCCCAACCTGGTTTTCCCTAATTTTGTCTATGTCCATAAATGGCACCACCTGCCACTCAGTTACTAAAGTTAAAAAACTGGGAATCATACTAGATTCCTCCCCTTCTCTTACCCACCATATCTAATCCATCAGCAAATTTTATTGATTCTTCCTCTTTTTTACATACTGCTCATCTTTTTTCTCTCTGTTCCCTCAGTCCCTGCCCTACGTAGTTCAAGCCACCATTACTCTTGCCTGGACTAATGCAACTGCTTCCTTGCCTTCGGGCTTCTACTTTTGCCCCTCTCTAGTCCATTTTCCATTTGGCAGCCAGTATGGATTTTGGTTTTTTGTTTCTTAGGTAAGTAGGATCCTATCACCATTCTGCTTAAAATCCTTTAATGGCTTCCCATTTCTCTAGAACAGAATTCAAACTGCTTATGGTGGCCCACTGCAGTCCAACATGATTCTGTCTCTGTGCTCTACAATAATTTTATTCAGCTGAAGCTGAATTAAGGTGAATACCAAGGAAGGGGAGAAGGGATACATCCAGTGAGGGGTAGTGTAGAAGGGAAAATGGGCTGACCTTTTTCTTTGCCTTGAGCTTATGTGGTAATGGTGTGTTTGGGAACCTCATATGTTCTTCTCTTTCCTTCTTTTTTTCCCCTTAAATCACATAATGAATCTAACCCCTCCCCCATCATTTACCTCTCTTATTGCCCAGCTGGTTGGTCCCAAAAGTAGTAGGGCAGTCCTGCAGAGCAGAGGACCTAAAGGTTACTTGAACCTGGAATCAGGAGGCCTGAGAGCTCCTCAACTTGACCTTTAACTAGCCAAACGACCTTGGGCAAATTGCTTTCCCTCTCCTGCAAGGTGAGGGGGTCTCCTCTAGCTCTGAGATTCCGTGACCTATACATTCACACCACTCTTGGGCAAAATCAGTTTCATGCTGGGAGAGCACTAATCACCCACCACATGCACAGTATTGTGAGAAGTTTGCAGGGGCACCAAGATGGGTAACATGGTCTTACCTCCAAGGAAGAGACTTGTCAGTTCTATTGTTGAGACACAACTATACATAAGGCCCATAATGCCTAGATATCACAGGCAGTAATACATAGATCCTATCAAATAAATGGAAAGCAACTTCAAGGAGCCAGATAGACCTTAAGGTAGTGCTTGGAGTTGGAGAGGCAGTAGAGAAGGCAAAGGTATTTTAGAAAGGGAAATAGTCTCAACTGGGATATAGAAGTCAAGGAGGAATGGTGTGTGCAAGGAACTGTCATAACCTGATCTAGCTGGAGCTGAGGAATTAAGGGATAAAATTGGAAAAGGAAGTTAGGAGCAGTTACCTCTGGGAAGAGTAGTGGGCTGGGGAAGGAAGGAAGTGAAGGTGATTATTCACTTTTTGGTCTATTCTATATTATTTGAATTTTTATGAAAATATATTCAATATTATTAGTAGAAAAATTTTAATGTTTACAGTAGGTTGTATCATGTTTAGGGGACTTAAAATGCCAGGCTAAAGAATTGAGATTTTGGCTGGGTGGATGCAATGGCTCATACCTATAATCCTAGGCCAAGGCAGGAGGATTGCTTGAACCCAGGAGTTCGAGGTTGCAGTGAGCTATGATCACACCATTGCACTCTAGCCTGGGCAACAGAACGAGATCCTGTCTCTAAAAAAAAAAAAAAAAAAAAAAAAAAATTAAGGGAACCTTCTGGAGGGGAGATTCCAGAAGAGGCAGGAGAAAACAATGGTTAAGGTAACCCTGTGTTAGAAAATGTGAGGGTAGCCTTGATGGGCAGTCAGAAGGCTAAGGAAGTTTCCAGTAGTAGTGAAGTTACTGAACACACCTCTCTACCTGAGTAGAGAAAATGAACAAATGAACAAAATCAGAAGGAAGATAAAAGACTAGCTGACAAATTGTGATCAATGCTGAGAATGTGGGGATATAACAACAGCTTTTCATGAACACAGCAAGGAGCCACCACTGGAAGAATTAGGATAGGATGAAGCTGAGTACACCAGCCAAGAGAGACGTTTTAGAGCAGACTAAACTTGGGGCAAGGCAGAGAAGGCAGAGGTCTAGGGGAGCTTGGAGTTGGAGTATATCCAGTTTCCAAAGGAGGGAATGAGGCCCTAGGCCAGGCCAGAACCTGACTGATAAGAGGAGAGCTAGACCAGGCAAAAAGAGTCAGACAACAGCAGCTCAGAGGTAAGGTAGACACAAGAACAATATTCTGTTATAGGTCTCAGGTACCCAGTTGTGACTCTTGGGATTGGATGCCCTGATTGTCAGTTTCATGTTCTGGTCCCCCTACTACCACAAGTTCTCTGCCTGCTTGGTACCCCACCCTACAGAAGGACCAGGACGATTGAGGCCACTCTGCTGGTCCAATCCCAGCTGATGGAGCTGGGAATTAATGTTATTTGGTTGGGATGAAAGGGGTTGGAAATGAACTTCAGCTATGGAGAAATGCAAGTGGAGCGATCAAAGCTCTGTGATGGCTGAGAGTAAATAGATTCTTCAGATACACAAGGGAAAAAGGTGATGGTAGTTGAGGCTTGAGAAGGGTGTCTGGCTCATACCCCACCTAACTCCTCACAGAAACCCAAAGTTAGTGTATCTGAAGATAGTCTGGGAAAAAGAGACAACTAGTGAAAAACTGAAGTAATTGGGATTCTTTTGAAGAACAGGCATATTTAAAGGCCTTGATTCCATAATATGGTATTCTACAAGATGGCAGGCTTAAGATAGCAGTACCAATTCAGGATAGACATGAGCAAATGTCCTGGCAAGTACTTTGTCCAAGGTAGAGAAGGACTGTCTTCCCCTTCCATGAGAGTCTTTCAAAGTAGGGTGTACAGTGTGCTACTCTTCCTTTGGTTTTGGATTAGGAGCTCTTCTATTAAGCAGTAGGTGGCTGAATCAAGTGATCTCTTGTAGATTGCAAGAAGCTCCTGGCAGAGACATGACAAGAGACCTTCTCAAGATCACTGAGTCCCCATCACAGGTCTGCATGGGTACCTGAGATTCTGAGAGGAATGTGGAAATGAGTTTTGGCACCTGGTGCAACACCAGGCCTTTCTCCACCCACATCCCATCTACTTCCTGCCCACATCCCCACTTCCTGTCCTCCTAATCTCCCCTAGTCCCTTGCTGACCAAGTGCAGTCCGAGGCCTTCCAGAGCCCCTGCCGAATTCCCTCACACATCCCTTTCCTGGTGGCGCTTGAGAAGGGCAGCCTAGTAGGGCGGGCAGGGCACCAGCCAGGAAGGCTGTCCAGGGTCCTAGAGTCTAGTCTTAGCTCCTTTGCTATCTCACATAGGGATGCTGGGAAGGGTGCTTTCCTTCTCCAGGCCCGGCTTTCCTCCAGTGGCAGGAAACGCAGCAGGATTAGGTGGTTTAGACCTCTATTCCTACCCAGAAGTCTTTAGCCTCTCCTTGAAGACTTTGTTCTGGTCTTCGCTTTTATTTCATTTTCCCCCAATCTGAACATCTTTATCTGGGCCCTGGCTCACTCACTGTCTTGTCATCAATGAGTAGTTTGTGATTTGGGGCTAGAAACTTACTCTGGACCCTCTTTTCCTTCCTTCATTCTCTAAAATAAACACCCCTCCAAGGCCGGGCGCGGTGGCTCACGCCTGTAATCCTAGCACTCTGGGAGGCCGAGGTGGGCGGATCGTTTGAGCTCAGGAGTTCGAGACCAGCCTGAGCAAGAGCGAGACCCCACCTCTACCAAAAATAGAAAGAAATTATATGGACAGCTAAAAATATATATAGAAAAAATTAGCCGGGCATGGTGGCACATGCCTGTAGTCCCAGCTACTCGGGAGGCTGAGACAGGAGGATCGCTTAAGCCGAGGAGTCTGAGGTTGCTGTGAGCTAGGCTGACGCCACGGCACTCACTCTAGCCTGGGCAACAGAGTGAGACTCTGTCTCAAAAAAAAAAAAAAAAAAAACACCCCTCCTTTGACATTCCCTCTTGAAACTTTGACCTCTAATGTGGACCATAATGGTTAGCCTTTTTCTTTGAGTACTCCCCGGAGAACCCGGACTCTGCCCTCCCAAGTCAGCAGGAGCCAGGCTCTCTGCTTTATCATTCTAAGGAAGGTCTTTGCAAATCAAAAGTTAGGTTTCTTCGTTCTGGAGAAGGGCTGGGAAATATGACTCTCTTACTTGCAGGAGTGGGAGGAGAGGACACCTTCCACTGCATATGAATGGAAGTCATTCAACAAAACTGTCATGATGGTTAAGAATGTTGCCAGAGGTTGCTGGGCTCCCAGAGTGTAAGTGGTGTGAAAGAAAGAGTGTGTATTTATGAGGTGGCAGGTCTGAATTCAAATCCACTCTCTGTATTTAACTTTAGGTTGGGGTGCTTAACCCCTCTGAGCCACAGTTTCCTCCATAGTAAGAGAGGAATGACTGTAGCTCTTTAATTGGATTGTTCTGAGAATTGAAGCAGATAGTAGTTATTAAACACCTTACAATTAGTAGGTGCTCAGTTACATCCTTCCACTCTAGTTCTCCACGCATCAGCAAGCCTGAGTAGATTGGCAGGGAACCACAGGAGCCCCTGGGTGTTCTTAGAAGTCCCTAATTCTCCCCACATCAAAGTTCAGAGGGGAAGAAGAAGGAAGAAGAGAAGAATGCGAGAGAGAAAAAGCTGTGTAGGGGCCTCACAAGCATATTTTCCTTTCTAATCTAGACTGAGAAAATAAAGAATTCTCTTCTCCAGGGGTAGTGATGTAGCACCTGGATTTACTGAGCTATGCAAATAGCCCATGGACAGGTGTTCCTCACTGAGATGATCCCTCTTTCGGCAGGTTTGCAAGATCCACCCCAGCCTGTGGCCAATCTGTCTTTCCTGGGCCCTGAACCTATCGAACGTGGGGGTTTTACTGTTCTGTCACCTTAAGGATAGCCAGCTTGTTAAGGATGAACCAAAAGGGAAGGGGTGTAGGGTTGTAACTAATGAATCTGAATGAAGCTGTATTGCCTTGGAATGAATCCCTGACAGCAAGGTGATGGATGTAGAGAAATCCAAATTCCTTTAGTTTCTGGTCCAGGGTCCATGTAGGAAGATTGGTTGGTGTGATTGATTGCTCTGAAGGTAAGATGGATGAGGATGAAAGAGACTGGAAGGAGAAGAGACCAGGAGGCTATGAGCTTTTGGGGCAATTAGGCACACTTTCAATGGAATTCCCGTTGTTCTGGGCTTTCTTAGTGAAAACTCTGATATAATCCCACAGTAAACACAAGGCTTGTGGTCTTGGAATGAGCATTTGAACAGGGCAGCAGGGGTGGTTTTTTCCTGAAAATCACCCCCAAGACTATTTGGGTATGTCAGCAAGGTCCTGAGGAAACGTCAAAGCCATCAGGTGCCGGGATTCTTTGGATGGAGATTCAGTTAAGATACGCAGGGAGAAAATTTAGCTTGTTCATTTCCCTAGCATAGTGTCACAGAGTTTCACGGTGAGTACTTTGACATCTATATTTATTGAGGGTTTAAGCTCAGGGCCAGATAATTTTATGTTTTTGTTTTTTCTCTGAGCCCCAGGTAAATAATATATTTTTTTGGTTGCCTATTTCTTTACCACAATTTTTGCCCTTAGTGATTCTTCCATGACCATCACACAGGCACACACCACACACACTTTCTTTCTTTGTCATTGCAGGAGTGTGTTTTTTTAACTTTCCTTTGAAGGAAGAGCATAGAGGAAATCTTCCATTTCCTTGACCTAGGTTGACCTTTAGGAATTTCTCATTGTCTCTGTTCTTTAACATATGTGGTAGTTTTATTATTATTTTTATTTTTTTGAGACAGAGTCTTGCTCTGTCGCCCCAGGTAGAGTGCAGTGACGTCCTTGTAACTCACTGCAACCTCAAACTCCTGGGCCCATGTGATCCTCCTGCCTCAGCTGGGACTAGAGGTGTGCTCTACATGCCCAGCTAATTTTTCTCTTCCCCCCACCTTTTTTTTTTATTAGTAGAGACAGGGGTCTCGCTCTTGCTCAGGCTGATCTCAAACTCCTGAGCTTAAGCGATCTTCCTGCCTCGATCTCCCAGAGTGCTAGGATTACAGGCGTGAGCCGCTGCACCCAGCCTCTGTGGTAGTTTTAAACGCGCCAGAATTTATAGAGACTAGAGTGAACTTTCAAAGCATATGACTATGGTTTCTTTTGAGATGCCAACTTTGCTAATGAACATTTATCTTCCTTTACACTAGGAAAAAAAACAAACAAACACATTAATTCTTTCTGAGGACAAAAATATTTATTGTAGACAAATGTAAAAATACAGAAAAACAAAAAAGGAAAATAAACCCCTCTATTTCGGTATTACATGATGGCAAATATTCTTATATTTTTTTAAAACAAAATTGGATTAATCCTGAATATGCTGTTTTGTAATCAACTTTGTTCACTTAATTATATCATGTGTTTTCTATGCTACTATTTCTCAAGAATATTATTTTAGTGGTTAATATTCCACTCTAATGTTGTGATTTAACTAGTTTATCCTATCATTGAACATTTAAATTGTTTTTTAATTTAAAACAGTAAACTGTGGGTGTCTCCCCATTCCTGGTGATCATTTTACTTGTTTATTCAACATACCTCCTCCCTGCAGGGTGCTGGGCCTAGCAGAGCGAGGAGAGTCCCCAGGCTGAGATATTCAAAGTTAGGAGACCAGTGGCTGAGCCCCCTGGCTCTCTTTATGGGAAACTACCCCTCCTCCAAGGATTACCACTGGAAAATGTAGAAATGCAAATGGAGGAAGGTAGAATCCACAACTCTCCTAGTCTCTTGCCCTGGGGCCCAGGTCTCGGTGTACAGACACCCCAGGAAGCCCAAGTTAAGAAAGCAAACACACTTTGAATATGGTTCAAGTTCAAAGAGCTTCCTTATTCCCCAAGTTGCTTAGGTTGCATTAAAATAATATCTTCTATATCTGGGAGTCTACATCACTTTCCTATTGGCCGGTGTCTGGGTCTCAACTTTATTAACTGTCAAACATTAAAAATCAAGGGGGTTGGGTATTTCTAATGCCCCCAAAATGAAGTTGAGTTCCCAATCTGGGAATATCAAAATAGTGTTGTTTTATAGCTCTCGGGGGGAAAATCCCTCTTGTGGGACCTCTGGGTAAGTCTTAGTCACATGTCCACTTACTATGACCATTCCCTTTCCATGGCTTCAGAGATGGTTTATGAGCTGGAAAAGTCCTCAGGTTATGTTGGGTCCTGGTTTCTCCAGTCCTGGGTGGGGACAACTTTTCAAAAGTGCATACTCAGGTGAAAAATCTAACATCTAACACTCTAAACCCTCCCAACAGGCAGATATGTGGTCTCTGCCTCATTTATCTGCATGGATTTGTAGTTAGTCTTTCTGGCGCTAGCCAGAATGGGGGAAGGTTGCTCCTTCATGTGTTTGGACAGAATTCTTTCATTTTTTGCTCCTATTCTCTCTGATTCCCAGTAGGGCAGCTGAGTTGGACATGGTCTGAAACTTAAAGGAACAAATACTTCAAAGGTCCCTCTAGATATGAACCCCAAACCAACCTCTCCCTTTAGCAAGCTGCTTAAGTACAGGAAAGATTAAATGGGGTCTGTCCAAGTCAGGAGGCCCAGGTTCCAATTTCAGGTCTGCCAAGAAAATGCTACATAATCTTGGGCCTTCATTTTCCCACATATAGCAGATATGAGGATTATAGACCAACCCTGTGATTTTCCAATTGTTTTCCAATCTACTGTCTCCAAAAGAGAAGCTGTGGCCCCCTTCCACTGACACGCAGCTGATCAGGTGAGTTTGTGTGGGGTATTGTCAGGAGCTTCCCTTACTCAGGGCATCACCGGGGGGGCGTGTGCAGTAGTACTTGTTCACTACATGCCGACACTGGTCACACTTGACTGTGCAACACCACTGGAACTTGCAGTTACAGCCGCTCGTGGCCTCCGTTCTCCTCTCTTCCACCTGCAGCCCACACTCGGTGCACAGGCGCCCACAGCTACGTTGTTCCCACCTAGACGTGTTGTGGCTGTTCTGCAGGCACTCACGACCCTCTGTGCCATAGATGCCCAGGCTGGAATTGCGGGTACAGTAATCCGGTGATTCCTCCAAAAAGATCAGCTCAGCCTCCGCGCTAGGAAGGAAGGCCTCAGTGGGCGCCCAGCGGCCCTCGGCACTGTTCCCAGCTCTCAGCCGCCGCTTATCCATCTCAATTTTTAGCGCCCGGTCATACTTGGCCTTCAGGTAGTCTCCCATCTCCCGGAAGTCAGCCAGCTGCAGCCAGCAGGTCTGGATGCTGCAGCTCCCCGAGATGCCGTGACATTTGCAGGTCCTTTTCATGGTGGCTCTCACTGCCTTCACAGGGAGAGAACACAAAAGAAAGAATGGCTCTGGGTAGGGAAGACCAAAGGCTAGCGAGTAAATGGAATATTGTAGAGCTGTGCTTTTTGACTTTTAGGAGCAGCAGAATTATTGGGGAAGCTTATGAAAAATATTCCTGGACCCAACCTCAGGTCTGCTCAGTGAGAATGTTCAGGGGGGTAAAGGCCTGCTCCGGGAGATCTGACAGCTTCCCTGGGTGACTGCGACAGAGAGCCAGGCAAGTGTCGAGAGGGGTACTGGAGTCTGGAATCTAGGCTCCAGCCCGACTCCGTCACTTACTGAGCTTGTTTCTCTACCTGCCCAACTGGAATAAGCATTGAATAAAATAATGATCCAGGAAGTACTTGTAAATTATAAAGGAAAATATGATCATTGCCACTGTTGTTGTCTTGAAGCTGGGAACTAGAGTATTGTGGGGGTTTGGATTTGTCCTTTGGCCCCTCCTCAAAGAGGAGGAAGCTCCTTGAGTCTGAACCTCTATGCCCACAAAGCAATTAATTACCCATGGTTATACTTGCCTAAAAAGCCTCTTCATCTTTTGGTGGGCATCCAGGACATCTAGGTATAGATTCACAGAGAAATTTCTATGCTCTTCGCTCTAAATCCAACTTGCTCCCAGATTTGAGTTCAGAATACTCCAGAGATTGCCCCCCCCACCAGAAGTCTTAGGGGAGAATAGACACTCCCGAGAAGCCTAGATCAGTCCCAACTCCTCACAGCCCAGACAGACGTTAGAACACAAGACTAGGCAATAAATCCCTGTAAATTTCTGAGGACATGCAGTTGAAGTACTTAAAAATTTAAGTTTTGGAAGCATGGCCTTGATTCTGTATTGTTCTCTGTTCTCAGAAAGCCTGTGGGAGGGCACAGCTTAAGACTTAGAGACAAGAGAACTAGAATAGAAGATCTGAATTCATTGTCTTATTCTGACACATATTAATTGTATTGCCTTGGACAAGCCACTTGGCTCAGACTTAACTGGCTTTGTTATCCAGAGAACCGGGGCAGCTGTCTCAGTCCTGTTGGGTGTGAGGATAAAACATAGGTAGGAGATAGCTCTTGGTAAGTTGAGAAGGGCTGTGCAGATGTGAAGCTGTTGCCAACACTGGCCAACTCCTATACCCACCAGCCTGCCGGCCCTGTTGTTGTGAAGATTCATCAGGGCTCTGGCATCCTTCCCCTTCTCCAAACTGTCCACAAAGAGTTTGGAGATCCTTTCCCCAAATTCCACATTGTCGCTGCAGCCTCCCCAGATCCAGCCATGGCCTCCTACACATAAGGAAAAAATAAGTTCTGCATACAGCTCCCCAATAAGTCCCAGGAGAAGAGACTTTTTGGCTGACACAGACAAGCCATCCCCAAGAGCCCTAGGGGTGTAAAGCCTTGTTGAAGGTGAGACAGGGAAATGGAGGTGCATGGGGGAGGAGGGAGGGAAGTCCTGTTCCCAAAGCCAACTGCCCACCCTTTAGGCACTTACTTCCCAGCTCTAGGCAGTCTTCGATACCCACAGTGTAAGTAGGCACACTGGGGTTAGCCTTGATGATCTTAAAGGTTCATTATAGCTCAAACATTCTGGAATTCTGCACCATTATTCTACAATAGTTTCTTTTTCTTTTTCTTTCCTTTTCTTGTTTTTTTTTTTTTTTTTTTTTTTTTTGAGACCAGGTCTTGGGCTGTTGCGTGGGCTAGAGTGGTACCTCAGCCTTCCCAGTAGCTGGGACTACAGGCATGTGCCAACACACCTGTCTAATTTTTCTGCTGTTTTTAGAGATGGGATCTTGCTATGTTGCTCAGGCTGCTCTCAAATTCCTGGGCTCAAGCAATCCTCACCTTGGCCCCCCAAAGTGCTAGGATTATAGATGTGTACCACCATGCCTGGCCTCTACAATAGTCTCCCTCACTAGTGGTAAATTTGTATGTCTGTTAGGTGGTCTGCAAATTGTTGAGTAGCTCTGGATTATGGATGAGCTATTCCAAACTTGGAATACCAAAGCTAGCTTTAAACTCTCTTTGGCCTTCCCGTTCCTAGTCACCTGGTTAGGTTTAGAGTTTCTTGCTAATCCCTGGACTCATGGACCCAGTCTCAACGTTTAGGAGAGTCTAGGTCCAGGATATCCCACAGCTGAAGGAGCTGTTGGAGTCTAGGGGTTTGAGGGAACCGTGTCCCTCAGACTTTCCCTGAAAGACTTTAGTCTACACTCAGCTCTGCAGCCCCTCACCTCTTCCCGCTCCAATCAGAAAGCCCAACTTACCTGTTTTTCCATTTTTTGATTCATCACAGCCACAGCTTTCAAAGTCGCCCATGCTGCAGTTCTTGGTGATGGTGTGCATGACCCCAGCGGAGCTGATAGCGTGAATGAAGGAAGTCTCTCTGGTAGCTTTGGAGAGAAAGGGGGGACTGAATGGAAACTGGGACCCTGATGACCCAAAGCAGAGGCTTTGGAACAACAGTGCTGTTTCTCTCCCCTATCTCCCACCTCCTCTGAGAAAACCGTGCATGTCTTTCCTGCCTCTTTGCGTCCTCCAGGCAGGAGTGAGCATCCCATGCAACAGGTGGGGAGAGTAAAACCCAGACATGGAATAACAAGACCACCGCTCTCCATTTGTGGTGCTGGGATTAGGACCCTGCTCTCCTGGAGTCCAGGCTGGACCTCTGTCCCCTAGCCACTGCGGCTGGGCCTCAGGCAGTGCGACTCAGGGACATGAGGCTGGCTTAGGAAAGAGTGACATTTTCTTTGTTCTGACCAGGAAGCTAGGCCGTGTAATAGTCATAGTGATCGTGGCTGCTACTTACTGAGCTCTTACCTTCCTGTTCTTTACAAACATTGTCATATTTCATTTCCTCATACTCTCTATTCTCTCTGTACACGCCACGATAAGGTATTTCTTTCTGTCCCCATCTTCTTTACTCTCTTCCCCCAACTCTTCTCAGGCAACACGCTATTGTTGCTTCAAAAATGACTTTTATGCAAACTACTGCACACTGTTACAAAAGGCTGCATGGGTGCACGTCCACGCACAGCTGCACACGTACACACACGCACACACACACACACACACCCCACCTGAGGCACAGCTCAATGCGATCTCTCAGCCTTTCTGTTCTTTTATGACAGCTGACAGATGTGAAACTGCAAACACAGCCTTTTCCTCATTTTTATTTCATGCAAATCAGTGCAAAACAAGTGTGTACAAACACACACATACAGGCATGTATTAAAAGAATAATTTCTTATATTTATATAGAGACAGTTCGTATTCACCTCATTCAACCCACAGAATACTTCTGGTGAGCTAAACAGAGCTGGACACTGACCCAAATGACAAATCTGGGGTTGAGAGAGGGGAAGTAATCCACTTGAGGTCGCACAGCCAGGAAACGGCAGGTCGGCAGACCCCTGGTAATGTTTTCATTGCACCGCGCACATACATGTCGCACACACACATGTGCCACCAGCACACAAACCCTCTCACACGGGCGTGTGTCCCACGTGAACTTACCACTTCTCAGCCTGTTGTGGGTGGAGAGCTGGAGAGCATTTTCAGGGCAGTTCCAGCGTTCCCAAGCAAACTGGAACTTACACTCCTCGATGCCACTCTGGGCGCCCAAAGCCACACTAGTGGTATAGGTCAGATAAGCCTGGCGAGGGGAAAAGGGCCGTGAGCCTCCACCTGACACAGGTCATCTGGGGTGTGGGGAGCAGGCAGGACTCAAATGGGTGAGCTCCCCACTGGGGGAGGGGGTTCTGGCACCGTCTCCCCTCCCCTCTTTTCTTCTCCATCAGAGCCCCGTTCGGACCCCAGAGGGCAAAAACAGGAGCTGGAGCCCATCCTACCTTGGGGCCTGTTAGCAGGAAATTGTTCACTGACCTACCGAAAAGAGAAAAAGTGAAGCAGAGGTGAATGGGGCTGAGACCATGGGGGCTTCCTTGGTGGGGAGGGTGGGGTGGGGGAAGGACTTACCAGGCAGAGGCACTGAATGTGACACAGGACATGCCCACAGCCACCCAGAGCATAAGCAGGTCCCCCATGGCTCTCCCGCCCCCAGGGGACCAGCTCCAGCTCAGGGCCAAGTCCAGAGGAGTGAGGAGAGGGCAGGGTCCTTCTCAGTATTTATGTGAGAAAATTCTGAATGGCCAAGGGGGAAAAATCAACAGCTCTTCTCATTTGCTCCTGGCAGGCGGGGCTGCAGGAGCCGCTGACCCAGTGGGGGATCCGGGAGGAGGGATCAGCCCAAAACTTCAAGGAAAGCCCCGCCCTGCCCAGCCTGGCCAGCGCGTCCTCCCTCCCAGACCCAGAGGGCCTGAAGCTTTTCTCCTGCCCTTAAGGTTTATGTCCTCTGTAAGTCAGTTTTGCCTCTTTCTGCTTGAGGGCCCATTTCTCAGAATCCTGTAGGCGGGAGCAGGCTAGGTCCTCAAGCCTGAAGGCAGGTCACCTATTCCTGGAGCTACAGTGTCCTCATCTGTCCATAAGACCCCACTCTTTGCCCTGCCTTCCTCCCCAAGGTGTTAATAATCCATTGGGGGACCCCTCCCACTCATTTACCCACACAAGCCAGTGCACTCTTGCTGGCTGTAGGTGACGGAATCTGGGGCCATGGAGCAGAAACACTTCAGAGCCCATCTCTGTGACAGTCAGTCCCTTCCACACATTCTATTAATAGCAAAGTAAGTTCTGGTAAATTTCCTTCATTCCCAGTAGGTCTATCCTTATCCTTCTGCATCTAAAGGTGAGATCTCCAGTTTGTTCATTTCTTATATACCTGAGAATGAACCTTTGGGCTGTATTTGAAAAGACAATGCCTTCTTCTTGATACCACTTTGTTACTAGGACTTCAGCTTCTTGGGCAGGAATCTTTTAGGTTCACTTTGTGCTTAAGAAGGTACCTGGATGAATGAACAAATGAGTGAGTGAAAGAACTGGTGCCCTCACTGTTAGGGAGGGTTGGGGACTATAGTGAAGGGGGTAGGGGTCTTGCTTGGTTGGTGAAGCTCTGTCCTTGGGCTGGGGAGGGACAGCTGGTGAAGCTAAGAGGAAAGCACAGACGGGAAGTGACGGTTCTGACTCATCCCCCTGGGATCCAGACCATCTCCCAGCACCCCAGACCTGCTTTGGATGGGAAGAGGAGCTCAGAGGTCCCCCTATCAAAGGAGTTCCGGGGCCCAAGGAGTCCCCAGGCCTCTTTAGGGCTGTGCCTCAAAGTATGGGCCAGGATTGCTGTCAATCTGCAAACTGGCCGTATCCTGCAACAAGATAAGTGTGGAAATGGAAGTGTTTAGAAATTTTTATAGAAATTTGATAGAGTACTTTTAGATGTGTTGAACCTAATAATAGGAAATTTGGCCTCCTATTTTGTATGTCTGTGTTGGTTTCATTTTGCTAGAAGAATGGGGACAAAAGGTCTTAATGGACTACCGCTTTGCCTCCTGGTCTCCGCAAGCTCTCTTCTTCCTCCGCTTGCTTGCGGGAAGAGGTGTCCCCGACTCGAGTCACTTGGGAAAAGCCCACTGAGTTTGCCTCAGTGGCCTTTTCTGTGTCTCCTACTTTTCCCAATCAAGAATCTAATATTTAACTTTGACTACTTAAGACAGTGGATTGATTTCCCTGCTGCTCACTGTGGGGGTCAGAACAGGTTAGTGATAGCCCCAGGGTATCCCACGGCTGGAAAGAGTTTGAGGAGTGACTCCACTTTCACTTCCTGCGCTTGAGTGATTGTGTCTTGTTCTTCTGTGTTCCCCACAGTATCCGGCACTTAGCTGGTATTCTATAAAGAATATCCTTTTATTTTTCTAGGAAGCAGAGAGGAAGGTAGTGAGTTTTTTTGCGTGTGCAAACTGTGCTTGCTCCTGCTCAGATTCTCCAAAGATCTTATAGTTTCTGTAAATGAAATTGAGGATTTAAGAAAAGTCCTCGGCTCCAAGATTCAGGAGGCCTGGGCTTTGGGCACTAATTTGTTGTGGGACCTTGGGCAAGCTATTTGCCACCATGTGGACTCAGTTTCTTTCTCTGTAAAGTGAAGGAGTGGGGAAAATGTTGAAAATTGACTCCTAAGGACTTTCTCAGCTCTCTTACATGTTGTAATCCTAATTTTAAGATTTACAGAATTTATTAATCCCAGAGGTGATTGTAGGCCAGAAATCTTTTCTCCTGCAGCTGTGAGCACGGCAATCATCTTATACGTCTTTGAATCCCGCAGTTGGCCATGAGGCAGACCTTTAAGATGGACACCTAGAGGATAACCAATGCCTTCTTCAGAGTCCTCTGGGGTCTGTCTACATAAGGCCCCTGTGCTGGACTGACCGAGGGCCTTTGCTCTGAGTCTGCAAATCATTAAATCATTTCTACCCGATCTGTGTATCAATTTCTTTAACCACAGCTCTAGTATCTCATTAGTTTTTGTTGTTTGGAGACAGGGTCTCCCTCTGTCACCCAGGCTGGAGTGCAGTGGCATGATCATAGCTCACTGCAACTTGGAACTCCTGGCCTCAGCCTCCCAAACCGCTGGGATCACAGGCACACGCCACTGCGCCCAGACTATTCTCTCATTCATTTGAAAGTAATGATCCAACTCTTGGTTTCTGTCTTCCAGGAGTGGAAATCTGGAGCTGAAGACCAGAGCAGAAGATGACAGTGGAGATAGATGAGCCTCTGGCAGGTAGATGGAATGGTGGTTTCTCTGAAGCAGTGTGTGTTGGTAAAAGATTAACAACTGGCTTTGGAGTGGCAGGACTACCCGACTGGTAGTGTTTGCTGATTTTCATGGTATAAATATTTCCTCCATGGCAGACTTCAAACTCCCAATGTGGACTTGGGGAGAAATGTACAGTAGCATATCATACAGTAGCCTATCATATAGATATAATGGCTATAAATAGCTTTGAGTATAAGTGATAATAAAATGCAGTAAGAAAATTAGGAGGTAATGAACTTTGAATATTTACCCTTGTTTTTAATATAATTTTTTAAGTTTATGTGATGTAATTTTTAATATTGGCTGTGTTTAACAACCAGTTTGCAAAGTGCCTAAAATATAACAATCAGCTCTCAGTAGTGGTAGAAGCCACCTCCAGCACACCACTGGGGCCCAGTGTCCTCCCTCTAGGCCACTGTGAGAGAAAGTGCAAAAGATTTCCCTGTGAGATTCAATACCAAATAATTGTTTCAGTTACGGGCAAGGCTTGAACTCTTGCGGAGCCATAGGTCTTGCTGCCTGCCATCAAGGAGCTCAGTATCTCGTAAATAGGGGGTAAGGTGTGTATCTACCCACAACATCTGGCAGAAAGTAGAAGTGGATACAATGAATGAGAGCGTGGGCCTCTGGAGAGGTGTTCATAAAGCAAGAAAGGGGCATAGAACCAGGTAATCCTGAAGTCCCCTTCCACCTCCAATGTCCTAGTATGACAAGATTCCAGGAGTCCTAGGGAAGCACTGGGAGCTAAACTCAATGAAGACTAAGGCAGAGTCACCCTCCTGTGCCCAGCTTCGGGAAATCGAGAGGCCATTCATGGAACCGTAGTGTCTGAGGTACAGTCCCATTTTACAAGGAGGCAACGGAGACCAGAGAAAGGGGACTTGCTCAGGGTCACACAGTGATCTGGGGCCAAGAAAGCCTGGATCCCACCATCCTGGTTTGCCCGGGATTGAGAGCTTTTTGGTGTGGGGCTTTCAGTGCTAAACCCAGGAGAGTCTAGAGCCCTGGGACGATTGGTCACCCTACAACGAAGGTTGTATGCTGGGCCAGTGCTTCTTCCCAAATGTGCACTCTCACTGAACTGCCAAATCCTGGGCTCCCCCACATTTCTTTCCCAGGCTCCTTGCAGGACTCTGAGCTTCCAGGGGCTGCTTAGATGGTGGAGCAAGTCAGGGAAGAGTCAGGGGGAGTGGAGAGGGGGCGGAGGTGACTGGAGAATGCCAGAAGACAAAGAGATAGGATTTCTGGCTTTTTACACTTCTCTGCTAATTAGATAAGGGTGTGGGGAAGGGGGAGAATGAGCCTCCATGAATATTCTTCTGAGCTGTGACACTGAGCAGAGCCGGTCTCCACCCCTTCTCCCTGGAAGCTTCCCACCCCCTGGGGACACTTGACTCCCAGTCCAAATGCCACAGCTGCTTGAGCTCCTGACCCTCCCGTTGGCCCCCTCAATTTAGCCTCAATGACTTGCCAAGTTCCCCAACAACATGCCCAGGGAAGAAAGAAGGAAGCTTCAGTTTTCCCTTTCAGACCCAGGTTCCGGGTGTGGGAAGGGAAACAGGGGATGCCGGTGTGGGAAATGGGAGCAGCTGTGGCCTGTTGAACACGTGGGCCTATGAGACCAGGTGCGTGAGGGGTGAGCCGTCTGTGAGCCGTCTGCGAGCCATGACTAGTCTCCCGGGAGAGGGTGGAAGCTGCCTAGGGCCAGGCCTTGTCAATCCCAGCCACATGGGGATCGCCCCAAGGAGACAGGCAGATTTCTCCCATCAGACTGAGGTGCCCGGAGGGCAGAGGCTACACCTTCGCCATCAGCCTGGGAACGGCTGGAGCTGGAGGGGCTTGTCCAAGGCGAGGTTTCAGTTGGCTAAAAGTTCTTCGTTATATTTTTTATTCCCTCACTGTTCTAAACCCCCATCTCCGGACACTACATAGGACACAGAAGTTCTCAATTAATGTTTCTTGAGGAAGAAGGTATGGAGCTGTAGTATTTTACTAGTTTTCAGCAAATTATGCATCTGTACATCCAATAATATATATCTCTGTGTGTATGTGTGTATTTTTTTTACCTCTAGTGATCTGAAGATTATGAAAGAAAAATTTACCTACTGAGTTCAACACTTAGGGGTCCAAGATGAATTAGGAGATATTTTTTTCCTGGAGGAGCTCTCAGTCTGGTCTGGGAAAGAGAAGTTTAAACAATTTATAACTATAGAGGGAGATAAGGAACTTTGGAAAGGTTGGAAGGGAATGGGGGATAAATGAAGAAAGGCCACTGAAGAGGACTTCTGGTTGAGACCTGCCATCTGGTGGCAGCGAGTGGTACCACAGGCTCTGTGTTGCCAGGATGCGGGACTCAGTACTGGAATTTTAGCCTTCATTGAGTACCTGCCTAAGGGGTAGCCAGGCTGGCGGCTGGCACTGAGGTGGGCATACAGTAAAGCTTATAAATGACCTTTGTCCTTGAAAAACTTGTAGTGTGCTTATGCATATAAGGCACAATTGGAAAAGTTATCTGTCCACCAAGTAAGGGATGTGCACACACGAAAAATGTACTTTTAAAAAAGCATGTAAGTGGCCAGGCGCAGTGGCTCATACTTGTAATCCCAGCGCTTTAGGAGGCATAGGTAGGAGGATCCTTTGGGGCCAGGAGTTCGAGACCAGCCTGGGCAACATAGCTGTGGGCGTGTGGCAAGGGGGGCGTCTGGTGCGCTGGAGAAATCAGGAAGGCTCGTGGCAGAAATAAGACTGGAAAGGACCTTGAAGAATAGGTAGGCTAGATGGATGGAGTTGAAGGCAGAGGGTTTCCAGAATAAGAAAGCTCGAGAACCAAGCACGGCATATGGTTCTGATCACTGAGTGTGCGTGCAAAGACGGAGCTGTTGAAGCCGCGTGGAGAGTTCTAGCTAGGAAGTCTTGGGGGACAGATATGCGTAGAAAGAGTTGAACCAGTTAGTTAGTCAACATGCATATCTTTTGAGCACCTCTGTGTACCAGGCACCAGGTTAGGCGCTGGGACTGAATCCGTGAACCAACTGACCGAGGCCTTGTGCCCAGAGCATGTCCGTTAGCAACTCAGGCAATGGAAGGTCTTTCCGAGTGAGCAGAGGCGTTCGGACTTTATCCTGTGGGACGCTGCTGTCATGCGGCCCTACGGTGGGGGCGGATGGAGAGATGTCTCCAGCCTTGGGTGACACGGCTGTGGCGTATCCGAGGAGATGCAGACTGCTGCAGAGCTGGTTCAAACAACAGCAGGGCCGTGTGAGCCTGGACTGCGTACACACGGACTAGGATGAGTACACTTCTGAGAAAGCCGTTCATTTGGAGAGACTAAAAACGGAATTATTAACCTTTTCAGGGAGAATTTATATTTAATAAGAGTAAAGCTTTTTTTTTGGCCTCAGCTGCAGGAATGAAACTCTGATGATGGAATTATTGGCTTGAGTCAGTAGACAGAAGAGAGATTTGGCAGAGAGGCAGTCAGAGCCACCCTGACTCTGAAATGACATCTTTTCAGGAGCTGTCCCCACTCAGAGGTCAGCTCTTACCTTCCATCTGATGGGAGGGATACTTTCTCGCTCACCGGACACCATTTGGAACATTCAGAAGTGGAAGCAGGAGTTCTGGGTTTTCCAGAGCTGAGATCACTCCCTCTTAACTCCTAGATGACTGTCACCCTGCTTTCCCCTGCAAACTCAGCTTTCCCAGAGAAAACAGGGAGAAGGGATGAGGGGAAATGGGCAATAAGCAGGAGGATAGTCTTAACATTTCTGTGTAAAACTTGAAAATCAAGGGAAACAGACAAAGGTTCTTTCCAAGTTCAGGACCACTCAGCTCCCTGGAGATATTTAAAAGAGCACTGGAAGCTGGGTGCGGTGGCTCACACCTGTAATCCCAGAGACTTGGGAGGCTAAGGCAGGAGGATTGCTTGAGGCCAGGAGTTTGAGACCAGCTTGGGCAACATAGTGAGATCCCCCGCCAAAATCTCTAAAATAATAATGATAATAATTTAAAAATTAGCCACACATGGTGGTGTGCACCTGTAGTCCCAGCTACTGGGAGGCTAAGATGGGAGGATCGCTTGAGCCCAAGAGTTAGAGGCGCAGTGAGCTATGATCACACCACTGCACTCCAGCCTGGGCAACACAGTGAGATCCTATTAAAAAAAAAAAAAAAAGCACTGGATACCCAGAACCAAGAGGTAGAGCAATGAGCTCATCCCATTTTCCCCTGGACTTTCCCAATTTTAACACAAAGTCCCCCGTTCCAGGAAAACTGGGATGGCCAGTCACCCCATCAGGAGACCTGGGCTCTAACCCTGCATTTGCCATTGACTCTCTCCCCTCAAAGACTGAATTTCCTCCTCACTTGTAAAGTAGGATACCTGGACAAGATGATGTCGAAGGATCCTTCCAGCTCTGGTGGAACAATTTGGAAGGTTGCCCAGGCTGCCCTTGTATCCAGGTGTCCTCTTGGAACTTGCAGAGAGCTTGGGCAGAACCAGTCTCATCACCAGAGGGCGCACCTGAAGGCTCCGGGACCAGACCATCCTTTCTTACTGATCCCTCTCCTGTGAGTGACATTAGCTAATACCAGCAGTGTATTATAATTATTAGTTGTCCCCTACAAAATAAAGTGAAGATGATTATTCCTAGTTGTCAGATTGTTTCAAAGAATCTATGAACCAAAAATAAGAAACATGGTAAGAAAAACAAAATTCTCAATGCTCCCAGCTAGCATTCAATCATACTGGAGTGGTATGTGGTTATCATTTCTACTTAGAAATTTACTTGGATACTAGAAGAAAGATTTCCATCTCTTAACAGCTGTCCAAAATATTAATAGCTTAGTTGGGAGATTTCCATCTCCTGATTTCTATTAACATCAAATAGAAAATGTTTCTCTCTGTTGTAAGTCTTCTAAGTATATACTCTTCTAAAAGTGGACTTCTATACCAGCTTTATAACATCATCATCTTTTGGCAAGATTTTCAAAAGAAATAAAATTTGAAGTGAGTTCCACTGGACTTTTCCAGAGTGAGTAGTAGTGTATGAGTCTGGACCCTGAAGTCAGACTGCCTGGGTTCACGTCTCAGCTCTGTAACTCATTCATGTTACTTACCGTTTTCTGTGTCTCTGTGTCTTCATCTGTACAAGGGGGATGATGTGAATAGTACCTACTTTACAGGGCTGCCATGAGCATTAAATGTGCTTATATATCTAACGCGTTTAGGCCTCTGCTTGGCACGAGGTGAGCACTGTGTCAGTGTTCTGTTGCAACGTCAGATCCTTCAGCACAAGAATTTTTTTTTGTTCACTTCTATGTCCTCATACCTAGAACTGTGCCTAGCTCACAGTAGGCCTTCAATAAAGATTTGCTGAATGAAGGTCTATATCTTGGAAATAGGTTCAATGCAATATGTCATTATTCATGAAATTTCCAAAGCCCATGGGACTTACAGAATTTAACATTTTCATTTTTACAAAGGAAAAATGGAGGCCCAGAGGGAAGAAGGAATCTTTCCAATGTCCCATGAGCTTTGCTGGCAATAAAATTAAATACCAAATCTTTGTTAGAAGAGAAAAGCTCTCAACAGAACCTGTTTCTTCACTTTGCCTTTCTTTTTTTACCAGTTGCTCCTGTCCCAATATTTATCAGAACTTTTCATGTAGAAATACCCAGCCTTCATCTGAGTGGGTGCCGTGACGTCTGAGGGCACGATGTCCAGTGCAGCAGGCAGAATCCGCTTTCTCTGCCGGGAACAGAGTGGCTTGCACGGAGGGAGAGTGGAGAGCTCTGTTCATGCCGTGTCCCTGGCTCCTGTGCTTCTGCTCCCTCTGAGGCCTGCCCCTCCTTTCCGCAGGAAGCCCAGGACTCCGTGTGTGTGGCCAAAACCCCCACGGCCACTCCAGACATGAACACTGTGCTGGTTTTTTAGTAAGAAAGATCTGGTTTAAATCCTTTTCCAGCTACGTACTGTGTGACCTTATGTGAGTTATTTCTCTTCGATAGCCTCAGTTTCTGCATCCGCTAATGTGGGCACGGTGCCACCGCACGCACAGTGGGGGAGACACCAGCAATAATATGGAGACCACTGACTGTCCACACGATGACTGCAACAAAGCCCCCAGCACGGCATGTTGTAGTTGCAGGTGGGGTTCTCTGGGAGGCACTCTGACTCTATTTTAAAAATATATTCAAATAAAGTAAATAATGAATGGAAAGCCCTCAAGACAGTGTCTGGCCTGGCACACGGTACGTGTCAATAAGCGTTAGTGGAATATCTTCGTCGTCCTCCTCCTGACCCTGCCATCCACTCCTGAGCTAGTGCTTTCAGCTTTTGGTTTCCATGAGAACCTCTTTAAGAACCGCATGAGATGTATTCTAAAGTAGCATGCAAAAAGGGGGAAGAATTAACACCTGGCCAGGAAATAGCTTCCCTTCTGAATGCAAATCACTAGCAGAAAGAAAATGAAGATATTTTCTGTTTTCCCTGCTTCTTCTATAGCCATCGAGTGAGCAGCAGAATGGTAAAATCTGCTATCCTGTGTCTCCTTTCTTACCTGCAGTTGATGTGTATACCTCAGTGTGAACCTGGAACCAAGGAAGGAGCTTGTTGGTTCTTGTGAAGACTTTGTAACTATGAAATGTCTTTTGAAATTTCAAATGCAGCTTTGCATGGTCTAGTGTGTTGGCGGTTTGCTTGTTCTCAGGAGTGCTAAGAGCCAAGTATGGTGGTGCACACCTGTAGTCCCAGCTACTCGGGAGGCCCAGGCGGGAGGATCCCTTGAGCCCAGGAGTTTGAGACTGAGAAATGTTAGAATTGTGGATACATTTCTTGCATAAATGATCCCTTTTCCAACAATATGGCAAGGAAGACCCACGAGAAGAAGAGCTATCATTCTCCTAGGTGCTTTGAGGACTCTATCTTGGATTGGTGGACAAAGGTTGAAAACAGCGAGGACTCAGGAAGTGGGGGGTTTACCTGATGGGGACAAGATGTCCAAGAAGAGCGGTGGGAGCTGTGGTTGGTTTGGGGAGAGCTGGTTGCAAATGGAAGACGCTAGATGGAGGTCAGCAGAGTCACTTCTGACTCTGAGGACCACGTGAACTCCAAATGAAAACTTCTTAGGGGGCAGATGCTTCTTGGGGACACTTTTCCCTCCTCTTACCCTCATCGAATAGGGACTCAGCCTAATGGAAAGGAAAGAGCTCTAGACCAGGGGTCTGGAGGCCTGGGCCCCAGCTCTGCCTCTAGCCAGCCCTGTGTCTCCGTCAAATCGTGTCCCTTCTCAGGCATCTATTTCTTCATCTATAAAACCAGGGTGCTGGAGCTAGATCATCCCGGAGATTCCTTTCAGCTCTGGTTAGAATTACAGATCAGAATCCAAAAAAGGATTAAAATCTGAGATGCTAGCATCCTGCAGAAGTGGTGAAAGGAGGAGCACGGCTATCAGGGAGCACGCGTGGGTGCAGAGTCGGGCAGACCGAGGTCTGGATCCCGGCGCCACCGCTTACGGGCCACGTCAACTTTGTGAATTACTTGACTTCCCTCAGTCGCAATTCCCAGATCTATAAAACTGAAATAGCAGCTGCAGTGCAGGTCTGTTGTGAAAATGAAACACAGCAGTGTGTGCCCACGTTTCCTCAACCGCACTGGGGCCCCCCGAGGCTCGGCGGTGAACTCACACGAGTACCGCCGTGGGACATCTCAGAGTTTTGAGGGGAGCACAGTGACAAACGTTCCGTACCAGAGGTGGTTCCGTTCAGCAGTAGCTTGTGCTACATTCCAGGATGACTTTATGTCATATCTTCACAAGGCCAGGTTTCTGCTGTGATAAAAAGCAAGTACCTTGCGAAAAGCAAAATGGAGCACAAAATGAGGGTGGTGGTGTCCAGCCTGCTTCCAAGGTTTAAGAAGCTGAGCAGTGTGCTACAGGTGCGCCCATCCCATTAATGAGTAACTGTGGTTGTTTAAGAATAAAATAAAAATCTTTTTCTTTCAATTTATATGTCTCGTTTTTTCCAGACTACTAAATTGTTAGTATAAAATTTGCTTCTTAATTTGTTTGGATCTAATGATTTAATAAAGGGAGCTGTTAGGTATTTTTTTTTTTGGCTGAAGGGCAATGGCCGCAAAATTGCTGAGACGCCACCGGCTCTGCAAACAGAGAAAGTCTGGGACCCTCTGATACATGGAAAGTGCCTGGCGCACGGCAGGAACTCAGCCGACGGCAGAAGTTATTAAGGAACCTTGCACGAAGGAACACTGGGCTGTCCCTTACAGCTTATTTCTGGCGGTGGGGGGCGCCCACCTCCCCGGGGCAGGCCCACCCGTGCAGCGCGGCCGGGCGCGTGCGCCGCAGCAGGGGCGGCGCCGCAGACAGAAGGTTTACGGGGATCCTAGGACGGCACCGCCAAAGGGAATAGTCATTTTTTTCAGGGTCCCTTTGTGTCCTTCTCACGATCTATAGGCTGCACAGTTCATTTCCCGAGATACCTCAAAACAGAATCCGTTCTCTGCAGAGGATTTTGGTTTTCAGTCCTGTTTTACTGTTGTTAAGTTGCTCTGTTGTAGAATTCCAGCTTGAAGTTACCACGAGACTCCAGCAGGTTTGGAACCTGCTGGTTGCAGTCTGCGCTGGGCTTATCTTTTATTTTTTTAAGTTCTATTTATTTATTTATTTTTTTGAGTCAGAGTCTCACTCTGTTGCCCGGGCTTGAGTGCCGTGGTGTCAGCCTAGCTCACAGCAACCTCAGACTCCTGGGCTCAAGTGATCCTCCTGCCTCAGCCTCCTGAGTAGCTGGGACTATACTCATGCACCACCATGCCCGGGCAATTTTTCTGTATATATTTTTAGCTGTCCCTATAATTTCTTTCTATTTTTAGTAGAGACGGTCTCACTCTTGCTCAGGCTGGTCTCGAACTCCTGAGCTCAAACAATCCACCCGCCTCGGCCTCCCAGAGTGCTAGGATTACAGGCGTGCGCCACCGCGCCCGGCCTGCGCTGGCCTTAAAACAGGCCCAGGTGGAAGGAGTCTTCAGTCTGAGTTACGTGGCAGCAAGAACGAATCTGCCGTTGGTTTCACCGACAGCAAGTCCTGGAATAACACTGGAATGTCACCTGTTATACTGTTGATAAGGAAAAAAAATCGATTCCAGGCCGTGGCCACTGTCTGTGCGGGTTTCCTCTGGGTCCTGCAGCGTCCCCTCACATCCCAAAGCTGTGCACGGTAGGTGAATTGGGGTGTCTAAAGGGTCCCCGTCTGCCCGAGTGCGCCCTGCGAGGGGGTGGCTCCCATCCAGGGCTGGTTCTTGCCTTCTGTCCTGAGCTGCCCGGCAGGCTCCGGCCACCTGGGACCCTGAAATGAAATAACTGGACAATAATTATCTTATCTGTTTTTATGAATCTTTCCTCAATGTATGTATAGCTCACATTTATTTCAGTGTTTAATATTAGAAGTGTTTTGGCCTATTTAGAAGTTTGATGATGTTTCTGTGACTAGAAATATACTGTAGGAACTTAACTCTTGTATATATCAACTAGAGGAAGGTCAAACTGGTTTTGTTACATTGTTTCTTTGCTTAAATTTGCAGTTTCCAAGAACCTCCCAACACCATTGAGGACTTGCGGTATTTCACTAAAAGAGCTGCTGCTTTGAAGCCCTTACTTAAAAAACCACCACCACCACCAAGCCACAACATTTCCCCCTATATTTCTGTCAATTTTAAGTTTAAATCAACTTAGAATAAAAGATATAATTATGTTCCCAAATAGCCTCTGCCTGTGGTATAGGGATAGGACTCCCTTCTCAAATACTAAGCTCTCAATATGTACAATTACAGTGGTTTTCATGCTTTGTTTGCAAATTATCTCTTAGCTCAGAGCTAATAACTTAATAACTTTTATTTGGTGGAAACAGGCCAGTTTTAGGAGATATGCTTTCTCTTCCTTGACTTTAATCACTAAGTGCAAACATTTTTTTTTTTTTCTTAGAGACAGGGTGTTACTCAGGGTGGAGTGCAGTGGCGTGACCATAGCTCACTGCAGCCTCGAACTCCTGGGCTCAAGCCAGCCTCCTGCCTCAGCCTCCTAGTAGCTGGGACTACAAGCGTATGCTACCACACCTGGCTAATTTTTAAATTTTTTGTAGAGACAGGGTCTTGCTATGTTGCCCCAGGTGATCTTGCACTCCTAGCCTCGACGGATCCTCCTGTCTCAGCCTCCTGAAGTGCTAGAATTACTGGCCTGAGCCACACACCCAGCCCAAGCAGTTTTTGAAGTATATTCAAAACAATCTTTTGTTCTTGGTTCTGTCAAATATAGAATTTTGATAGCAGGAAGACAAGTTTATTGAACACTTTATTCATTATGTGATTCAAGTCATAAACTCAAACTTTTGTTTGCTGATACTTATTTGCCTTTAAAAAAATCTTTTGGCAGTTTGCACTAAATATGGAGGCTGTAGCTATGAGGATAACTTTAAAAAATAAGTTGCAAAAAACAAGGTCAGTTTCTTGCCAATCTTTTTGGTCTTTGCCCCTTTGATAATTCCACTGCAGGTTTAGAAAAGGACTGATGATTTACTCTTTGCCCCATCATATTTTATTAATCTGTTGCACGTGGCTCCTTTTGGTCGGAAAGACATCTACTCACTTTTCGGGAAAGGAGATACAAACATTCTCATAACCATGGTATAACTAGGTATGCGTAAGAAAAATGTTAGGGAAAGGTCTGTTGTTCCCCATCTACCCCTTTGCCTAATTGGAAAACAAGGAGCAGTAGGGGCAGGAAGGGCACCCCCATGGGGTCCATGTTCCTGACAAGGTTAATTTACTAGCCTGCAAGCCTTGCCCAGAGTGATTGCAGCCGGTGGGGGCTGCCCCATGAGGTCATGCTTTCTGCCCACGCTTCATTACTTGATGTTCTCCAGGAGGCTGGGGAGTGGAGTGGGCTAGTTTTAGGGATAACTGGAGCTTTTTTCTCCCAGCTGTTCACTAGGTTCTACTGAATCCTCTGCAAGCTCGGCTGGTGCAGGGAGTCGCTGAGAACAGGTGGTGCTGGCAGCAGTGCTGGGCTGTAGGGGTGTCTTCTCATCTGGCCCTTTCCCCCTTCCCTCTGTCAGCTCCCGGGGTTCTCAGCAGTGAGACTGTGACTGCGATGTGGTCGACAACACCCCACCCCCAGCAGGAGTGAAAGAAAAGTCTGCCAGTCCTTGGGTGAATGCACCCCATAACCTGTGTCATCCTGGGACCTTGGGACCCAGCGGAGTTTAATTGCTTAACCCTCCTTAGCCCTGGAGCAGCAGCACCGGCTGTGAGTCTAGCTCCCACAGAGCTCGAGGGGTGACGGCTAGGGGAACTGGGGCTTCTTTCCAGCCGTCTTTCCTCTGCCCACCGCCTGCCTTGCCTGCCTCCCTCCCGGGACGCCGTGCTCTGCAGCGGCGGGCGCGGGGCCTTTGCCGAGGAAACAGCTGATGACCTGTGTCTCTGAAAGAACTTGGAGAACCCGTGGCTCTGCTTTTCCGTCTGTGTAAATTTCCTGAGAAAGAGCGAGGAAATGTCAGAGTCCAGGCTGCGCGTACACAGGGACTCTGAGGCTGGGAAGGTGAAGTGATTGTGGGTGAGGGTGGGGGTGACAGGTGAGTGCTTGTCTCTGACAACCAGCCTAATTTTTTGCTTGTAAACTCATGCTTATTTTTATACACTTAAGAATTAGATTAGCCGGGCATGGTGGCGCGGGCCTGTAGTCCCAGCTACTTGGGAGGCCGAGGCAGTAGGATCGCTTAAGCCCAGGAGTTTGAGGTTGCTGTGAGCTAGGCTGACCCCGCGGGACTCTAGCCCGGGCAACAGAGTGAGACCCTGTCTAAAAAAAAAAAAAATTTAAATAAATTTAAAAAAAGTAAAAAAAAAAGAAAGAAAAAGAAAATAAAAAAAGAATTAGACAATGAAGAAGAGATATACCCAGATGGCTGAACTTTCTGAAGAAGTTTTTCAGGGCTGACTTGTAAAGGAGAAGTGAACATTTGTACATATGAATAGGACTCTACAACCACATGGGGGGAAAATTAGCAGATAGAAGCTTCTAAAAGAGAATTGAGGCAGAACAGATTCTAGGGACTCCGAGAGCCGAGGGTGACAGGATTCAAAAGGTGGATGGGTTGCTTGGTAGCTTTGCAGAGGGGGTGATCAAACTGATTGGAAACACAGCTGTAAGTGTCAGGCCTTTCACGGCTGAGCGTCACAGAGTGAGATTCTGGGGGTGGTCAAAGGGAATAAAATTTTACGCTGTGTAATCCTGGGAAAGGGGCTCTTTTTCTGTGACCCATTTTAAACTGTCTTGAGATAGGAAAATCACCCTGAATTCAAAAGAAGATTATGTACGTGAAAGGCTCACCCTAAGTGTTTTGAAGGTTGGAGACGGCATTTAAGATTCTGATAATATTGTCTGGAATGTCCTGAAACTGACTGAATGTGGCCTCCGCCCACAGGATAAAGGTCTTCTCTCCACCCTCCCACCCCCAACTGACAGATCTAGCCCTCCCTAGATTACATTTGTCACAGAAAATGATAAAAGACAAGGAAAAAAAGGAATAATAAACAGGAGGCTTCCAGGTTAAATTTGCAATCATGATATGCATTTATAGGATTAATCAGATAATACATTATTTGTAAAAATGCTTTGCAAGCTGTTAACATGATAATGAGAGGGATTATAGCTCCTCAAAAGTACAGGAACTGTGTTTTACTCATTGTCTTCTACTCCAGTGCCCAGCCCAGTGCCTGGCACTTTTTTTTTGGTGACTTTTTATTGGAAAATTTTAATTATGCAAAGGTGGAAAGAATAGTTTAACATGCCTCCTTGTATCCATCACCCAGCTTCAGGCTGTTGGCAACTCATCACACAGGTGTTTCAAGGGAGTTTGGCAGTTTCTTAGACATAATTTACCCCATCTTCCTTCCTTTCTTTTTTTAATTTAGAGATGGGGTCTCGCTCTGTTGCCCAGGCTGGAGTGCAGTGGCTGTTCACAGGCGTGAACATAGGGTACTGAGGCCTCAAACTCCAGGGCTCAAACAATCCTCCTGCCTCAGCCTCCAGAGTAGCTGGGCCTAACGGGTGTGTACCACCATGCCCAGCTCCATCATCCTTTCTTTGGAAGATTATGATCAATATGAACAATAAAACTGGAAAAATCACATTACCTATCTTCACACTAGGTTAATCACATTTGAGAAAAACAAAGGTGAAATTCTTAGGAACACCTTTTCCTTCTTGGTTATTTAATGAAAGGATTATAACAGAATAATTTTGATTTTATAAAAAGCAGGGCCACAAAATATTTGTGATTAAAAGTTCGTCAAGCCTCAGTTTTTGTGGGTTTGGTTTTTTTTTTTTTTTAATTACAGCAGGGCAGGTGGGCGTTGGAAGGTGCACGGAAGCCCTGGGGCTGATTTGTCAACGTCATCAGCCCTCTGCTCTGTGATATGAATGGAATGTGGCCAAGGTCTCCCTGTTTCTTGGTGTTTCCAGTTTATTTATCTTTGACCCTTGTCCCGTGAGCTGGTTCTTTATTTCTAAAGACACAGATAATAGGAAGCCAAGTTTGCCTCAAGACTTTTTGTCAGTTCTCAACCTTGTTTTCCAGGAAGAACAGGGTGGTGGGAAGCCTACCAGTGATCCGGACTGCAATGGACGTCTACAGGGCTTGGCGTCTGGGTAAGTCACTGCCCTTTGGTGTTTCCGCATTTGGGAAAAATGAGGCTTTTCTGTATAACGATATAGTGGATAAAATGCAGCCGTTACAGTAAAATAGACCAGGAGTTTGAATTTCATCTCTATATGGTTCTGATATTTCTCACCTGCAAAGTGGGCTGTTTTAAGAAATAATTTATACCTAGTGTAGTGGCTGGCACACAGCCAAGTACTCAATATGTTGTAGCCTCTCTTATGATCAAAATGAGGAAGTTGCAAGCAGAAAAATAGGCAACTGAAGAGAGAAATTTGCTTTTTATTCTTTATTCTTCTAAATTCTTTGAATTTTCCCAATGACTATGCATTACTAGTATTTTTGGTGCCCCAAACCAGGAACAAATAAGCATTATTTTTGTATTTGAAAAAACAATTAAAAAAAAAGGGTGGAGGTATGAATATTAGATGGTTTGTAAGTCCCTCTGTAAGTACTTGTCTGGATTCAACACCATTAGTTGGGTAGAGAAAAGGAGTTCTTGGGTGTGGAAGGGTGGAAAGAGCTTGTATTTAAGAAGCAAAATTCCCACTTTATGGTTTGGGGCTTGCATTTTTGGATGAGTGGCCAAAGTGACCCGTTCTGAAGACAGTAGGACTGCACAGGAGGGGTGAAGCGGTGTTTCAGAATCTTCTGTTCTACCCGAAGTGCTCCGTTAATAAAAAGAAAGGCCCTGAGCTGCTTTGGAAGAGGCAAGGCAATCTCAGAGCTGCAGTATCTCAGAATCCAAGATGGCTGGGCTTGCACAGAACTTTCCAAGTTCTTCTGTCTGTTTCTTAGCTTCCTCTCAGGTACCCCTAATAATGACATTTTTCTGCAGGTCTTTGGAGGCTTTCTTGGATTGTATGTGCCCACAAACTTCTCTGTGGTTTGCACATTTAGCTCCCACTGCTGTGTATGGTATCTGGGTAAGAAAACAGACATAACCTCTTACTGAAGATGAGAAATAGGGCTGAAAGAAGGGAAATCCTGTTTTCTTGCTCATGGATAACTTACTCCAACTCTGAAAAGAGTTTTCATAGAGTTAAGAGCATCACTGTAATATCCTTCAGAATTCTCTGGTTTTTAGATTGTTTACAGAGGGGGACTGGCATTGGTCTGCATGGTATACGATGGTATTACATGTTATCACTTTGCTGAATATTTTGATTTTTAAATTGTGAATATACAAAAGAGAGTATGTAATGCATATATACTGTCCGAAGAATAATTATGAAAAACAAACCCCATGTTCCCTCTACTCAGCTTGAGAAGTGGAATATTGCACAAGCTCTGAGGTCCCACGTGGGCCTGCCAGCATGGTGGCGCAGTTTGGCACTGCACAAAGGTGCCTTGCTGATGGGAGAGGGATTTGCCTTCCAGAGAATGGAGGCTTTTCCTTGGGTACAGAGGCGCCATCTGCTGCTAGGCTGAGGGTCCATGGGGCTCCACTCGCCCAGTGGAGATGTCATTTTTGTAATTTATCTGCCCAGAGAACTATCCTTTTTCTAGTCCACAGAGAGGTATCTTAGAGGCTGGTGTAGCCCTGTTCAGGGTGGAGGTCACACCTGTATGTTCCATACTCTCTACAAGTAATAATTATATTGAATTTTGGATTAATTGACCTTATTTTTCTTAAGTGTTTTACCACATATCTATGTATCTTTAAATTATCTACCTCCCTCCCCCAATGCCATTTGGCATTGTATTATTAATAGTTTTTTATTATTGCTATAACAAATTACTACAAACTTAGTGGCTTAAAACAACACAAATTTGTATATGGGGGGCAGAGGGTATACGGGAAATCTTTGTACCTTCTGCTCAATTTTGCTGTGAGCCTACAGCTGCTCTAAAGTCTATTTTTTCCCAAAGGCATTAGGTACTAACATTAGGGGAAGCTTGGAACTCTTATACTATCTTTTCAACTTTTCTTAAATCTAAAATTATTGCAAAATAAAAAGATTATTTAAAAAATAAAAAACAGAACACAAATTTATTGTGTTACAGTTCCGCAGGTCAGAAGTCTGACATGGGTTTTGCGGGGCTAAAATCAGGGCACTAGAGGAAAATCTTGGGGCCTATAGGGGAGAATCTGTTTCCTTGCTTTTCCTAGCTTCTAGAGGTTGCCCACTTTCCTTGGCTCGTGGCCACCTTCTCTTTTCAAAGCCAGCCGTGGCACATGGAGTCAGTCTCACATCCAGTCCCTCAGTCTCTTCTGCCTTCCTCTTCCATTTGTAAAGACCGTGTGATTACGCTGGGCCCACCCAGACAACCCAGGATAATCTCCCCATCGCTGAGGCAGTTGAATAGCAACATTCATTCTGTCTATAACCTTAATTCCCATTTTTATGTAACCTAACGTATTCATAGGTTCTAGGGAGTAGATGGTGGGCATCATTATTCTGCCTACAGTGTCGTATTTGTGGACTCCTTTGCCACATGCTTGTTCTGTCCACCACCTAAAAACTATTGTTTTTTTTGTTTCTTTTCTACAAATAGCTCACTCCGTATTTCTCAAGTCTGACTTATTTTCTGAGCATGTGAAAAGAAGTAATATCCTTATTCTGATATAGTGACAGCATCTAATAATAGTATTAAACTAATAAATTAAATGTATTCTCTGGACATTAAACTCTTGGCATTTATTAATATCTTCAAGTTCAGTTTCAGGAGCAAACTAAGACAATTTTAGATATTATCACTTAAGTTCCCTGCTGTTTCCAACTTTTAAAATTCCAAAATGAATACTACACAAAAAAGGCATAAATATAAAAGATAACAAACAATTCTAAAGCAAGCAACCTGTGTAACCACCGCCCAATTAGAGAAACAGAAAATTGACAACACCCTTCCCCAGAGTTTCCCTCATGGCCCTAGTCTATCACATACCTCCTCTCTCTCCTTACAGATAAACCACTACCCTAACTTTTACAGTAGTCAGTTGCTTGCCTTTCCTTTGTAGTTTTACCACCCATGTGTGCACTTCTGACTAGTTGAGTTTTGTCTGATTTTGAACTTTATTTATTTATTTATTTATTTTTGGAGACAGAGTCTCTCTCTGTTGCCCTGGCTAGAGTGCAGTGGCATCATTATAGCTCACTGCAACTTCAAACTCCTTGGCTCAAGCGATCCTCCTGCCTCAGCTTCCCGAGTAGCTGGGACGACAGGGGAGCACCACCACAGCTGGCTAATTTTTCTATTTTTTTTTTTTTTTGTAGACACAGGGTCTTGCTCTTGCTTAGGCTGGCCTTGAACTCCTGGCCACAAGCAATCCTCCCACCTCCTCCTCCCAGAGTGCTAGGATTACAGGAATAAGCTACTGCACCTGGCCTGATTTTGAACTTTATATAAAAAAGCCATGCTGTATATTTCTTTCGTATTCTGTTTACCTTCTATACGATTCAATCACGTAGTTATGGTAGGTCTAAGTCTAGTTCATTCATTTTTTCATTGCTGTATGTATTTCATTGTATGGTCCATTCTTCTGTGGCTGGAATTTTATGTCATTTCCATTTTTGGGCTATTACAATTAATGAAGACATGAACATTTTTGCCCTTGTATTCTGTTACCTATGTACACATCAATCTCCAGGGCATATACCCAGGAGTGGAATTGCTTCAACTTCAGTAGATAATGCTAGTAGATAATTGTAAGATATTTGTAAGATAATTGTAGATAATTGAAGGCCTCATTATCGCCTTCTTGAACTCTAAACATTTGTTGAATATTTGCAGTCATTGTCTTGAAGTTATTTCTTTGTGTTTTTTTGTGATATTTTATCACTAAAATTTATTTTAGGTCATACTCCTTGGAA
Source organism: Eulemur rufifrons (assembly GCF_041146395.1). Classification (NCBI taxonomy): domain Eukaryota; kingdom Metazoa; phylum Chordata; class Mammalia; order Primates; family Lemuridae; genus Eulemur; species Eulemur rufifrons. The sequence continues at coordinate 5,190,022 of NC_090992.1, read as the reverse complement.
CCTTACCTGTCGGATTTCCAGAGATTTACTTTTGCTTTTACCAGGTGCCTGGGGGCACTAAAGTGACCACTTTTATAATTTTCAGCTTGGGGTTTTCTGGGTCACACTGGTAGTGTGAAATTCTAGCTCCTTACAATATGCTTGCAAACTTGTTTAGGAATTCTCAGAAGAGAGTTTTGTTTTTCTGTTTTTCACCTCCATCCACAGTTAATTAAGGTGGAGACAGTCAGGTATCCTTACCTTTTCCCTCTGTAGGACAGGTTTTTTTTTTTCTTGTTATCCCAATGAGGATGTGGCCTTCAGGGTTCCTAGTTTGGGGGAGGTTGTCAATATCATATACAGGCAATATGCCAGGGGCATCCCCACAGAACAGGTATGACTTATTCAACTTAGATGAGGTCACGGATGGCTTCTTAGATAAAGTAATGCTTGCCACACTCAAACTGAATTTAGGCTTATTGAACAATAAGTGGGATTCTGCCACGCTATGGGCATAATTATACCGTATTCATCACGAGATAGGAATCATGTCTAGGGCATTCACTGCTGTGTCTCCAGCACTTCGCACAGTACTTGGCACGTAGTAAGTGCTTAATAAATTAATACATTTTTTTTTGGTGTATGAATAAGTATCAAGGTATTTCCAGGTGGAAAAAACAACATACATAAAACATAAAACAAATAGCAAAATCTTATGAAAAAACAAAAGATTTGGTTAAACTATGGGCCATTCATTTTTTCAATGAGTGTTTTCACAATACTTGTTTTTGGTAAGACACTTATTTAGGATAGAGACAGTGCCATACTGTAATATGAATCGTAAGACACATGCATAACAATTATAACATTTCTCTCGTGTACACAGATTGGTTTGTCTCTGACTATGAATGTCTAAAATAGGGGTGTAAGCCTTCGTGCTTCACAGCCTCTCTGCTGACGAGCTTGGGGATTGGGAAACCATCATATGCTTCTGCAAATTATCATATCCTTGTCTTTAGTGAAAAAGAGCAGTCAGGTGTAAATGTTTGGCAAAAATATGGTTGTAGTTAGATGGCAATCTGCAAACATTTGGGTTGTCAGTTTGCCACAGAAGGTGTGGTCCGAATGAACGGTGCCTGAGAAGGGGCCTGGCTGGTCAAAGGATAGGAAGGCCCAAAGCCACTAAGAAAGAGGTGGAGTATGCAGAATGTCGAGACCCTCCTGCCTGGATTTCTGGTTAAAGGGGCAGTGGAAGGTTCATGGTTTGTGAAGGTCATAATCTCACTGAATCTCTGAGAACTTTTTTCTTTCCCCTACACGGATATAGGGAGGGGGAAGAGGAGAAAGGGACATCTATTCTTTGTTATTTACTTATTTATTTTTAACAATAAAAGTTCTGATTGTAGAAAAAATATCTAGCTGACTATAGAAATTTAACAAAGAAGCCAAAACAAATTAGTCTTACAGCTGATGCTCACATTGGCTTACACTGTTGTTATACACTGAATTCTAAGTTATCAAGCCAAAAATGTGGACTTGGCAAAGATGAGAGTTACTGTGAATTGTTCCAGCTCCCCAAACGGGATGTGACTGGCACCAGTGGCCGTGTGAGTGAATACAGAAGCTGAAATCCACATTGTGGTAACTTTGTTTTTATTCCAAAAAAATCCTATTCCAGAAATATGTAAGATGAAACTTATTCTGGGCAAAGATCATGATCATATATCCCCTAGCACAGTGCCTGACCCATAATAGTTGCTCAAGAAATATGTGTTGAATAAATGAAGGCCACAAAGGTTACTTTGGGTTGTTAAAGTCAGAACAGTATTTGCCATTATTTTGGAGGTTGGCGTGGGATTTGTACACCCTGGAACAGTTTCTTCTCTTTGCAGCTAGTAATGTTTTTCGGTTTATGAAGAACACACATTCTTGCACCCTGGCACAATGGTCCTGGGCAAAGTGGCACAGGCAGATTCCCACTGCATTCCTCAGAAGATCCAGCAATACAACTCTCTGATGGTGAGTTGCTTCTCTTTTATCAGAAGATTTAATATGATGGGTTTTTAGTCATTTCTTCCACCCAGCAGAGGAGGGTACCTCAAGAAAGAGAAAGTTAATTAGCTGAATTTGATTGAATTTGATGGCATTTTACTGTGCTGTGAGAGTTACAATCTCATCTCCGTGTGCAGTAGTTCTTCCCCTGCACATAAAACTGCAGCTATTTCCCCATCCTTATCTATAGTCATGTCTTATTCTATCAGTGGGCAGTGTAAACATGCTTCTCATTAGGGAAGAGGTGTGCTTATATTTGCTGTAACTCACGAGGTTCATAAGATCTCAAAAGCAGCACCAAGAGTTTGGGGGGGCGGTTCTTGGTTTTCACTTAAAAACAAATAGACAAGCATTTGCCAACCTCTGCCAAGAAAGGGTTTCCACACAGAACCTCATTCCTATCAATAAAAATCCAGACATGGAAACAAGACATTTCCGGTTTCTTCTTTAGGCCTTTGAAAGCAGTATAGCAGAGGGGAGTGAAAAAATTACAGTGTATGGATTACAAAGCACTTTTATGTGTAACAATTCAGTTAAATTTTAGTTTTCCAATTTTACTAATGGGACTCTAAGGTACAGTTAGGTTAAGTAACTTGACCAGAGTCACAAGGCTAATAAATAAGAGGGCTAGAACTCAAATGCAGATTTTCTTATTCCAAGTTCAAAATCAATAAATACTAAATGTTTGTTGTATCTATTTTACATTTTAAGTGTTAGAATTGGTGGGGATAGACTATGTATATATTTTTTCCACCTATAGAAAAAAATATATATGTATATATTTTTTTTTTTGCGACAGAGTCTTGGTCTGTTGCCTGGGCTAGAGTGCTGTGGTGTCCATGTAGCTCACAGCAGCCTCAAACTCCTGGGCTCAAGTGATCCTCCTACCACAGCCTCCTGAGGAGCTGGGACAATAGGCATGAGCCACCATGCCCAGCTAATTTTTTTCTATTTTTAGTAGAGAGTGATCTTGCTCTCGTTCAGGCTGGTCTCAAACTCCTAACCTCAAGTGATTCCCCTGCCTTGGCCTCCCAGAGTGTTAGGATTACAGGTGTGAGCCACTGTGCTGGGCCAGGATAGAGTACATCTTTTGGCTCTTGCTGGCTACTATGGCTCCAGTTTCTTATTAACATTGTATTTAAAAAGATAATGGTAGCCTTGAACAAAAGTTAATCCATATCCTAGTACTCAAATAGCCTTGGTCAGGGAGGAGATCACTATAGGTAAGGAGGACACTTGATTAATAAAAGTTTCCTTACTAATGGCACAAGAGGTGGGCTCAACATACTGCTACAGCTGGAGGAGCTGAATTCAGTCAAACTAATGTAAAGGAGGGAACAGCCACTGCATTCTCTGTGAACAACGAGGACCCTATTAGTCATCTGTAAAGAGACAGAGAGCTACTTCCTGACTTTAAGTCTCATCCCAGTGACACTGGTAACCTCGGGGGGGCAGATATGCTGAGGTCCTCTCTGGCATCTAGGACAGCTGGTCTAGGTTGCAGCAAATATATATTCCTTCTAAAGTAACATGACTCGTGACCTTACTTTTGAGAGCATAAGGCCTCTGTTCAGATGAGTTGGATATTTCCTGTGGTAAAAATCATCTTGCAAAGAAATGACTAAAACACTGACCTCAAGTAATAAGTTTCCTGACTTGGACTCACCTCCAGAGGGACATGGGCATAAAATGGGAATTCTATATGTTCTAAGATGTTCTTTGTTGTTGGGGGCTTTCCTGTGCCATGTGGGATGTTTACTAGCATCCTTGACTTCTATCCACTAGCCAATAGCGCCTCTCCAGTTTTGACAAGCAAAAGTTTCTCCAGACATTGCCCCCCAAATCATCCAGTTGAGAACTATTTTTTTTTTTTTTTTTTTTTTTTGAGACAGAGTCTCACTCTGTTGCCTGGGCTTGAGTGCCATGGCATCAAGCCTAGCTCACAGCAACCTCAAACTCCTGGGCTCAAGCGATCCTCCTGCTTCAGCCTCCCGAGTAGCTGGGACTACAGGCATGCGCCACTATGCCTGGGAGAACTATTGTTTTAACTGAAGCACCAAGATATTATCAAAAAACTGAACAACCCCATTCCCCCTCAAAAAAACTCACTCAAGTGAGTTCTGACATGGACTCCCTCTAGAAATTTCAGAAGATTTAGAAAAAAGCAGGTAGATAACTCTAAATACTCATAGTTATTTAATTATAAAATATAAAAGATCAAATGAGAAATAGTGAGGATTTCTTTGGCGACTGCTGCCGGTGTGCTGTGATTCTTACTGCAGGCGCCTGCCTGCCTTTTACCTCAAGCCACGTGAAAAGGGCCTTCAGTGGAACTACTCAGAGTGCTTGAGATGTGTCTCTTGCAGTTAGAGGGGCACGGTACACCTGTGTCTGACCCTTAAGGGCTGCTGGCAGTTTTGGCAGCAGAGCAGAGCAATGTTGAATCTGCACCGGGATTGGCCTGTACTCCCAAGTTTGTTTGGGCAAGAGGTACATGAGAGTGTCCTGTGGACCAGGTGTGAGCCATACAGAGCTGCCACTAGTCCCACATAGCAGTGCCATCAGAAAAAACTTCCCTTCCACCTATTGGAAATAATTTAGTTTGGACAAAACACTTTACTGCCACCTGCTGGAAAACCATCAAAATAAACATACAAATCTACAAAGAGGACGGTGTGACCAGCATCCCCTAAGGTATGGAGTGCTCAGCCTTGTACCGCAGTAAGGCACAGACTGCAGATGGGCCAGTGTGAGAGCTGTCTTAGGTCCCCTCTGCCAGGGCCCCTGCAGAGACGAACAGGCTTCAGCAGACAAGCAGCTGGAGGTGGGCCACCAGATTCCTGGGGACTGAAACAGCAAGTCAAGAACTGCTAGAATAGAGTGCTTTTGCTTAGGCCAAGGGAATTATGGGTGAGAAACCACCAGAGAAGGGGGATGATGGTCGTCTCTGAGGTAACCATCTGTGAGGAAAAAGGTCAGTTTTAAACATCTACCAAGCCCAGGGAGTCTTAAACCATCACGTGGAAGTAAAGTTAAGAACTTTCCTGCTCCTTTCCCCCCCCTTTCCCTCCCTTTGGCTCTGGTTAGGAAACTGGGGGAGAAGGAGAAAGACTCGGCGGGGTTAGAGGTGACTATGTTCCCCCTCTTTATGGCAAGCAGTGAGGCAGCTGTTCCCAGGTGGAGAAGAGGAAAAAGTTTTGCCGTTTGTGACTCAATGACCATAGGACTCTCTAGTCCTAAGGGGCCCACAGAACCCCTTGGAGCTCGTGGAATCTGCCTTAGTTTTTGATTAGGTGCATAACAGATCTACTCCCACTGCAAAGGTTGAAACGGATGGCGAAAGATAAGGATAAAGTTTTTCTTTTTAAAATTATACCCCATGTGCCTTCCATGTTGAACATATTGGCTCCATATTATCAAGTAGGATCCAGAAAATATATCTTCCAAGGACATGTTCTTGAGTTTCTCTGGGGGGAAATGGTCACTGAGTCAGCTCACTTGTGTTTTCAGAGCCCATACTTTGGGAGTAGGGCACAAAAATGCAAGGGAGTCCCTGCCCTCTGGGAGCTCACATCTTGGGTTTCGTACTTGGAGCAAAGTTCCCATTACAGTCAGTTATATCAACAAGAGCCTGTGCTTCACAGGTGGGGCAGGTTCAGGAGAGTTTTTACTCTCTTAGGATTTACTCTTACGATTTTTACTCACTTATGATTAAACTCTTGAGGTAATCATATTGCCCCTGTTCTCCAAGCATGGAATCACAGGTAAAGCTTCCATTTAAGATGTTTAAAGAGAGATGCAAGGCTAAATGCACAGGCTGCATCTTGATTGGGCAGCTATGAAACCAGGCCTTTTCTGGTCCTCAGTTTGGCAGATCTGAAAACTTGTTTCACTTCACTCAAGTTTAATCAGGCTCTGGGAAATTAGTTCAGATAAGACAATTTCATAATTCAAACAGAAGCTAATTTATAAACCATGACGTGAAGTTTTTAATTGACAAAGATTGTACAGCTAGTCTAACTAGTCCCAGTCATGTGCCTTGAACAATGGCTTCTTACTGGGTGTGTAGATTTATTTGAGACCCCTTGAGTGACAGAAAGGCTACTTGTTGAGTTTGGAATTAGAGCATGGGCTTTTGTAGGTTCTTAAAGGATATACAGAATTTAAGTTTGCTAGGATATAAACTCCATGAAGGCAGAGACCTTGTTTGCTGATGTATCCTAACAGACTAGAACATAGTAAGCACCCAATAAGTATCTTTTGAATGCGTGACTGAATGTGAATCAAGATTTTTAACTGCCCTGATAATTGGCCCTGGTCATTAGAATCAGTCACCTCTCTCCTGGAGAGAGTGGGAGCTGAGCCCCACAAAACATTCTTATTCAGATTCTGCCGGTTTTAGACTCTTTGTGGGCCCCACCTTCTGTTATGACATCAACTGGGGATGTGATACTTAGGTTGCAGATGATTTATTTTAATCCGATGAAATTTGGGAGCCCCTTGGCCTACACATTTACAGATCATCTCATAGGGTGACTTTTTATTTATTTTTTAAACCTTGTCCCAAGTTCTATGCAGGTTCTTGTTTTACATTTTGAGGGTTACTGACTTCCAGCTCAGGCAGGAAGGGGACAGACGAATTGCGGTGGTTCATATTTTTACAGACAACCAGAGTTCTTTGTGGAGGTGTTCATCTACTCGCAGTCAGGGAGTCCAAAGGCAGAACGCTGCATTTTACGCAATGGAAGATCTCAAAGCCCTTAACAGACTAAAGCAGAGAAGAGATGGGCTGAATATTCATACCTTTGTGAGCGCAAGGGAGCTGCAGGGTTGGTCTGGGTGGCTATGCAAGCGCGTACAGACTCCTAGGTTCAGAGTTCCTCATTCTTGCTGCCTCCTTTCAGCTCCACCTCCGCAGCTCCAGTTTATTTTAGTGTAAGAAGTTCCTTGTGAGCATGCCGCCTATCGGCTTTCACATTCCCAGAGCCTTTCGGCGCGGAAGCATCAGTGCTCTGGAGTCTAGGTCAGGGCTTTAGGTGAAGGGGGAAGCGTGGGGGCGGGGAGGGGCGGCAGGGCTCAGGTGCAGCCTAGAGGTCCCGGATCTAACCGACATCTTTGGGAATGGGAACGTGAGTCACTGCCTAGGCCTGCCCTGCCCCAGCGGGTTTCTGTTGAGGTCTCTGTGTTCCTCACCTGGATGTGGGTACCCCAGGTTTCCTCGTAGGAGTGGCAAGGCCCCCTCTGCAGAGACCGGAAGCGACCTGAATTTTCCGGATTTTCCCTTCATCCTTCCTCCGTCTCATCCCCAGTTTCTTTCACCTTCCCACTCTCCCCAAAACGAGGACCCCCAGACACCTCCCTCGGGCCCGCGCCTGGCTTCTCACACCCAACTCAGGAGCCCAAATTTGGGGCGGGAGGAGGCCCAACGGCTCTCCAGCCTGCAGATTCCAGGGCTGCGGCCGCGGGGTGCGGCGGACCCGCGCCGCCCCTCCCCCCGCTGCGGCCCGCCCCGCCCCCTCCCACGCACGTCACGTCCGGCCCGGCCCCCGCCCGCCGCCCGCCCCGCGCCCTCCGCCCTCCGCCCTCCACTCTCCTCCCGCTCGCCGTTAGGGAGGTTCGCCTCAGCCGCAGCCTCTGCCGCCGCTCCCGCCCCCTCTAACGCGTCTCCGCCACCGCCACCGCCGGGGGGATCGGAGGGTCGCTTACCGGGCTGGCCCCGCGCCACATCTGTCGCTTCAGCCTCCCGCCAGCGGCCGCCCCAGGAAGAGGCTCCCCGGCCGCGGAGCCACTTGGGGCCTCAGCTTTCGCCCTCTTGCCGTCGCCGCGGGTTCTGGAGAAGCGGCCGCGGCTGGGGAACGGGGCTTCGCGGTTCCAACGGTAGGTGAACGGGCGGGTGTCCCGACCTGCGCATGCGCGGGCCGCCAGTCGCCGCGGCCCTCCCCCAGCTGCTGCCCAGCAGCGCCGCGTCCCACGGGCGCAGCGTTTCGGGGTGCTGGGGACCCGGGCAGTGCCCAGGAGATAGGACATTCTGTAGAGAGGCCTCCTTTCTGCTGGAGAAAGAGGATGATGAAGCCGTGCCCCTGGCTGCCGGGGGGTGTGGCGGTCTTGGATTTGCAGCCGCTGCGGTGCGCGTGAGCGGGTGTGCCCCTCTCACCTCCCAGCTCTCCCAAAGTAGATGACACCGCACCGCGCGTTTGTTTGCTAACCTCTTCTGCCCACTGGCCCTGCGCCTCCTCCCCACCCACTTCCTTTATGTTGGGCAGTGAAGTTGATGTAGGAAAAAAGGGAGTGTGGCTTATCCCGATCTCAGCTGCGCCCCTTTTTAAGGTCACGTGAGATGAGTGGTTGGTGACTTCCTTAAATCGTTCTGCGAATATACCCAAAATTGGGCTGTTGGTGCACTGGGGCCTTGCACTCTACATAGGCCAGACGAGAGGAGGGGGCACTTTATACGGCATTAAGTTTCGGATGGGGCGCCTCATTTCCTAGATAAGGTTATAGGAAATTGAATCGGTTGCCACACTTGCCCGGTGGGAAATTGTTAAGCTCTTTTTGTTTGTAATCAGTTAAAACTGAACAGGCTTGTGGAAAGACTGGGCATTATTTCATTCGAGTCCCCTTTATGCCGTCTAATCAGTGAGAAAGTTAGGCATTTACCTTACTTTGAAGGAACTGATCATCTGAAAATGGCAGCCGGAGCAACAGTAATGCGGACTATAAACATAAAATAAGTGGGGTGGACTTGCTTATGGAGGCAGACCTTAAACGATAGTTTTGAATTATTGGTCTTTCTGAGGCTGGGTTAACGTGGGGCTATTTCAGCTCTTTGGTAACCTTGAAATACTTGTTGGCCTGGGTTTCTCACAGATACTGTGCACTTACTCAGTACTTGTTGAATGGAATTGAATGAACTGGTCATTATTTGTGTATCTTTTGGGAGCCCTGCCTGTCTTTATTAGTCTGTGCTTCGTTTAAAATTGGGGTAGTATTTTCTGCAGTTTAATCTAGTCACCAGTTAGGCATCTGTGTGACACAACTTAAGTCCTTGGAGGATGTAGAAGGGCATTTCACAGTGGCATAAAATTCTTAATTGGGTGAAGTAAATGTTACAGTATGTTTTTTATTAGAATGTCATTTTAGGATAGAAAATGGCTGAAATGACTATATTGACTTGTCAGTATTTCTCCACCAATAAAATAACTACTTTTATTATTTATGAATAACCCCCATCCATTTGTGCATCGTTGTACACTAATTTTAAAATTTGGGACTATAATAGTATAAATTACTTAAGTTTAAAAAAAAATAATTGTGGTAAAATATATAAAATAAAATTTACCATTTTAACCAGTAACATTTTAAAAATATATTTTTATTCTAAAATGTACGTAACATAGAATTTACCATTTTAAACATTTTTAAGTATACAGTTCAGTGGCATTAAGTATATTCACAGTGTTGTGCAACCATCACCACTCTCCACTTCCAGAACTTTTCATCATCTTAAACAAACTCTGTGCATTAGACAATAACTCTGTATTCCCCTATGCACTGGTGACCTCTATTCTGCTTTCTGTCTTTATGAATTTGGCTAGTCTAGGTACCTTATATGGGTGGAATCATACAGCATTTATCCTTTTGTGTCTGGCCTGCTTTGCTTAGCATAATGTTTTCAAAGTTTATGTTTTAACGTGTATCAGAATTTCCTTCCTTTTTAAGGCTGGATAATATAGTATGTATATGTTACATGTTTTTAATCCATTCATCTGTTGATGAATATTTGGGTTGTTTCCATCTTTTTGGTTATTGTGAATAATGCTGCTGTAAGCATGCATGTGCAAATATCTTTTCAAGTCCCTGCTTTCAGTTCTTGTGGGTATATACCCAGAAACGGAATTGCTGGATCATAGGTAATTTTGTGTTTAATTTTTTGAGGAACAGCCATACAATTTTCCTGCAGAAGCTGCACCATTTTACTTTTCAACCAGCAATGCAGAAGGATTCCAGTTTTTCCACATCCTTGCCTACAGTTATTTTTTTTGTTTGTTGGTTGATTTGTTTGATAATAGCCATTGTAATGGGTGTGAACTGGTATCTCCTTGTGTTTTTGCTTTACATTTCCCTAAAGGCTGGTGATGGGCATTTTTTCACGTGCTTATTGAACTTTTGTATATCATCTTTGGAGAAATGTCTATTCAAGTCCCTTGCCAATTTTTGAATTGGAATTTTTGCTTGCTTGTTGTTGTGTTGTAGGTGTAGCTATTCTTTTAAAATTTATTTTCTACTTGAGTTAAATCTTTTTCTGAAAGCCTAATGTTTCTGAAAATGAATGAAATATTGATTTTTTGATAGAAATAGAAAATTTGCTTTACAGATGGATAAAAGATTATAAGAAAAACTTATGACCAATTGAATTTAATAGAGTTTAATTGAACAAAGACCAATTCTCAAATCGGGCAGCTCCCCCAAACCAGAATAGGTTAAGATTTATCCCAGGGCTGCCACATGGTTGGATAATATTTATGGATACAAAAAGGAAATTGACCTATAGAAAACAGAGGTGAAACACAGAAACAGCCGAATTGGTTGCAGCTCAGCTTTTGCCTTATTTGAACATGGTTTGAAAAGTTGGTTGCCTGTGATTGGCAAAAACTCTGTAATTGGTACAAGAGTATGTTACGGACCATTTACATATCCAGTTAGGTTACAGTTCCCTAGTGTATGAGAAACATTTAGGCTGAACTTAAAATATGTAAGGAGGCAGCTTTAGGCTAAATTGAATTTAACACAATGAAGAGGCTGCTTTTATATCTGAAAAAGATTTTCACTTATTTAGTAGGTCTATATTTAGGTTTCAACCAGACATAAATCAGTACTGAGAACTTATTTCCATCACATCATTATTACAAAGGTGCACTCATTAAATGAAGATCATATTTTCATTAATGAATAAACTCTTCTGAAAGAACGTTCCTTTGTTTATAAAGTGTTGTGTAACAAGGCTAGGAGTGTGTGTGTGGGTTATTTGATGGAGAACAAAGAAGTATGGTATGTATTAATACATTTGTACTTGATCACTGTCAGTGTTTCCCAAGCCGGAGAGGGGTGGGGGCCTCCCCAAGAGAGGCAGTAGGTTATTATGTATGTAGTCAACTTTGATTGGAAATAGAAATAATGAGGGATATTTGGAATGGAATGTAGTAAAAGTTGTTTTAATGTACCAAGTTATTTACGTAGTACACTAATTAGATAGTAATAAGGGGATTACAAGAATAACTCATTATCAGATGATTTATTCATTCATCTGATATTTATTTAGCTCCTAAGTGCCTGAGATACATTGAAGAACAAAACCCAAGTAGTCATGTGATTGGTGGTTGCATAATTCTGTAAATTTAGTAGAAATCATTGAACACTTGAAACTAGTACATTTTATAGTATGTAAATTATACCTTAATTACTTGTTTAAAAAAAAACACCCCACTGGTGGACTTCAGAGAGCTTATACTCTGTTGGTAGAAACAGCCATTACACAAACACAGAAATGAATATGTAAAAAAAGTTGTGATGAATGTTTTAGAGCCAGGGAATGATATGCCCTGAGAAAAACTTACGGGTGAGACCATTAGATTGGGTGGGTTGGAGAAAACCTCTCCAGGGACTTAAGAACCGATGATGGGACGGAGGAAGCATAGGAGAGGGTTTCAGGTAAACGAACCAGCATGTATAGAAGGCTTAGGTTGAGGAAGATGTGGTAGACTGACAAGATAATTTAATGATACTTACAGGATTTCTACTACAGAAGGAAATATTGCAAGTCTTGTCAGGTTATTATCTAGCTTCTAGTGTATATTTTCTTTTCCTTATATATATTATGTATAAAGATTTGTATCTCTTTGGTTTTAAACAATTTTCGGAGAGATGTCTGTCAAGTTTCTATCATTGCCCTGTTCAGGAATGGAATAGAAAAAGTTCAGTTCAGTTTACCTATTCTCAAAACTATTTCTCTACTTTTACTTTTGGGAGTCAAGCTGCTGCTCTTTACACTGAAAAGCAAAAGTGGCCGGGCATGGTGGCTCACACCTGTAATCCCAGCACTTTGGGAGACTGAGGTGGGAGGATCACTTGAGGCCAGGAGTTTGAGACTAACCTGGACAATACGACGAGACCCCGTCTCTACAAAAAGTGAAAAGAGATTAGCCAGGCCTTGGCAGTGCCTGCTTGTAGTCGCAGCTACTTTGGAGGCTGAGACAGGAGGATCAACTTGAGCCCAGGAGCTGGAGGCTGCAGTGAGCTATGATCACATCACTGCATTGTTCAGCCTGGGTGACAGTGAAAATGCTTTCTCTTTAAAAAAAAAAAAAAAAAATTTGAAAAGGAAAAGGAAAAATAAAACTGAAAACCAGTTGTTGATTGACATAGTAGGTGGTTAATATTATTTTGCCTTGGGGTGAAGGAGGAGGCAAGAGGAGGTACTTTAGGTCCTATTTTGGAACAAACACTGATGACATTGGATTAAACGTTTGGAAAGGTAAAGGAGCTCAAATTTAGGATCAGGGTAAGATGAGAGTTTTTTAATAGGAGAAGCAGACCATATTATAGTAATAGAATCACTTTAAAACTATTAATCTCGTAAAATATAAATTTTCTTCTGTTGTAAGGACATATTGTAGTATTTGAATAATGATCTTTGACCAGCAACTGGAAAATATTTAAGTGCTTTCTGAATTACCCTCAATGTAGCTTCATATGTTTCAGTGAAATTTTATTTTATTTTAGTTTGTTTTAGAGGTAGGATCTCCCTCTGTCACCAAGACTGGAGTGTAGTTGTGTGATCATAACTCACTGTGGCCTCGAACTCCTGGGCTCAACGGATCCTCTTACCTCAGCCTCTTGAGTAGCTAGAACTACAGGTGTGCACTATCACACCTGGCTAATTTTGTCTTTTCTTTTCTTTCTTTCTTTTTTTTTTTTTTGGAGACAGAGTCTCACTCTGTTACCCTGAGTAGAGTGCCGTGGCGTCAGCCTAGCTCACAGTAACCTCAAACTCCTGGGATCAAGCGATCCTCCTCTTGCCTCAGCCTTCTGAGTAGCTGAGACTACAGGCTAGCGCCACCATGCCTGGCTAATTTTTCTATTTTTAGTAGAGATGGGGTCTTCCTCTTGCTCAGGTTGGTTTTGAACCTGAAGCTCAAGCAATTCTCCTGCCTCGGTCTCCCAGAGTGCTAGCTGGCTAATTTTTTCTAATTTTTTTGTAGAGATGGAGTCTTACTATGTTGCCCAGGTTGGTCTTGAACTCCTGGCCTCAAGCAATCCTCCCACCTCAGCCTACCAAAGCATGCAGCAATTACAGGTGTGAGCCACTGCACCCAGCCTCAGTGAAATTTTAAGCAAAATTTTTAGTGAGGACCACAGTTGCTGTTCGGAAAGGGTATCCACTTTAAAGATAGCATACATAAGAGACCTAGTCACTAGTTCAGTAGCTTTGAACCAGTTTCTTCAGTTCTTTGAGCTTTTGCTTTCTCTTCTGAGAAAGGGGAGTGGTAATCTGTCCTCCTTACCTCACAGAGGATGATTGGAGGATTCAGTTGGATAGTGAACTGGAAAGTATGCTGGAAATGATAGCATTGAATTGATAGTTCCAATACTGGGGTTCTGCTATTGTTCAGTGTTTGGAACTGGGGAAACAAAAATGAAGTCTTTGGTTTTTGTTGCATATTTTTTGCTCAAAGTTCACAATCTGGTGGGGAAGACATACAAAATAAGTATAATCACTGCTTTTTTTGTTCATGTGCCAGTTTCCATTTTTTTCAGAGCAGTTTTTACATAAGTGTGCAAAAAGAGAAATGTTTTGATCTCAGGGGACCTATTTGACTAGACCAAATTGTAGAATTACCCATATTACCCCTTACCTGAGAAAATGAAGTACGTTATAGTTTTTTTTATTTATTTATTTTTATTTTTTTATTTTTTTATTTTTTTGAGACAGAGTCTCGCTCTGTTGCCCGGGCTAGAGTGAGTGCCGTGGCGTCAGCCTAGCTCACAGCAACCTCAAACTCCTGGGCTTAAGCGATCCTACTGCCTCAGCCTCCCAAGTAGCTGGGACTACAGGCATGCGCCACCATGCCCGGCTAATTTTTTCTATATATATTTTTAGTTGTCCATATAATTTCTTTCTATTTTTAGTAGAGACGGGGTCTCGCTCTTGCTCAGGCTGGTCTCGAACTCCTGACTTCCAGCGATCCACCCGCCTTGGCCTCCCAGAGTGCTAGGATTACTGGCGTGAGCCACTGCGCCCGGCCAGTTACAGTTTTGTATTAATGAGCAATAATAAGTGATAAGGTAGTCTTCCTAAGGCCCTCCTCCTATCAGTCTGTGGTAGGCCTTGGGTGTGCATGTTTTCTATAGAAAATACAGAACAAGCGAAAGGTTACTACAGTCAAAATTTGTCAGAATTAAGATTATATGCACATATGTGATGGACTAGAATATGTGTTCTGTATTATGTATATGCTTTCTCAGATATTTGTATGACCTGAATCCTAGTGTTTTTAAGAAAGGGCCGTTGTGCTTATACTTTGTGGGAAGAGCTAATTTAGTATATATTCACTTTAACTTAATAGAAAATCATGCTAAATTAGTGGACCATATTGGAGTGCATGTGGGAGGAAGGAACCTGTTGGGAGCCATCTTCCTCTTGCACATTACAAGCTAACTCATTAATCAGGAGATAAGCATTTAGAGTGTCACCTTTCCTCATAGCTTTATAAATTGGATTAAACATCCCTCTGCTACGCTGTCCTGTTTTACACTGATATGTGCACCGTGTAGAACTCTAGATCTGACTACTGGCAGATATTTCAAGAGGTCATTCTTTGGGGAAGTTCCTTCAACTAGTCTTGGAGGCTAGATCCAGGTAACTCATAGACTCCTTGGCTTTTTGAATCAGAATTGTGGCTGGTTTCTAAGTGTTGATGTGTTAGTAAATCTTTTGCCCTTGTAGTGTAGTGCTCATTCTAAATGTTCTGGTTTCTTGAGGCTTCAATCATTTTCATTAGAAATTACAGTTAAATACAATGGCAAATTTTAGCATCACCATTTTTGCAAATTCTGAAGTTGAGCTGTTTGACTTGAGGCTCACAATACTTTGTTTTTAATATATGTAAAAGGGTAATAGTGCCTGCCTCATAGCATTGTTTAGGGTATGGAAAGTAACTTGTGAAGTGTTTATAGATATTCCATAAATTATAGTTGCTTTTCCTTCTTGATTTGGTTATCTTTGGTTATTGCTGGAGATAGATATGGCAGACCATTTTTTGGTATTTAATCACTTGAGATAGCCCTACTTTTAATCTTCTTAACTTTGGCATAGCCAATGTTGTTTGCCTCTCATTTATGTCTTTATTCAATATATATTCAAAAAACTAAACTATGTACCAGGCATTGTCCAGGGCCTTTGGGGATACAAAGATGAAATCTCAGGGTCCTTGCATTCAAGGATCCTCTCTTTTTAAATTATTTTTTTATTTTTTTTCTGAGACAGAGTGTCACTCCATTGCCTGGGCTAAAGTGCTGTGGCGTCAGCTTAGCTCACAGCAACCTCAAACTACTGGACCCAAGCAACCCTACTGCCTCAGCCTCACGAGTAGCTGGGACTACAGGCATGTGCCATTATGCCCAGCTAATTTTTTCTATATATTTTTTTAGTTGTCCAGCTAATTTTCTTTCTATTTTTAGTAGAGATGGGGTCTCGCTCTCTGCTCAGGCTGGTCTCGAACTCCTGAGCTCAAATGATCCGCCCACCTTGGCCTCCCGGAGTGCTAGGATTACAGGCGTGAGCCACCACACCCGGCCCAAGGAGCCTCTTATGAGAGACAGACTTGCTTTGAAATTCTGTGGGATAATTGCTAATAAAGTAAGAGGTGAACATATTTGCATATTAGGAGCTTAGGAAAAGTAGAACTGTCTGCCTCAGGAGGTCAGGGAAGTCTTGACAGGGAAGGTTGGAGTTGAGACTTGAAGATCAATAGAAGTTTGATGAACAAGATGAGATTGGTCATGGTGTCGGTGTTGTGTTGGTGGTTGGTTATAGTGTTGAGTTTAGGGCTCCAGGCACAGAAAACAGTATGTGCAAAGCATGGGAGATGTGGACTGTGAACTTCATGTAGTTAAGTATTGCTGGAGAGTAGAGCTGGTTGGAGGAGTGCAGGAAAGATTTTTACGGTAGTTGAAATACTTGCAGACCATGCAAAGGAGTTTAGAGTTTATCTTGTATACCAGAGCTTCTTAAAACTTGATATGCATTATAACCACCAAAAGAGCTTGTCAGGTGTATAGAGGCCCAGGCCAGGCTTTCAGCCGAGGCTAGATTTGAGTTGTGGCTTTACGATACTGGACAAATGTCTTCATCCCCAGATGATTGTGATACACACTGAAGTTGGAGAACCAGTGGTCTAGGTCATTGGTCTCTAAAGTGACATGCTGGCACTTTCGATGGGCAGGATGACCTGTTAGAGTGTGTGGGGTATTAAAATTGATATTTCTATTTTTTAAACTCTTAAAATGTTATTTATGTATGTTTGTTGTTTACATAGTATGCTAGTATATTATTCACTGCACCAGAAATACACATACATGTATGAGGGGACATGCTCATAATTTTTGTCCTGATCTGAAAATTTAGTGTCCACAGCTTTAGGCAGTGGAAAACAATCAAAGAATTTTGTGCAGGGGAATGTGGATTAGATTATAGAATGAGGAGATCAATTAGGAAGATGGATACGACTTACTTAGTCACAAGGCATTTTTATCCCCTTATGTGATTTTGTTACTTTTGTTTGATTTGAGTAGCTTGACATCATGGTTGGAAGTTATAAAATACTTGACTATTTTATAGTGGTTGTGAAACCCTTTTGAGAGTTTCTCAAAACTAGCGGGGGTATTTACCAATAGATTATCTCCAGGTGTAACCAATTTTGTCTGAATACTTTGAATAAGGAATAATGAGCTATCTCTAGGTGAAATGCTTTACATTTAGTAGTTGCAATCTGTGAAATGTATGTGCTGTATCTAGTACAGCATGATTTGACAACTGTAGTCCTTCAAAATATGCTTTATTCCATTGTTCGTTGTAGTTTTGTGGAATCACCACGGAGAATTGTTCCCTCTGGTATGTTAAGGTGCACACAGATTAACAAATCCTTAGACGTAGGGATGCTAATATTCGGCATTACTGTTTTGTTTTTTAAGGCAGAGAAATTCCCAACCTTTTGAGTAATAGAGCCCTCTTTAATTAAAAAACTTTCTAGTTCTAAATTCTGTATTAGTGACTGTAAAGTCACTATGATTTAATAATGGATTTAAATGACTTGGTGTTTTCCTGATCAAGGTACCATCTATGAACATTTGACAGATAAGTTCATGTGCTGTTGAGACATTTGTTCAGCTTTTGTTAAGTATCTCAGACAAATTATGCTTTTGTGAGTTTCCCAGGCCAGGAGGGAACCACTGATTTAGCATATTGGCCAACTTTTCTAGTACCATCTTGTTCAGTTAGAATTATTATTATTCAGTGAATTATTTAGAGACCTAGCTTGTAAAAAGCTCAATGTCTAGAGCAGGGATAAATTTATTTTCCTTCAGTTTTGGTTCAGTGATGTAGGGTCAGACATAGCAATAGTCTACAAACTTAAATATTTCTCTGTTCTCAAAGTTTATCATTTTTCTTGAGACCCAGCTTCCTGTTGGCTTTCCCTGTTTGTACACCAGTTAAGTTATAGAGATTGATTTATTTATTTTTGGCTTTACCAATTAATGAGATAGCTCTAAAAAACCTTTCTATGTGAATTGCATTCTATTTTGTCACAGCATTTTGGACAGAAGTGAGTTTTGTTCTTGTCTATTCCATTTGAAGGTAGAACTTTTTTAGGTGAAAATGACCATTTATCTTGGAAGATGCTGCTCTTACCATAACATAACTTGCCTTGTTTGTAAAGTGATTATTAGTATACTGCAGATCTAATCTTATTGCTATTGTAGTGTTTTGTTAAATTGCTTTGAGAAGACTTTATACTGGTATCTAGACTTTATAATGTCTTCAGTGCAACTTTAATTATGTTTTACTTAGTTATGCTATATAGAAAATTTAGCAGTTTCTGGATATGCTGAATAGCATGGTAGGGACACAGAAATATGTTCCTGAAATATGGTTAAAAGAAATCTTCTATATTTCTTTTGTGGTGGAAAAGTATATTTTAAAATGTCATATACTATTATAAAAACAATTTGATATTTCACAGTTAATCTTTCAAATAATCCTTATTTGTGTGATTTCTTTCTTTTTTAATTTTTCAGCTTTATTGGAGTATAATTTATATGCAACAACATTCACCAATTTAAAATGTTTAGTTCAGTAAATTTTGACAAATATTGTCAGTGTATAATCACCAATGCCACAATCATAACATAGAACATTTCCATCACCTCAAAGAGTTCTCTTTGTTTCATTTTCTCATCAGTGAAATGGATATAATGAAAGTTATCTATCTCCATAGGGTTGTTGTAAGGATTAAAATGAGTTGATAGTTTAAAGCCCTTAAAATGGTTCCTGTCATGTTGTAAGAGCTCAGTTAATGCTATGTGCTGTTATTATCTATAGTATTGATGTTGATGCTCTATCCCTTTTTAAATGCCTCTCTACTAATTTTATTCAGTGTCTAAAATTTAAAGATTCTATGCAATTTATTAAGAAAGATGTGTTTGTTGCTACCGTGTGTGTATATGTAAATGAAATTGAATGGAGTGCAAAAGTACTTCGAGCCCTAGTAAAACTCAAGTTGATAGCTGACACATGAGGGTACACTTTCCTGAATGTACCCATCACCCAGCTTTATTGACAATTGGTATTTAATTATTGCATTATTTCCATTACTCCTATCTCATGGTGAAGTATGTGATGTAAAATTCAAGATGATTTCCTATTCCTTGTCAATACCACCATGCTAGGCAACTGTCATTAGTATTTAAAATAATAATTTTGCTGTTTTGATTTGTAATATGCTTTTGGAAATCTTTGGTTATTTTGAAAGTCTACACATTGTATTCTCTTGTGTCAAGCCTTTATTTAACTGCTTTCTTTGCATTTTATTGATCCTATTTGCTAGGATATTTCATCACATCTCTTGGGGATGTTTTCCTGTGGTGCCTGCTGCTATTTCTCTCTCTCTCTCTTTTTTTTTTTTTTTTTGAGAATTTAATATTGTAGTTTAGCTATTGTATTAGTTTTCTAGGGCTTCCATGATGAATTACCACAAGCTAGGTGGCTCTAAATAATAGGATGTTTTCTCTCACAGTTCAGGAGGTTAGAAGTCTAAAGGGAAGGTTTCGGCAGGCGCACACTACCTCTGAAGGTCCTAGGGGAGAATCCTTCCTGTGCTTCTTCCAGCTTCTGGTGGCTCCTGGTGTTTTCTCGGTGTCTGGCAGCGTAACTCCAGTTTCTGCCTCCATCTGTACATGACCTTCTTCCTGTCTGTGGGTCTGTGTGTCCTATCCTCTTATAAGGACATCAGTCATTGGATTTAAGGCCTGCCCTAAATCTAGGATGATTTCCTTTTGAGATTGTTAACTAATTGCATCTGCAGAGACCCTATTTCCAAATGAGGTCACATTCTGAGGTTCCGGGTGGACATGAGTTTTGGAGGGACCTGATTCAACCCACTACAGATGTGAAGGGAATATTTACATGATTTAAGCTCTGAAGAGTGGTGGGAAACAGGAGTAAATAATTTCAAAACTATTTTGCAGTTTGCAGAAATGTCATTTTGTGCCACTCTCCAGGTCAGAGAGCTCTCAGCAGTGTGCTCTACATAGAGGTCCCAAGTGAAAAATTCACTGCTAGAGCTTGGAGCATAGGCCTGCCCTCTTTAAGTCCCTGTTAGCGAACTAGAAATAATTGACCTCCTGAAATGTATATAAGACTGTGACTAGTTTGCATGACAGAATGTGAGATTCTATTATATGTAAATTGTGAGAATTTGCATGGAAACATACTATAGTTATTAAGAGCAAGGACTTTGGGAGTCACATTTTCTGGTTTCAAATTCTGCCTCTGACCCTATGGACTATGGGTAAATTGGTGAGTCTCTCTGTGCAATGTCTAATTAAAATAAGGGTTATAATAATATCTTCTTAATACATGCAAAATGCATAGAAATGCTTGGCACATAATAACTGCTCATTTAATGTTAGCTGCTGCTATTTTCATCATCCTCCTAGATGCTCTTCTTCAGGAGAGAGAGAAACTGATCATCTGAAAGACTTAATGGGTTTGATTGTTTTTCTGTAGTAGTGAGGATGAATATTTATTGATGAACTCCTGGATTCCCACCCAGTCTTGCTTTAGGGAAGGTGTGCTTTCGGGTTGTCTAGTTAGAGGTTGGGAGTGGTAGGGATATAAGATAACAGGTTCCTGGTTTTATTAACAAGTCCTCCTAAACACTGAAAAGCCATTTTAGTGATAGAACTTGCCTCTGACAGACTCTTCTAATGAGTCTTCATTTATTGTACATCAAGCAAATCCCCCTTTATGTTGTGAGTGTATCAACCTGACTTTTTTCTTAATGAACCTGACATTGTGAACGTAGCAACCTGACTTTTATTAAATATCTTGTCTCTGAAGTTAACCTCACTAAAGGATCTTTAATATAACTTTGACATTGTTTTCCAGATGAATAGATACATAGATGAACAGCAAGTTTTAGCATGCATTTCAGGATATCTTGGAAGTAATCATTACTAAAAGATTTGTGTGGGAATGTGGTTTTCCTTCCCTTTAGTTTTTAATGTTCCTCCTGGAGGTATATGTTATTAATGATACTTTTTTGAAAACCACACTAAATAATACCACTCTTCTGCTTACTTGAAGCTTCTTGGGCAGAGTGCTGCAGTGTAGTTTACTGAGCTTATTAAAAGATTTGTTGGCTGGGTGCGGTGGCTCACACCTGTAATTCTAGCACCCTGGGAGACCAAGGTGGGATAGTTGCTTGAGGTCAGGAGTTCTAGACCAGCCTGAGTAAGAGAGACCCTGTCTCTACCAAAAAAAAAAAAAAAAAAGAAAAAGAAAAGAAAAGAAAAAATTAGCTGGGCGTGATGGTATACAACCTGTAGTCCCAGCTACTCAGGAGGCTGAGGAAGGAGGATCGCTTGAGCCTAGGAGTTTGAGGTTGCAGTGAGCTACGATGACACCACTGTACTCTAGCCAGGTGGCAGAGCAAGACTCTGTCTCAATAAAAAGGTTTGTTACTAGATTACTAGAATTCACAGAGGATAATGAGGCATTAGAATTCACAGAGGATGATGAGACCAAATATTAAACACATTGCCAAACAGGTTTTTCCTTCTCTCTCCCCAGCCTATTTGCTGGTCTTTTAGCATTGTGCAAACAAGGGAGAGGAGACTGGTTTTCTGTCTAGTGCATGCATATGCTATCACAGTTAACTTAATAGCTACATAGGTATTATTCTTATTTTATATTAGGATATTTAGGCTCAGAGACATGGAAGTTGTTCAGCATCACATATCTGCAAAATGGTAGAGTTAATTAATATTTGAATCTGAACATTTCTTGTTCTTTCTTTCTGCTCTTTTCCAACATGTGCTATTGCTTCTCCAAATCAGAAAGCTCAGGTAACCACTATGTTGTAAATAAATAAAAGGAGAAAGACCATAGTGCAGTTCCAAGCTTAAACGACATCTTTGATTCTTTGATCTGAAAATCCTTCCATGTTTATAAAGTTCTGAGTATGTG
Source organism: Eulemur rufifrons (assembly GCF_041146395.1). NCBI lineage: Eukaryota > Metazoa > Chordata > Mammalia > Primates > Lemuridae > Eulemur > Eulemur rufifrons. The sequence continues at coordinate 5,168,187 of NC_090992.1, read as the reverse complement.
AGGAAGGAATGGGGTATCTGTGCCCAAATGAAGGGTCCATTGAGGTAAATGGATTATTTGAGTGGTGTAATCCTTGAAGATGTGTGCTGTCAAAGATTCTCCTTTGCAATTCCTTTATTTATCTTCAGCAGAAAGATTCTTATCCAGTTTAGCTATCATCATTTGAAACGTTTGTAAGATTTTGCCTTTAACTAGGTTACAGACAGATTTTTCAAGCAAAAGAATACCTTTCAGTATAGATAACCCTTTACTGCTTAGTCTCTTCTCACAAGATGTTGTGGAAAATTGAAATTATTATTTTTTTCTTCTAGATTAACTGCTGAAGTACTGATCGAGTTCTGCGTTTCTTCAATGAGGAACTACAGGCTGATCTTCTGCCATAATCTCAAACAGCCATAAATGACAAAAGAATGCTTGCTCAGTGAGGGTAGCTGGTGCATAAGCCATTTTTTAAACTTAGGTGTTTAAGTACTCAAAGGTAAGTTTTCAAATGGTAACTATCCCATGCTCTATAAATCCACAGAGATTTTGGAGCTTGCCCCCCTGTAGCTGCTCTATGATCATTAACTTGAAGTTTTGTAATTCTTAGCTGGCACCAGATGTGTTGAAGAATGGATATTGCTCGTCTAGGGCTGTGTAAACTTATGGCATTTTGCTGTCCCTACGTTAATTTCTACTGTTTCTTTTAATTGGCTAGATTGTTTCCTAGTCATGTTGTGACAGTTTCTTGATCCAGTGGGTATATACTTGATCTAGTGGACCTTATTTTTGTAGACTTTAGAATTTTGGGTAGATTTATCTTTGTGATCTGTTTTCTTTCTCTTGAGATGAGAAAGGAAATGTTTCTTTGGGGTGATGAAAAAAGACCAGTTGATGTCATTTTGTTCATTATCAACTTTTGAAAAAAGTTTTTCTTTTAGAAATATTCCTTTCCTATATAAAGTAATGTTTATTTTAGAAAACGAATTTTTCTTGGGATTATTTGTTCTCTGATGTGTCAGATATTGGAAATGGCCATCTGACACATTGTTTCCCACTGCTTTACTGATCACAATTCCTACAAAGTTAAGACAAATGACTATTTCATTTGAACTAGATGGCTCTGGAAATTTTTCTTTTGAATAATTATGAAACAATAGTGTTGATAAAGGGACTTTTCTTATTGAAAATTGATGCCCAGAACTGAAAATTTTTTTTTTTATGAAAGTATATTACATTGTTCTGTCATGTAGAAGTAAGAGCTGATTACTCTTGTTCTTAATAGCTCATCACTTATAAAAGTGATTATTAGCCTATCACTTTGTAAAAAGTGATTCTGTCCTGCTTGGGCTTATGGATTGAGGGGTTAGATGAACTTCGTGTAGCAGAGTCAATAGATGGGTTGTGTCTGGCTTTTTACCTGTGTCATTAATAAGCTTGGTCAGTAAAGGTCCTCTTGAAGCCATATTTGCCCCTTAATTTGTCTTTGGGACATGAAATGCCTCTTGCTGAATTTTGGATGATCAGTTTTTCCATTGTTTGATAAATATACAGTAGCAAAGGGAGCATGCAGAACTAATTCTTCATAGTAGAGAAAATACTTAACATAATTATGTTGAGCTTTATTTGTAGAACACACTGTGGGCCTGATAATTGGAGCATATTTAAATAGATGAGAACAGATTCAGGTGTAAAGCATTTTTCTTTAATGTATTTAGTCATATTGCCACCGGTTAATCATTATAGTGTTTTTTTTTTTTTTGTCTTTCATTTGGCAGAAAAGACAGCTTTGATTTCTGGCTGCAAAAAAGATATGAGGAAGAGCTCCTCCCCTTCCTTGAGTAACTGCAACTCCGTTCTTGCTAACAAAATATTTGGAATTCCACTTGATGAGCTGCAGCAGGGAGGACATCCAGACAATGAGGTTCCATTCATAGTCCGCCACGTTGTGGACTATATTGAGGAACATGGTATACATTTCCTTACTTTGAGGGCTAGCTTTTGTTTTAATAAACACAACTTATCCCTTTTTGACGTTGGATTTTTAAATTTTTTTTTTTAGTTTGGAAAGTCCAAAACAGGAAAAAAAATAGAAATTCTTTTTAATGTTTTAGTGTGTTTTTTACTTAAATTCATATGACAGTTGCCCAGCCTAGAACATTTTTTAGTGGGGGTGATAGGAATATTTTTAATGGATATAAGGGGTGGGATAAAATAGAATATCCCTCAGGACAGAGAATCAGGAGAGCCAAGGAAGGCTTTCCAGAAGTATCAGTATTAAATTGGTTGGAGAATGAATATATATGGCCAAGTAGTTGAAGTTGCAGCTTATTTGATTTTTGCTGTGAACTCTAATGTAGGAGGTCTGGAGCAACAAGGACTTTTTCAAGTCAATGGAAATGCTGAGACAGTGGAGTGGCTTCGGCAGAGATACGACAGCGGAGAAGAGGTGGATTTGGTTAAGGAAGCAGATGTTCCCTCAGCTATTAGTCTCCTTAGATTTTTCCTTCAAGAACTTCCTGAACCTGTTATCCCTGGCAGTTTGCATATTCACTTGATGCAGCTTTCTCAAGGTAACATAACTTGATTCTTATCAATCAGTCATTTATTATTGGCTTTAGAGTCTTTACCTTTTAGAAATCTTGACATGTAAACAGTAAGTATGTATTTCAGAGATGAAGTGCTTATGTTCTCATTTGCTCTTTTGATTGATATGATCTAGTCAAGGGAATGGAAACTTGGATGCCTGTATTAGTACTTAGTTTTCATGATTGGTCTTATTAGCCCAAGATACAGGGTGAGCATGAGGAAAGGGAGAAAACAAGAATAAGGTGTAGGAGGGTAGTGAAAAAGAAGGAAGAAAAATATATGTAAGGTAATGTATGTGGTGACACAATGTCTGATAAATTACCAAAGGTGTTGCTTAGTGGGATACTACTTTAGGGTGCTTATCACTAGTTAGATAGAACTTCCTTGCAAAAGCCAGAAGATAACTTTGATTCTAGGTATGGAATTACCTAAAGCTTGTTCTTGGACACTAGCCTAAAGGAAATAAAATACCAAATTGGACATCAGACTTCAAGTCAAAGAAAGAAAAAAAAAAAAGATTTGTTCTTGTTGGATTAGATTTTTGTGACAGGCGTGAGCTACCGCACCCAGCCCTGTTTATCTTTTCCTTAAATTTTAAATACCTATGAGCCTAAATTAGTTGGTGCCTTTTATTTATATATAATGGCTCATGCCTGTAATCCCAGGGCTTTGGAAGGTCAAGAGGGGAGGATTGCTTGAGGCCAGGAGTTCTAGTTCGAGACCAGCCTGGGCAACATAGTAGGACCCCATCTCTACAAAAAAAAAAAAAAAAAAAGGTCAATGCAGAGACATTCTGTGACCCTCTTACACTTATATTTTCTGTACAGCTAGATCATAGGGCTAACTTTGAGCTTGCTGTATTCAGGAATGGTTAGCTTGATTCACTTTTTTTTTTTTTTTTTGAGACAGAGTCTCGCTCTCTTGCCCGGGCTAGAGTGCCATGGCGTCAGCCTAGCTCACAACAACCTCAAACTCCTGGGCTTAAGCAATCCTTCTGCCTCAGCCTCCTGAGTAGCTGGGACTACAGGCATGTGCCACCATGCCTGGCTAATTTTTTTCTATATATATTTTTAGCTGTCCATATAATTTCTTTCTATTTTTAGTAGAGACGGGGTCTCGCTCTTGCTCAGGCTGGTCTTGAACTCCTGACCTCGAGCGATCCTCCCGCCTCGGCCTCCCAGAGTGTTAGGATTACAGGCGTGAGCCATTAGGCCTGGCCCTAAATCTTTTGTTTAAAGTACTACAACGTTGGCACTGTTGATATTTTGGGCTGGATAATTCTTTGTTATAGGCTGTCCTGTGCATTGTAGGATGTTTAGCAGTATCCCTAACCTCTACCAACTGGTGCTCCCTTTCCCAAAGTCATGACAACCATTCATTTTCAATTGTTGACATCTACTGGTTTAGACCATAATGATTAGTCCAACTATTTGTATATTGTGTTTTGGTAGAAAACAGAGTTCCCAGTTTTCTGGATTTGTTGTAACATTTCCAAAAAATGTTATAGCACTTGAAAGAATTGTTAGGGGAAATTTCTTTGATACATACATTATTTTTCCCTGGATGCGATTTAACTAGGAAGTAGGCTCAAAAGGAAAAAAATTTAAGCAACTGTGTATTATATGTATGTATAGTTTTGAAATGCTTCTCTACATTATTTGAAGACTTAAGAAGCAACCTGGTAGGCATGAATATGTAGTAGAAATGTACCCAAACAAAAGTATAGCGATGTGTACACTATTTCAAATAAAAATAGTACTGCCCAGAAGCTTACCCATCACATCAAGTCAAATGGATTAGTACTCCAACATCTTTTTTCAGTTACTGTGTAATTCATTCAGCTAATTCAGCTAATGTTTATTGAATATCTGCAATACGCTAGGCATTGTTCTCGATGTTGGGAGTGTAGCACTGAACAAAACTAAATAAAAATCTCTTCTCTCATAGGCTGAAATTCCAAAAGGGATAAGGGTCTCAAATAGATATATGGGTATTTTAGATGATAAATGCTACAAAGCTGGAGAGGATATTAGGTAGAATTTGTCAATGTTAGTATAGTCATCATATTGATAATATTAATTGCTTGTATTTTTTTAATTGATGTACATGATTTTCTAAAATAATCCTTTTCTGCTGAATGCTTAGGTGATTAAAATTTTCCATCAGTTATAGTCACGTTGATTTAAAAAACTTCAATCCAGGCACTGTCCAATTATAAAATCAAAGTATTGGGACATTTGGGTGGACAGTTGGTAACACTACAAAGTATAAAAGAGTTGTTATGGGTTGCATTCTACATTTTAAGCAAAACTCTATGGCCTTTCCTGATAAACTTTTTAGACCAGTGTTATTTTGTAGAGATGGCCAATATCATGACTATAACCTTTTACCAAGAAATTTTCAGTAAATTAATTTTAAGAGCTTGCAGAAAAATATAAAGTGAAATATAATTGGGTTGATTTTCATTATTAAAGCAATAAATGACTTCATTTTGAGAGTACCTCTGAGCAGTTACCTCATCTTAATGGGGGCCTCACCAATCAGTGGGGTTAATACAGGCCTAGTTTCTGTTAATGAAAACTCATTGACATGATAAACACAAGGCCTAGCTTCTGTCATAAAATTCACTTGAAAAACAGAAGCTGACATCAATTTATAGAAGAAAGAAACAAGAAATGGAAGACACTTTAATTTAATTATACTGATATTGTTGAAGTTAATTGTTCTTTTCAGGATGTCTGGGGAAGAAGAAAGTCACTCTGTCACCCTGTTCTTTCCTTTTTTTCCCAGTCTTCCAGGTTATCACTGAAAATATTAGCTCCTCAAATTGCATCTCTGCCCCCTAGGGGTTCATATTGATCGGCATGGCCAGTGTATTTTGACTTCTTATAGTTGGTGCTAGTTTAGAAACACAGGTACAGTCATGCAAGAGACAGTAAGGTGAGAATTAAAAAAAAAAAAAAAGAGAGAGAACTGGGGCCAGTGAGTAATAGATGAGGAAAACATCCTCCAGCAATTGAGGGGTTGAGTTCCTTTATTCCACCTCCCCCTCTCCAACTCTTCTCCATTTTATAAGTGAAATGCAAAGCCCTACGGCATTTGGCCTTCAGTAGAGGAAGTGAAGAGGTTTTGAATTGTTATAGTAAAAAGGGGATGTGGGTGGAGTAATGTGAACCTGGCAATGTATCTGAGCTTTGCTTTTTACTTTATTAAAAAAAAACCCTGTCATTATGTTTTATAGATTATAATAACGAAGATGAATTTGGAAGAAAGTTGAGGTTCCTCTTGCAACAGCTTCCACCTGTTAATTACAGTTTGTTAAAGTTTCTGTGTAGATTTTTAGCCAATGTAGCATCACATCATGAAGAAATTTGGTCTGCAAATTCTTTGGCTGCCGTCTTTGGTCCAGATGTCTTTCAGTAAGTTGTTTCAGAAACTTTAAGTTTAAAAAATTGGATTTGTGAAATAGAATCATTATATTATCTTCCAAGGAACATAGGTTGCTTGATGAATGATTTTTATAATAGTAGATGTGATTAATCCTCACAGCATTTTTGTGAACAGGGTACAAATTAGGTGCGTTTTACAGATGGGAAAACTGAGGCACAGAATGATGACATAATTGCTCATGTTCATAAAGTGACTCATTGGTTGTCTTGTAACTTTACCTATGATTGATTTTGAGAACTCTCGATTCAATTTGGACTTTTATTATTAGCATTTACACAGATGTGGAAGATATGAAAGAGCAAGAAATAGTGAGCAGGATAATGGCTGGACTTCTGGAAAACTACTATGAATTTTTTGAGAATGAAGAGGAAGATTTTTCATCTAATGATTTGAGTTCAATTACTGAGCAGGTGAGAATATTTTAAATACTGTATTTGGAGGGGGAATTTTTTTTAAGAATAATATGCTCTTTAAGGCTTGACAAAAACTTGTATGGAATTTAAGTACTGAATTGAAAGTAATTCTTTTGGTTATCATATGTAATCAATGGGTGACATTCATGTAGTATATGGATGTGATTCTTTTTTTGTGAACAACTTCCTGTCCTCAATAATTTGGGTAATGAGGAAAAAGCATTGAAATCAGAGTATACGG